>NW_020837945.1:64502103-64567750 GCF_003676395.1 Aethalodelphis obliquidens
CAGAATGCACTTTCTTCTCAAGTGCTCATGGAACATTCTCCAGGATAGATCATATCTTGGGTTACAAATCAAGTCTTGGTAAATTAAGAAAACTGAAATCATATCAAGTATCTTTTCCGACCATAACACTATGAGAATAGATATCAATTACAGGAAATAATCTGTAAAAAAATACAAAACATGGAGGCTGAAAAATACACTACTAAATAACCAAGAGATCACTGAAGAAATCAAAGAGGAAATCAAAAAATACCTAGAAAAAAATGACAGTGAAAATACGATGACCCAAAACCCATGGGATGCAGCAAAAGCAGTTCTAACAGAAGTTTATAGCAATACAATCCTACCTCAAGAAACAAGAAACATCTCAAATAAACAACCTAACCTTACACCTAAAGCAATTAGAGAAAGAAGAACAAAAAAAAAACAAAACCCCAGAGTTAGCAGAAGGAACGAAATCATTAAGATCAGATCAGAAATATATGAAAAAGAATTGAAGGAAACAATAGCAAACAACAATAAAACTAAAAGGTGGATCTTTGAGAAGATAAACAAAATTGATAAACCATTAGCCAGACTCATCAAGGAAAAAAAGGGAGAAGATTCAAATCAACAGAATTAGAAATGGAAGAGGAAACCTCAGACCTCCCAAAAGGCAAGAACACCACCCCCCCCCCACGTACCTGGGTAGGGCAAAAGAAAAAAGAATAAACAGAGAAAAAAGGATAGGGACGGGACCTGCACCAATGGGAGGGAGCTGTGAAGGAGGAAAGGTTTCCACACACTAGGAAGCCCCTTCGTGGGCAACGACTACAGGTGGCAGAGGGGGAAAGCTTCGGAGCCCCGGAGGAAAGCACAGCAACAGGGGTGCGGAGGGAAAAGCGGAGAGATTCCCGCACAGAGGATCAGGGCCGACCGGCACTCACCACATCAAGAGGCTTGTCTGCTCACCCACCGGGGCGGGCGGGGCTGGGAGCTGAGGTTCCGGCTTCGGTCGGAGCGCCGGGAGAGGACTGGTATTGGCAGCGTGAACACAGCCTGCAGGGGGTTAGTGCACCACGGCTAGCCGGGAGGAAGTCCGGGGAAAAGTCTGGACCTGCCGAAGAGGCAAGAGACTTTTTCTTCCCTCTTTGTTTCCTGGTGCGCGAGGAGAAGGGATTAAGAGCGCTGCTTAAAGGAACTCCAGAGACAGGCACAAGCTGCGGCTAAAAGCGCGGACCCCACAGATGGGCATGAGACGCTAAGGCTGCTGCTGCCACCACCAAGAAGTCTGTGAGCACAGGTCACTCTCCACACCTCCCACACCTCCCTTCCGGGGAGCCTGTGCAGCCCGCCACTGCCAGGGTCCCAGGATCCAGGGACAACTCCCCCGGAAGAACGCATGGCACGCCTCAGGCTGGTGCAACGTCACGCCGGCCTCTGACGTCACAGGCTCGCCCCACACTCCGTGCCCCTCCCTCCCCCCGGCCTGAGTGAGCCAGAGCCCCCGAATCAGCGGTTCCTTTAACCCCGTCCTGTCTGAGCATAGAACAGACGCCCTCCGGCGACCTACATGCAGAGGCGGGGCCAAATCCAAAGCTGAGCCCCTGGGAGCTGTGAGAACAAAGAAGAGAAAGGAAAATCTCTCCCAGCAGCCTCAGAAGCAGCAGATTAAAGCTCCACAATCAACTTGATGTACCCTGCATCTGTGGAATACATGAATAGACAAAGTCATCCCAAATTAAGGAGGTGGGCTTCGAGAGCAAGATCTATGATTTTTTCCCCTTCTCCTCTTTTTGTGAGTGTGTATGTGTATGCCTCTGTGTGAGATTTTGTCTGTATAGCTTTGCTTCCACCATTTGTCCTAGGGTTCTATACGTCCATTTTTGGTTTTGGTGTTTTTTTTTTCATTTCTTTTTTTTTTTCTTAATAATTATTTTTTTATTTTAATAACTTCATTATATTTTACTTTATCTTCTTTCTTTTCTTCCTTCCTTCCCTCCTTCCTTCCTTTCTCCCTCCCTCCCTTCCTCCCTACTTCCGTTCTTTCTTTCTTTCTACTTCTACTAATTCTTTCTTTCTACTTTTTCTCTCTTTTATTCTGAGCCGAGTGGTTGAAAGGCTCTTGGTGCTGCAGCCAGCAGTCAGTGCGGTGCCTCTGAGGTGGGAGAGCCAACTTCAGGACACTGGTCCACAAGAGACCTCCCAGCTCCACATAATATCAAATGGCAAAAATCTCCCAGAGATCTCCATCTCAACACCAGCACCCAGCTTCACTCAACGACCAGCAAGCTACAGTGCTGGACATCCTATGCCAAACAAATAGCAAGACAGGAACACAACCCCACCCATTAGAAGAGAGGCTGCCTAAAATCATAATATGTCCACAGACACCCCAAAACACACCACCAGACGTGGACCTGCCCACCAGAAAGACAAGATCGAGCCTCATCCACCAGAACACAGGCACCAGTCTCCTCCACCAGGAAGTCTACACAACCCACTGAAACAAGCTTAGCCACTGGGGACAGACACCAAAAACAACGGGAACTACAAACCTGCAGCCTGCAAAAAGGAGACCCCAAACACAGTAAGTTAAGCAAAATGAGAAGGCAGAAAAACACAGAGCTGATGAAGGAGCAAGATAAAAACCCATCAGACCTAACAAATGAAGAGGAAATAGGCAGTCTACCTGAAAAAGAATTCAGAGTAACGATAGTAAAGATGATCCAAAATCTTTGAAACAGAATGGACAAAATGCAAGAAACATTTAACAAGGACCTAGAAGAACTAAAGAGCAAACAAATAATGATGAACACCACAATAAATGAAATTAAAAATACTCTAGCTGGGATCAATAGCAGAAAAACTCAGACAGAAGAACGGATAAGTGAGCTGGAAGATAATAGTGGAAATAACTACTGCAGAGCAGAATAAAGAAAAAAGAATGAAAAGAACTGAGGACAGTCTCAGAGACTCTGGGACAACATTAAACGCATCAACATTCGAATTATAGGGGTTCCAGAAGAAGAAGAGGAAAAGAAAGGGACTGAGAAAGTATTTGAAGAGATTATAGTTGAAAACTTCCCTAATATGGGAAAGGAAATAGTTAATCAAGTCCAGGAAGCACAGAGAGTCCCATACAGGATAAATACAAGGAGAAATATGCCAAGACACATATTAATCAAACTGTCAAAAATTAAATACAAAGAAAACATATTAAAAGCAGCAAGGGGAAAACAACAAATAACACACAAGGGAATCCCCATAAGGTTAACAGCTGATCTTTCAGCAGAAACTCTGCAAACCAGACGGGAATGGCAGGACATATTTAAACTGATGAAGGAGACAAACGTACAACCAAGATTACCCTAGCCAGAAAGGATCTCATTCAGATTTGATGGAGAAATTAAAACCTTTACAGACAAGCAAAACCTGAGAGAGTTCAGCACCACCAAACCAGCTCTACAACAACTGCTAAAGGAACTTCTCTACGCAAGAAACACAAGAAAAGGAAAAGACCTACAATAACGAACCCAAAACAATTAAGAAAATAGGAATAGGAACATACAATCGATAATTACCTTAAATGTAAATGGACTAAATTCTCCCACCAAAGACAGAGAATGGCTGAATGGATACAAAAACAAGACCCATATATTTGCTGTCTACAAGAGACCCACTTGAGACGTATAGAAACATACAGACTGAAAGTAAGGGGATGGAAAAAGATATTTCATGCAAATGGAAACCAAAAGAAAGCTGGAGGAGCAATTCTCATATCAGACAAAATAGACTTTAAAATAAAGACTATTAGAAGAGACAAAGAAGGACACTACATAATGATCAAGGGATTGATCCAAGAAGAAGATATAGCAATTGTAAATATTTATGCAGCCAACATAGGAGCACCTCAATACATAAGGCAAATACTAACAGATATAAATAGGGAAATCGACAGTAACACATTCATCATAGGGGACTTTAACACCCCACTTTCACCAATGGACAGATCATCCAAAATGAAAATAAATAAGGAAACACAAGCTTTAAATGATACATTAAACAAGATAGACTTAATTGATATTTATAGGACATTCCATCCAAAAACAACAGAATACACATTTTTCTCAAGTGCTCATGGAACATTCTCCAGGATAGATCATATCTTGGGTCACAAATCAAGCCTTGGTAAATTTAAGAAAACTGAAATTGTATCAAGTATTTTTTCTGACCACAGCGCTATGAGACTATATATCAATTACAGGAAAAGATCTGTAAAAAAATACCAATACATGGAGGTTAAACAATACACTACTTAATAACTAAGTGATAGTGAAGAAATCAAAGAGAAAATCAAAAAATACCTAGAAACAAATGACAATGGAGACACAATGACCCAAAACCTATGGGATGCAGCAAAAGTAGTTCTAAGAGGGAAGTTTATAGCAATACAATCCTACCTTAAGAAACAAGAAACATCTCGAATAAACAACCTAACCTTACACCTAAAGCAATTAGAGAAAGAAGAACCAAAAAAAAAAAAAAAAAACCCAAAGTTAGCAGAAGGAACGAAATCATTAAGATCAGATCAGAAATATATGAAAAAGAAATGCAGGAAACGATAGCAAAGATCAATAAAACTAAAAGCTGGTTCTTTGAGAAGACAAACAAAATTGCTAAACCATTAGCCACTCATCAAGAAAAAAGGGAGAAGACTCAAATCTATAAAAATAGAAATGAAAAAAGAGAGGTAACAATTGACACTGCAGAAATACAAAAGATCATGAGAGATTACTATAAGCAACTCTATGCAAATAAAATGGACAACCTGGAAGAAATGGACAAATTCTTAGAAATGCACAACCTGCCAAGACTGAATCAGGAAGAAACAGAAAATATGAACAGAGCGATTACAAGCACTGAAATTGAAACTGTGATTAAAAATCTTCCAAAAAACAAAACCCCAGGAACAGATGGCTTCAGAGGTGAATTCAATCAAACATTTAGAGAAGAGATAACACCTATCCTTCTCAAACTCTTCCAAAATATAGCAGAGGGAGGAACACTCCCAAACTCATTCTACGAGGCCACCATCACCCTGATACCAAAACCAGACAAGGATGTCACAAAGAAAGAAAACTACAGGCCAATATCACTGATGAACATAGATGCAAAAATCCTCAACAAAATACTAGCAAACAGAATCTAACAGCACATTAAAAGGATCATACACCATGATCAAGTGGGGTTTATTCCAGGAATGCAAGGATTCTTCAATATATGCAAATCAATCAATGTGATACACCATATTAACAAATTGAAGGAGAAAAACCACATGATCATCTCAATAGATGCAGAAAAGGCTTTCGACAAAATTCAACACACTTTTATGATAAAAGCTCTCCAGAAAGTAGGCATAGATGAACCTTACCTCAACATAATAAAGGCCGTATATGACAAACCCCGGCCAACATTGTTCTCAATGGTGAAAAACTGAAACCATTTCCAGTAAGATCTGGAACAAGACAAGGCTGTCCACTCTCACCATTATTATTCAACATAGTTTTGGAAGTTTTAGCCACAGCAGTTAGAGAAGGAAAAGAAATAAAAGGAATCCAAACTGGAAAAGAAGGAGTAAGGTTGTCATTGTTTGCAAATGACATGATACTATACATAGAGAATCTTAAAGATGCTACCAGAAAACTACTAGAGCTCAGCAATGAATTTGGTAAAGTAGCAGGATAAAAAATTAATGCACAGAAATCTCTTGCATTCCTATACACTAATGATGAAAAATCTGAAAGAGAAATTAAGGAAACACTCCTATTTACCACTGCAATGAAAAGAATAAAATACTTAGGAATAAACCTACCTAAGGAGACAAAAGACCTGTATGCAGTAAACTATAAGACACTGATGAAAGAAATTAAAGATGATACAAACAGATGGAGAGATACTCTGTGTTCTTGGATTGGAAGAAGTGACATTGTGAAAATGACTCTACTACCCAAAGCAATCTACACAGTCAGTGCAATCTCTATCATACTATCAATGGCATTTTTCACAGAACTAGAACAAAAACGTTCACAATTTGTATGGAAATATAAAAGAACCTGAATAGTCAAAGCAATCTTGAGAACGAAAAATGGAGCTGGAGGAATCAGGCTCCCTGACTTCAGACTATACTACAAAGCTACATTGATCAAGACAGTATGGTACTGGCACAAAAACAGAAATACAGATCAATGGAACAGGATAGAAACCCCAGAGGTAAACCCACATACATATGGTCACCTTCTCTTTGTTAAAGGAGGCAGGAATGTACAGTGGAGAAAGGACAGCCTCTTCAATAAGTGGTGCTGGGAAAACTGGACAGGTACATGTCAAAGTATGAGATTAGATCACTCCCTAACACCATACACAAAAATAAGCTCAAAATGGATTAAAGACCTAAATGTAAGGCCAGAAACTATCAAACTCTTAGAGGAAAACATAGGCAGAATACTCTATGACATAAATCACAGCAAGATCCTTTTTGACCCAGCTCCTAGAGAAATGCAAATAAAAACAAAAATAAACAAATGGGACCTAATGAAACTTCAAAGCTTTTGCACAGCAAAGGAAACCATAAACAAGACCAAAAGACAACGCTCAGAATGGGAGAAAATATTTGCAAATGAAGCAACTGACAAAGGATTAATCTCCAAAATTTACAAGCAGCTCATGCAGCTCAGTAACAAAAAAACAAACAACCCAATCCAAAAATGGGCAGAAGACCGAAATAGACATTTCTCCAAAGAAGATATACAGGCTGCCAACAAACACATGAAAGAATGCTCAACTTCATTAATAATTAGAGAAATGCAAATCAAAACTACAATGAGATATCATCTCACACCAGTCAGAATGGCCATGATCAAAAAATCTAGAAACAATAAATGCTGGAGAGGGTGTGGAGAAAAGGGAACCTTCTTGCACTGTGGGTGGGAATGTGAATTGGTACAGCCACTATGGAGAACAGTATGGAGGCTCCTTAAAAAACTACAAATAGAACTACCATATGACCCAGCAATCCCACTACTGGGCATATACCCTGAGAAAACCATAATTCAAAAAGAGTCATGTACCACAATGTTCATTGCAACTCTACTTACAATAGCCAGGACATGGAAGCAACCTAAGTGTCCATCGACAGATGAATGGATAAAGAAGATGTGGCACATATATGCAATGGAATAAAAAGCCATAAAAAGAAATGAAATTGAGCTATTTGTAATGAGGTGGATAGACCCAGAGTCTGTCATACAGAGTGAAGTAAGTCAGAAAGAGAAAAACAAATACCATATGCTAACACATATATATGGAATCTAAAAAGAAAAGAAAAAAAATAGTTCTGAGAAACCTAGGGGCAGGACAGGAATAAAGATGCCAACATAGAGAATGGACTTAAGTACACGGGTAGGGGGCAGGTTAAGCTGGGATGAAGTGAGAGAGTGGCATGGACATATATACACTACCAAATGTAAGATAGGTAGCTAGTGGGAAGCAGCCGCATAGCACAACGAGATCAGCTCAGTGCTTTATGACCACCTAGAGGGGTGGGATAGGGAGGGTGGGAGGGAGACGCAAGAGGGAGGAGATATGGGGATATATGTATATGTATAGCTGATTCACTTTGTTATACAGCAGAAACTAACACACCGTTGTAAAGCAATTATACTCCGATAAAGATATTAAAAGAGAGTAGGTAAGTTGAGAATAATTACTGTGAACGTATTATGGATACTGTGGTGCAGTAACAATAATGAAGTGTTAAAATCAAGGTGAACACACAAATACTACTGACTGAAGGACTCGAAAAGTTTAAAAACTTGAAAAGGGCAGTTGTGAAAAACAAAGGAGTCCTGGCAGAAGGGTATGTGGAGCTGCTTCAAATGGTGGAATGGAAGAATACCAGTCAAGCCTTCGATCTAACTTGATAGTCAATAACTTGACTTTGAGCAAGTTATTTAGTTTCTCTGAGCCTCAGTTTCCCTCCTTATAAACACAAGAACTAGGCCACATGATCAGTAAGCACCTTTTCTAGCTCTAATTTTTCATGATCCCAACTGAACAATTACCATCCTTTGCTTACTTGCAGATAATTTTATTTGTAATAAAGTGACTAACAACGTGGAGGGCTGTGTTTACCAAATCAATGGAAAATTACAATTTCTAGTGTATATTCCAGTCCAGAGGTTGGCAAACTTTTGCTGTAAAATGCCAGGCAGCAAATATTTTATGCATGGTGGACCACATGGTCTCTGTCATAACTACTCAAATCTGCCATTGTAGCATGAAAGCTACCAGAGAGAATATGTGAATACTTAAGTGTGGCTGTGTTCCAATAAAACTTTATTTACAAAAACAGAAGGCAGGTTGGATTTGGCCCCCAGTCTCTAGTTTGCCAACTCAAGTATGGAAAATGGATTATACATCATTTAATGTAATTTTTAGGCTTATGTATGTATTATACATATATGTATTATACATCGTAAGAATGCAGTAAAAGCTTTTGAGAAGAAACAAGTTTGCCCACTTGAGAATCCATATAGACTGCCATATTGCACAACTCCAGGGGCCACCATTCACAGTGACTTTATACAGCACTCTAGAATTCTATACAGTATAATATGAACGAGAGAGATGTACCTCTATGGCCCTGCTGGTGGAACTAATACGTGAGTAACACTAACAACCTAAAAGGGAGAAATTGGCTGCTGAGGAAGGAAGGAAGAATCTGAAAAAGGAGTTTCAATGGAATAGAATTTCTACCTTATATTCCCTTCAGGAACTCTAAGCCTGCCCTCTCCATGCTATTTCTTCCCCACTCCCCAAACAAAACGTTCCTATCTCAGGAAAGAGAGAGTATACCAGTCATTTTAACTTGAAGTGAATTTAACAACGAGTTACCTTTCTCAGAAGTGCTTTGATTTAAAGATTCTCAACAATTGGAGGTGCTCCAAGAAACTGTGAGGAGGTAGGGGAGAGCTCCTGAACGTACACCCCAGTAGCCACCTACTGCTTGCAATCCTTTATATTGTTTATCTGTTGGTTTACATCCCTTCCTCCAGAAAGAGAACTTATCTACGCTGAGGTCTTACCCCCACATCAAATCATACATTCCAGTAAAAGTTACTAATCAGAGGACATCTATACCCCTAATCATAGCTGATCAACTCAAGGATGGACATCTGACCCTGGCCAATCAGAGTTCTTCCCTGGGATATTTCAAACCAGAACTCAGGAAAGAAGAGTAGGTGCTTTCTCTAGTAGCGAAACTATGAAACAGCTCTCTGTCACCAACCACGTGCCCTACCACATGCACAAAGCAAGTCCGAGAGAATAAAGCCAATGTGCTGTGAGATGCCGGGAGAAGAGAGTTTGGGGGATGTTCTTATCAATATTTCCAGTTATGTTTCAGGCCCTGCTGTACCCCATCCCTCTCAGATTGTGGGGATGCCCTCAGTATCCTTCTAATAAAGTCTCCTTTTGCCCAGACTACTTTAAGTAGAATTTTTGCTACTTGTAACCAAAATAGATCTGAAAAATACAGTCCTGTAACTATAATTTTTTCCCCCAGACCTATACTCTTGTATCACGTCTTTAAGATTCTGTAGGCTTCCTTTCCCTGAGATTTTCCCAAATCTTGCTGATGGATGAAAAGTTAAAATTTCTTCTACTGTATATCAAGCATCAACCCTAGCCCACTCATGTCTACATGCTAATAGGGATTCTGTGGTGTGGACAGAATCTACAGACTTTTGGGTATTACCACAAGGAACTCAATCTGCACCCATCCCTCAATGACCCTTAGACATGAAAGACAACACAGTAGCAAGTAAGTATATGACACGTCACCCATTTCACCAAAGGGCAGGGAAGAAGTATTCATACTTCAAAAGCTTCAATAATAAATTCAATAATGTTATCCAACTGTAGAAACCCCAACTTGGTAAGTTAAACCCCACCATTTTGTTTTGTTCTCACTGATTAGTTGGTTAATTGTCATTTTAATAAGAAATACATGTACATGGCACAACCTTGAAAGATTACGTGTGTTTATGGTGGTAAGTAAATCTCCCTTAACCACTTCCTCATTCCCCAGATACCAACTGTCCTCCCTAACAGCAACAGCTCTCATCAGTTTTTTGAATATGTTTCCAGAGATATTCTGTGTATTTATAAATATATATGCACATATATAGTTTAATACAAATGCTAGTATTATAATACATACTATTTGTTCTTTGCTTTTTTCATGTAACAGTACATCTATTCTCATCACTCACCTGGAATGAGGCATATGTTATCTGAAGAACTGAATCTTCTGGTCACATCTGCTTGGGAGCAATACATATATAGTCACAGCTGAAGAGAGAGAGAGACCTCCTGAGAGCTCTATTAGATATGCTCCTTTGTTTTCCCTTAATACTATTATAAGATAAACTGAGGCATATTAAAATTTTTAAGAGTTCTTTTGAGCAAACACTGATTCAAATCAGGCAGCACCAAACCAGAAGTGCTTAGAAGTACTCTACCTATAGGAGCTCAGAGAAAGACTTTTACAGACAGACATGGAAGCAAAGCAAGGAAGTGAATTGATTGGTGACACTGGTTGCCTTATTTGGGAAAGCCTAGCTGGATGCTTGTGATTGGTTGTCTTCAGGTTTTGATTTCTTAAACCTTAAGGCATGTCAGCCTTATATTTTGGTTTGCTTATGTAGGCTGTCAAGGCACTAGAGCCACCTCAATCTAATGGCCTCCTTGCCTGATTAATATGACAGTACCAACAGCAAGTTCTTTTAAGGAAGAAACTCAAAGAGGCAAAAATACAACACTGAGCTTTGGAGATAAGGTAAATATCTAGCTGCTCACCAGATCCCAAGGGCAAACCTTGACTCTGGAGGGTTTGAAGTTTGAAGCAACACAATTCTTTATACAAGGGAGTTGTGAATTTCAGCACCTTGTGAAACAGAATAAGCTGTGGCCATTGGGTTCCAAGCCATTTTACTAAATTAACAAAAGACCAATTCAGTGATGGCTTTTGAAAAAATATTAGTTAAGTTTTCTACTAAACTTTCGTGGTTGACATCCTGAGAGAATAATTTCATGGTGGTCATAACCAAACCCAGGACTAGATCAAACATTAGTTTATTCTTACATGATCATTTACTTGTAGGTTCTCTTTAAAGGGATATAACTTTCCACAGCTCAAGAGACTTATAAGACAGTTTGAACGACCAGTTTTAAGTGATTTTTACCCCTTCTTTGGAAAAGACAGCTTGAAGTCTTTCTCTTCTATTGGGCAAATCAACTCTATAAGGGAGAACAGCCGTGACATTTATTATCATTTAAATAGATTAGAGTTTCAAAGCATGCACTGTCCTAGATCTTAGGCCATCATAAATTTTGCATAAGTTTCTTTGCTCTGAGAAGATAGTCTGACCCTGGGCAGTGCTGTCCCTGGTCCTTGCTTTTAAATTCCTCCCTCACCCATGACTTTCTCTCTCCACATTTTAATACTCCTGCCTTTACTCTAATTGGCCTCACATGAATCATAATAGTTAAAGAGTTATAGCCATGGCCAAGAAACTGTTAACAGCTGCCTGACTTGTGCTTACTCTATAGAACTACACACCAAGTCCAACTCCAAAGAAAATTATGCTCTTTGAGCTTCCTTTTATATTTCCTTCTCTCTCTTTCCATCTCCCCTTCTGTCCATGAAGCATACTGACTTCCTGTTACATTGGATTGACCAAGGTCCTTCACTGTAAGCCTTCACTGTAAGCCTACATTCACTTCCAGGCAAATAACTTAGATCTAGACAAATCTATCCACTTCCCTCCTAACCCAATTTTTTGTTGCTATATAACAAAGTCCCCAGAAGTCTCCCTCAGCCTGGTTCTACTGGCAATTTTTTTTTTTTGCTAAAATATCAGTAGTTTTTATTAGTGAGTAGCGTCAACAATGAACAGCAGAAAATTTCTTGTTTTCCTCTTTTTTCCTCTCTAGATAAAAACAAACTGAGACGTCTGAGAGCCTCTTTCTCAGAGGAGACAGTTTATAAACCTATGAAATTTGGGAGTAGAGAGAAGAATATGGACTCCTCCTAGTTCTCCCCTCTTTTCACTTTGTGGTCAGTAAACTTAAAATTTGATGTGACTAAGATTGGAAATAATTATTTGCTCTCATATCTTCACGTGGAAATGAATATTCCCATATTACTTATTCAACAAATATTTATGAGTTCCTACGAGATATGTCAGGCTCTGTGTTAGGTCTGGGTGTTAAGCAGTGAAGCAAGTCATGGTAAAGAAAATCTGTGGGGGGAAGGAAAAACGAAAACATAAAACATACACGTATATACACTCACACATATGGGTGTATTTGTATATATTACTTAAACATGTATATGCATATATTTTGTATCTACTATATATTTTACACATCTATGTAAATTTAACTTCTTTATTTACCTCGTGTGCTTATTCTACACATACTTCCTATTGCACAAATTATCACAAGTACCATGAAGCTCAGCGACAGAGAACCAACTACCAATGGTGGGAGAAGTAGCTTCGGGACATTCCTGGTTCCTGGTCTTAAAGAAAAGTAGCAAAGGATCTTGAAGTCTCTGTGTGCCAGCCCACAGACTCTGGTGTGGAATGCAGGAGCCATTCAGAACTGCGTCCTATGTGGGTGACTAAATGCCTGTGAGTTCAGCCGCACAGTGAGCACTGTGTTCATTCAATGAGGAGCTAAAAATATTAGCACAGATACTGATGAAATGGATAAGGAAAATACTGAAGTCATGGTGTGTAGATTACTCCTCTGAAGACAACACCTGTAAGATCCACGGCTTCTTTTCTTTCCAGCAGTGTTCCACAGTATAATCAAGCTCAGGTGCATAAATTATGTTTATAGCATTGTTAGAATCTCTGTGTTAACTGTAGTGAGAATATGTGCCTCAGGCTGATAGTCTCGTGTTTCCAATTCATCTTGGCATTCACTTGAACATGAACCTGCCTCTCTATTCCATAACATTTTCTTCCAGGCAGAAGGTCTCTGCTCCAGGACACTACACTTTCTAAAGCCTTTGTGCTCAAAGTCAGGCTTTCTTTTAGGTCCCTCTGAATCAGGAAGAATAATGATCTTCCTCTCTGAGATCCCAGATCTATGCTTTCTCCCCTACTCAAAATTATTTACAGTTTCCTAAATTCCTTCTCTCAGCTGGTGCCTCTCAGAATTCACCCAGAGACATTTTTGAATAGTTTTTCCTTTGTTCCTGAGATGCAGCATCCAACATGGCACTACGAAGCTCAGCCTCCAATCTTTGAGTTTCCCTTAACCTCTCCATGTCAATCTCTCTCCTACTGGTCCTTTCACTAAATGTCCCCACCATGAGACTAGCTAACAACGTCCTCCTATCTTAATTGGGCTCTCAGAGGCTCACTTTTCTTTATGTAACCCCAGGGTCTCTCAAACTCCCACTGTTCCTCCACAATAACCTAGCTGGCATCAGTAGCCCACCTGGATACCAGTTAGCTCAGAGCTGTGACAATCATTAGCATAGCAAAGCCCAATTATATCTACAAATGCTTCCCCAATATTGCCTTTCCCTGGCAACATTTACCATTTAAAACTCCACATTTACTTTTTGTCTCAGCTGCTCCAAAGTCCAAGAGAAGCCAAATGACTTTGGGAAAGTTTGATATTTGTTTATCTTATTGAGTCATTCCAAAAGAATTTTGTATAATCTATCTTAAATATCTGATGAAATAATTCATGACAAAATGTTAATAACTAGAAACACGCTAGTCAAACCTTTATATTCATATAGGTCAGACTTTTAATATTGTTAAGACTAACCTCTAGTTATTTAAACTTGGGCAAGTTAGGAAATGTTCCCATTATCAGATTCATCATATTAAATGAGCATACTCATTCCTCATCTCTCAGCAGTAACAGCAATAACATCAATAATATGGAGAGTAGATAGTCCACAAATGTTATGTTCCATCTCTCCTCTCCAGGGTATTTGTGTTATTTTAAGGGGTTACAGCAGCTCCCTCAATGGGATGACTCTGTGAAGGCTTCAGAAGGATTCTGTTTGGGAAAAAACTTTGGAACAAGTTCTTGCCAATGTTTCTGACATTAAGCATATAGGTAACACCTCACTCTAGCTCTGCTATCAAGAACATCACTGGCCATTTTTTCCTCTCATTCTTGTTATTGTCCTGTAATTATCAAATAAGTTTTTGCAGTTTCTTTTCCCAAAGTCTATGTTTCTGATTATATAATAGGTGACACAAATATTGCAAAATTTACAACTTGGCACTATCCGTACAATAGATAATGTTAACTCATTCCACAATCGTGTTGCATCCCCAAATGCAGAGACTCTATTACACTGATTACCTTTATATTCCTGCAGCAATCATTGCATTTCTCTGTCTTGAATCTGCTCCATCTCTTCTGGCAACAGATTCTGTGCTCTTGACTACAGGAGTGTGCATGTGAACCAATGTGGGTCAAGAAACATTGTCCGACTCTGGCCACTGAGATTGGCCTGGAATAGACAGATGATCTATACATAGTCCTGCTCCAGAATATTTCTGGCTTGAAGGAGCAGAAATCATATCTCTCCTCTCTGGTGGTAGAATTTCTGGTAATTGAGTTTAGGGCTGCAAGTGGCCATGTTCCTTGCCTTATGTAGAAAATTTGTCTATATTAGGAAAAGATGAAGCCAGTACATAAAAGAAGCTGAAAAGTGACAGAGAGATGGAGAAAGAGTCCTGACATCATCAAAGGCCAGGGAAGCAGTAGCTCTTGAGGCCAATACCACCTTTTCTGTGATGTGTTTCATGAGTAATAAATTCTCCTTCACCTTGAATGAGAATTTTGTTATTTGTAAGTTAAAAACTGCTTATTCATAAAATTTCCATTATCTTGTCCCAGCTCTTTAAGAAGAACTCCTACCAAAATAAACAGACTGGTCTATGCTATGGGAATCTACTCAAAATCTTGAGAAAGAGATGACCTTTATCATTTCCTACTAATCCACTTTGCAATCCTCTTTACTGCTGCCTTACTTCATTGGTTTACCTCTTCTGCCATCTCGTCCCTTTTCTTAGATGTTTTCGGCTCTATCCTCAAACAATTTTAGCTTCATCTAGTCTAAAAAGACCTTTCTTTGACGCTGTTGCTGCCTCAGCATACCATGTCATTTAGACAGGGTGTGCCAGGCTCTGCTGCAATAACAAACAGCATCAGCATCTCAGAGGAAACAACAAAGATTTATTTCTTTCTCATAATAAGTGCAATACAGGGCAGGGTGACTCTCTAGAACAAAGATCTTCTATGTGGACAACTCAATGTCCCTAATAAAGAATATTCCAGCATTCTGTGATTGTACAGTGTACAGCATTGTAGTGGATGTAGCTGCCACAGCAAGTACAAGAGGGGAAAAGAAGGATGGAGAATTGCACACAAACTCCTTAAATGCTTCTGCCCAACACTGAGACATGTCACCTTTGCAGAAATTTTATTGGCGAAAGCAACTCTTATGATCATAGCTAACTTCAAGGATTCAGTTTGCGGGAGAGAATATTGGATATGAGTAAGTATTAGATATTTCTACATCTCTCTCTCCTTTGGTTTTACCACTAGAAATCTCAAGAAGTTACAGCAAAATCAATGTAATTTTTTTTTCACAAACACTCAATCCGTAACTCCTTGCAAATTTGCTTCTGCACCAATAACTTAAATCAGTCAGCGTGGGTGAAGTAATGATTTTCCCACTCCCCCAAATCCAGTAGCTTACAACAATAAACGTTTATTTCTTTTTCATGACACTTGACTGCGGGTTGGTTGCAGCTCTGCTGCAGGCTGAAGCTCCGCCCCTTGTGTCCTCTTTTCTGGGACCAAGGCTGTAGGAGCAGTTCCCACGCTTCTGCTCAGACATGACATCGTTCACATTTGCTCACATGCCATTAGCCAAAGCACATCGTGTGGCCATACCCAAAGTCAGTGAGGCTGGGATGTACACTCCCCCCACAGGAGGCACAAAAGGTTTCAGGGCAGTGGGTGAGGATCCTCATACGGAAACGTAGATGTGAGTAACCACGAGCAATAATATAATCTGTCACAGCTCTCGGCTGGCACTGCTCTGTGGGTACTTTTCTTATTCTATCCACCTCTTCCTAGGTAGGTACCTTTTTCTTACATGGTTTTAACTATAAAATTCTAAAAATAGCACATAAATTACCTCTCTGAAACTATTTGTTTCTCTCACAACTTAACTTAAAATATTAAATCATCTGCCAGAAATATGCATTGTGTGAATTACAATTCCCATCAGCATCTCACTAGACATGCCTTAAACATATCCCAGCAGGTAAGCACTCTTCCATATATTCCCATTTCTGTCTGAGGTGGCATTATTATCCTGACCCATCCCCTGCCATTAACGTCAGTGTCATTCTTAAATCCTACTTCTTTGCCTCCCCCACATCTTGTGAGTTGAGCGTTATCTAAAATCCCTTCTAATGTTTTGTTCCCTCCCATTACCTAATTCTACTATGATCCAGATACTTCTAACTTAGGCTATTTCAATATCTTTCCTAATAGAGTACCTTATAACCCAGAAATTCCTTTCTTAAGTGTATGCCCTTAAGGATTCTCACACACATGCACAGAGAAATTGCAAGAATCTTCACTTCAGCATTGATTGGAATAACAAAAAACTGGAAAACAGGCACATGACCATTAACAAGAGAACTGATTGATTCTGGTATATTCACATGATGGAATAGCAGACAGCAGTGAAAATAAATAGTTACATATATCAACATGGACGATTTTCACAACAAAATGTCTGCTAGAATAACAACATCACAACATGACATCCTTTCAATAAATATTTCAAATTATGCAAACAATCTCGTTGTTTAGTAACATAATTTAGTAAGAGTATATTTTAAAAGTATGGAATTCATAAATACCAAAATCATTACCACGGTTACTGAGCAGGGCATGGAGAACGGGGGTGAGAAGAGGAATGTGCCTGGAGGTGGTACACAGAGGGCTTCAACTATATCCATAATGTTGTATTACTTAAGGTGGGTTGTGGATACACAGGGGTTTTGTTTGCTTATTTTTTACTCTTTATGACTTTAATCTATCATAAATACTTAATGGTACACCATAAAAATTTTAAATGTCCCCTAACTAATCTCTCCATTCTAGACTCTCCCCATCTTAAAGCATTCTGCACCATTAGCCCAATTAATCTTTCTAAAATGCCACTTAGCTTTATCTTTAATTTGCAAGTCTCCTACTAGTTTCTACAGCCTATAAGGTAAATTCCACACTCCTTGCCTGTCATCCAAAGCTGCCAAGACCTGGAACCCTCCCCATCACCATCTTCCTTACTCCCTTACCTGAAACATTCTCCCCTTCCCTGCCTGTTTACTTAAGTCTTATTTTCCCATCAATATCCAGTCTACCCATCCTTTTACCTTCAAACCTATCTTAGATGGTGGAATAGATGGCCCTCTTTCTTATTTAGGGCTATTCCCCATGCATACTCTTCAGCCCCTTTCTTCCCACACCCTCTGGGAACAAGTTCCATCAACTTCCCCATTTTCTTTTAACTCGCTATGTTTTCTACATTCCTTTGTCTCCTATACACCTGCTTTATCAAGCCTTCTCTTCCACTCGGCCCTGGGGGTTGAGCATCTACCACTCTGCATTCTCGGTATGCTTTTTAGGGATTGTCAAGACTTGTGAAAGGTCAAAGATTTCACCCTACTTGCAAACTAGCCACTTAGCCCCCCTGAGTTTCATGGCTCTTGGCAAAAGATGTAAAATGCCTGATCAAAGGCAAATTATTTTATTGCTTACAGCAAAAGCAAGAGCTGGGACATCAGCTTTTCTCGTGCTAGTTCCCAGAACCCCAATTCCTACAGGAAGATGCAGAAGACCATGTGACACCTGCACACACACTGGGTTACATTATAGGAAAGAAATCCTGAGATTAGGGAACAAGAGTTTTTTATAATAGTCAGTAAGAGAGAGATTGGTTCAAGATGGCAGAGTAGAAAGATGTGCGTTCAATCTCTCCTGCAAAAGCACCAAATCACAACTAACTGATGAACAATAATTGACAGGAAGACACTGGAACTCACTAAAAAATATACCCCGCATCCAAAGACAAAGAAGAAGCTGCAATGAGATGGCAGGAGGGGCCCAATCACAATAAAATCAAATCCCATAACCACTGGGTGGGTGACTCACAAACTAGAGAAGAATTATACCACAGAAGTCCTACCATTGAAGTGAATATTCTGAGCCCCACCTCATGGTTCCCAATCTGAGGGTCTGGCAATGGGAAGGGGAATTCCCAGAGAATCAGACTTTGAAGGCTAGTGGGATTTGACTGCAGGACTTCGACAGGATTGGGGGAAACAGAGACTCCACTCTTGGAGGGCACACACAAAGTAATGTGTGCATCAGGACGCAGGCGAAGGAGCAGTGACCCCATAGGAGACTGAACCAGACCTACCTGCTACTGTTGGAGGGTCTCCTGCAGAGGCGACAGGTAGCTAGGGCTCACCGTGAGGACAAAGACACTGGCAGCAGAAGTTCTGGGAAGTACTCCTTGGCATGACCCCCGCCATAGTCCACCATTAGCCGCACCAAAGAGCCAGGTAGGATCCAGTGTTGGGTCGCCTCAGGCCAAACAACCAACAGGAGGGAACCCAGCCCCACCCATCAGCAGAGAAGTGGATTAAAGTTTTACTGAACTCTGCCCACCAGAGCAACACCAAGCTCTACCCACCACCAGTCCCTCCCATCAGGAAACTTGCACAAGCCTCTTAGATAGCCTCATCCACCAGAGGGCAGATAGCAGAAGCAAAAAGAACTACAACCCTAGAGCCTGTGGAACAAAAACCACCTTCAAAGAAAGACAGACAAGATGAAAAGGCAGAGGGCCATGTATCAGGTGAAGGAAAAAGATAAAACCCCAGAAAAACAACTAAACGAAGTGGAGATAGAAAACCTTCCAGAAAAAGAATTCAGGATAATGATAGTGAAGATGATCCAGGACCTTGGAAAAAGAATGGAGGCAAAGATCGAGAAGATGCAAGAAATGTTTAATAAAGACCTAGAAGAATTAAAGAACAAACACAGGGAAGAATTAAAGAAAAAACAAACAGAGATGAACAATAAAATAACTGAAATGAAAAATATACTAGAAGGAATCAATAGCAGAATAACTGAGGCAGAAGAATGGATAAGTGACCTGGAAGACAGAAGAGTGGAATTCACTGCCATGGTACAGAATAAAGAAAAAAGAATGAAAAGAAATGAAGACAGCCTAAGGAACCTCTGGGACAATATTAAACACAACAACATTCGCATTATAGGGGTCCCAGAATGAGAAGAGAGAGAAAGGACCCGAGAAAGTATTTGAAGAGATTATAGCTGAAAACTTCCCTAACATGGGAAAGGAAATAGCCACCCAAGTCCAGGAAGCGCAGAGAGTCCCAGGCAGGAAAAACCCAAGGAGAAACACACCGAGACACACAGTAATCAAACTGACAAAAATTAAAGACAAAAAAAATTATTGAAAGCAACAAGGGAAAAACAACAAATAAAAAACAAGGGACCTCCCATAAGGTTAACAGCTGATTTCTCAGCAGAAACTCTACAAGCCAGAAGGGAGTGGCATGACATATTTAAAGTGATGAAAGGGAAGAACCTACAACCAAGATCACTCTACCCAGCAAGGATCTCATTCAGATTCGACAAAAAATCAAAAGCTTTACAGACAAGCAAAAGATAAGAGAATTGAGCACCACTAAACCAGCTCTAAAACAAATGCTAAAGGAACTTCTCTAAGTGGGAAACACAAGAGAAGAAAAGGACCTACAAAAACAAACCCAAAACAATTAAGAAAATGGTAACAGGAACATCCATATCAATAATTACCTTAAATGTGAATGGATTAAATGCTCCAACCAAAGGACACAGGCTCGCTGAATGGATACAAAAACAAGACTCATATATACGCTGTCTACAAGAGATCCACTTCAGACCTAGGGACACATACAGACTGAAAGTGAGAGGATGGAAAAAGATATTCCATGCAAATGGAAATCAAAAGAAAGCTAGAGTAGCAATACTCATATCAGATAAAATAGACTTTAAAATAAAGAATGTTACAAGAGACAAGGAAGGACACTACATAATGATCAAGGGATCAATCCAAGAAGAAGATATAACAATCATAAATATATATGCACCAAACTTAGAAGCACCTCATTACATAAGGCAAATACTAAAAGCTATAAAAGAGGAAATCGACAGTAACACAATAATAATGGGGGACTTTAACACCTCACTTACACAAATGGACAGATCAGACAGAAAATTAATAAGGAAACACAAGCTTTAAATGACACGATAGACCAGATAGATTTAATTGATATTTATAGGACATTCCATCTGAAAACAGCAGTTTACACTTTCTTCCCAAGTGCACATGGAACACTCTCCAGGACAGATCACATCTTGGGTCACAAATCAAGCCTGGGTAAATTTAAGAAAATTGAAATCGTATCAAGCATCTTTTCTGAAAATGCTATGGGATTACCAATCAATTACAGGGAAAATAACATAAAAAACACAAACACATGGAAGCTAAACAATACACTACTAAATAACCAAGAGTTCACTGAAGAGATCAAAGAGGAAATCAGTAAATGCCTAGAAACAAATGACAATGAAAACACAACGATCCAAAACCTATGGGATGCAGCAAAAGCAGTTCTAAGAGGGAAGTTTACAGTAATACAATACTACCTCAAGAAACAAGAAAAATCTCAAATAAACAGTCTAAACTTACACCTAAAGGAACTAGAGAAAGATGAACAAACAAAACCCAAAGTTATTAGAAGGAAAGAAATCATAAAGATCAGAGCAGAAATAAATGAAATAGAAACAAAGAAAACAGTAGCAAAGATCAATAAAACAAAAAGCTGGTTCTTGAGAAGATAAATAAAATTGATAAACCTTTAGCCAGACTCTTCAAGAAAAAGAGAGAGAGGACTCAAATCTATAAAATTAGAAATGAAAAAGAAGAAGTTACAACAGACACCACAGAAATACAAAGCATCATGAGACTACTACAAGCAACTCTATACCAATAAAAAGGACAACCTGGAAGAAATGGACAAATTCTTAGAAAGATATTACTTTCCAAGACTGAACCAGGAAGAAATAGAAAATATGACCAGACCATTCACAAGTAATGAAATTGAAACTGTGATTAAAAATCTTCCAACAAACAAAAGTCCAGGACCGGATGGCTTCAGAGGTGAATTCTATCAAATATTTAGAGAAAAGCTAACACCCATCTTTCTCAAAGTCTTCCAAAAAATTGCACAGGAAGGAACACTCCCAAACTCACTGTACAAGGCCACCTTCACCCTGATACCACAACCAGAAAAAGATCCTACAAAAAAAGAAAATTACAGACCAATATCACTGATGAATATAGATGCAAAAATCCTCAGCAAAATACTAGCAAACAGAATCCAACAGCACATTAAAAGTATCATACACCATGATCAAGTAGGATTTATCCCAGGGATGCAAAGATTCTTCAATATACGCAAATCAATCAATGTGGTTAATACACCATATTAACACATTGAAGAATAAAAACCATATGATCATCCCAATAGATGCAGAAAAAGCTTCTGACAAAATTCAACACCCTGAGATAATTCAACACCCATTTATGATAAAAACTCTCCAGAAAGTGGGCATACAGGGAACCTACCTCAACATAATAAAGGCCATATATGACAAACCCACAGCAAACATCATTCTCAATGGTGTAAAACTGGAAGCACTTCCTCTAAGATCAGGAACAAGACAAGGATGTCCACTATTGCCACTCATATTCAACATAGTTTTGGAAGTCCTAGCCATGGCAATCAGAGAAGAAAAAGAAATAAAAGGAATACAAATTGGAAAAGAAGAAGTAAAACTGTCACTGTTTGCAGATGACATGATACTATCCATAGAGAATCCTAAAGATGCCACCAGAAAACTACTAGAGCTAATCAGTGAATCTGGTAAAGTTGCAGGATACAAAAAATTAATGCACAGAAATCTCTTGCATTCCTATACACTAACACGAAAGATCTGAAAGAGAAATTAAGGAAACAATCCCATTCACCATTGCAACACAAAGAATAAAATAGCTAGGAATAAACCTAGCTAAGGAGACAAAAGACCTGTACTCAGAAAACTACAAAACACTGATCAAAGAAATCAAACATGGCACAAACAGATGGAGAGATATACAATGTTCTTGGATTGGAAGAACCAATATTTTGAAAATGACTATACTACTCAAAGCAATCTACAGATTCAATGCAATCCCTAACAAATTACCAATGGCATTTTTTACAGAACTAAAACAAAAAAATCTTAAAATTTGTATGGAGACACAAAATACCCCAAATAGCCAAACCCATCTTGAGGGACAAAAACGGAGTTGGAGGAATCAGACTCCCTGACTTCAGGCTATACTACAAAGCTACAGTAATCAAGACAATATGGTACCGGCACAAAAACAGAAATACAGATCAATGGAACAGGATAGAAAGCCCAGAGATAAACCCACGCATCTATGGCCAACTAATGTATGACAAAGGAGGCAAGGATATACAGTGGAGAAAAGACAGTCTCTTCAATAAGTGGTGCTGGGAAAACTAGACAGCTACATGTAAAAGAATGAAATTAGAATACTTCCTAACACCATACACAAAAATAAACTCCAAATGGATTAAAGACCTAAACGTAAGACCAGACACTATAAAACTCTTAAAGGAAAACATAGGAAGAACACTCTTTGACATAAATCACAGCAAGATCTTCTATGACCCACCTACTAGAGCAATGGAAAAAAACCAAAAATAAACAAATGGGACCTAATGAAACTTAAAACCTTTTGCACAGCAAAGGAAACTATAAATAAGATGAAAAGACAACCCTCAGAAATGGAGAAAATATTTTCAAATGAATTAATGGACAAAGGATTAATCTCCCAAATATATAAACAGCTCAATAAACACAGCTCAATATTAAACACAAATATTAAACAGCTCATATAAACACAGCTCAATATTAAAAAAAAAACAAACAATGCAATCAAAAAATTGGCAGAAGACCTAAACAGACATTTATCCAAAGAAGACATATAGATGGCCAAGAGGCACAGAAAAAGCTGCTCAACATCACGAATTATTAGTGAAATGAAAATCAAAACTACAATGAGGTATCACCTCACACCAGTTAGAATGGGCATCATCAGAAAATCTACAAACAACAAATGCTGGAGAGGGTGTGGAGAAAAGGGAACCCTCTTGCACTGTTGGTGGGAGTGTAAATTGATACAGCCATTATGGAGAACCATATTGAGGTTCCTTAAAAAACTAAAAATAGAACTACCATACGACCCAGCAATCCCACTACTGAGCATATACCCAGAGAAATCCGTAACTCAAAAAGACACATGCACCCCAATGTTCATTGCAGCACTACTTACAACAGCCAGGTCATGGAAGCAACGTAAATGCCCATCAACATATGAATGGATAAAGAAGTTGTAGTACATATATACAGTGGAATATTACTCAGCCATGAAAAGGAATGAAACTAAGCTGTTTGTAGAGACGTGGATGGATCTAGAGACTGTCATACAGAGTGAAGAAAGTCAGAAAGAGAAAAACAAACATCATATATTAATGCATGTATGTGGAATCTAGAAAAATGGTACAGATGAACCAGTTTGCAAAGCAGAAATAGAGAAACAGATGTAGAGAACAAACATATGGACACCAAGGTGGGAAAGCAGGCAGGGGGTGGTGGTAGTGGTGGAATGATTGGGAGATTGGGATTGACATATATACACTAATATTTATAAAAGAGATAACTAATAAGAACCTGCTGTATTAAAAATAAAATAAAATAAAATATTTTTACAAAGTATTTCTCTAAATAAAATATACAAGGCTTTCTTTTTTCCTAAAAAAAAACAAAAAAACAGTAAGCACATCTGCCCTTCCCGCTGAAGAAAGATGCTGTATCTTCCAAAGCCGTTTGCTATACAAATTTCCTTGAAAAGATACATCTGAAAAAAAAAAAGGCAAACAGTGCCTTTGGTCAAAAGATGTTCAGAAACATGAGAGACCCAAAGAGAAATGTCTTCTGAAAGTTACTAGTCCTATTTCCACAACTCCATTGTAAAAATCCTTGAAAGCTGGATTTGGCAAACATTTTCTTAAAGGGTCAAATAGTAAATGTTTTAGGGTTATAGATCACACCATCTCTGATATTGTAGCTTAAAAGCAGCCAGAGGCAATATGTAAAAGAATGGATGCAACTAGGGCTTCCCTGGTGGCACAGTGGTTGAGAGTCCGCCTGCCGATGCAGGGGACATGGGTTTGTGCCCTGGTCCGGGAAGATCCCACATGCCGTGGAGCGGCTAGGCCCGTGAGCCATGGCCGCTGAGCCTGCACGTCCGGAGCCTGTGTTCCGTAACGGGAGAGGCCACAACAGTGAGAGGCCCGCGTACCAGGAAAAAAAAAAAAAAAAAAAAGAATGGATGCGACTATAGTCCAGCAGAACTTTATTTACAAAAACAGGTGGCTGCCCCCTACCTGTGAACAGGGGAACCGCATTTATGTGCCACAGGGGAACCACATTTATGTGCCACACAATGTTCTAGATGCTGGTGATACCTCAGTGAATGAAGCAGATAAAATGCCCTACATTCATCACCCATATCATCAATAAACAAAATACATAAGTAAAAGATAGTTTGCCAGATGATAAGTGCTATGGGGAAATATAAAGCAGGAAATGGGGAGATACAGAGGGAAGTAAAGTTTTGATTAAGGGGTCAGGGAAGCCATCAACGAGAAGGTAACAAGGAAAAGACAGAAAGGAAGGGCTGATACCTAGGAGAAGAGCAGTCCAGGTGAAGGAAACCAATGCAAATGTCCTGAGATGACAGCACCCCAGGCATGCGCATCAGGTTCCAGGAGCAAAAAGGAAGGATTAGAGGTGAAGCAAAGTGAATAAGAGGAAGAACCGTAAGAGAAGAGCTCAAGAATTAGCTGCAGGATTCAAGGGAGGAATAATCTGCACTGAGCTATATTTTTAGAGATAAGTCTGCTGCTTTGATAATAATTTGAAATGGGGCAGGAGTGAAAGTAAGAAAACAATTGAGGATGGCTTTAAAATAATTCGGGCAGAGATGCTAGCTCAGACCAGAGGGAGAGCAGCTACATCCTGGATAAATCCTGAGAGTACAGTCAATAGGACTGTAGCCATCAGGTGGGTTGGATGTGCCATGTGAGAGAAACAACGGAGGCAAGGATGAGAGCACAGGTTTTTTTCCTGAGCTATGGGAAGAATGGAGTTGCCACAGCCGACACGGGAACACTGAGAGAGGAGCAGGTTTCCGGGCAGATCTGGAGTTCTGCTTCAGGATGTTAAGTAGATACTTGGTAACGTGTTGACGATAATGAGCTATCTACGTAACAAAGTTGGCTACAGCCAGCCCTGCGGCCCAGCAATGTACATCCGGGAACTCCAAATGCTAATGGACAGAAGCCTCCCTTCCCCTCTGCAGAGTTTGGGCCTCGTGGCCTCTACAGATGGGTCAGCTGGAACATTTAATTCAGATCACTTCTCTGGCCAAACAGACACAGAATGATGACAAGGGTCCTTTGTCCAGACGTTATCTGATGAAGGACAGATCCTGCAAATGAAGACGAGGCTGTCTGCCTATCAAAATGCATACTCATTAAACTCTTTATCAACTGTCAGTCCAGAAAGGAGAGTGACAGATTTTTAACAAGAAAATTTGAGGAATATTCCCTAAACATATTGGACTAAATTGTCCCTCATGTATCTGGGCTGGTGCCAGCAGGCACCGTCCACATCTTGAATTCTTCCCCAGGCCACTTCACAGGGTCAACTGAGGCGTCCTCTCACGCTGCTTAAAAAACAGTGCACAAAGCCTACGTTGAAGGATTCCCTGGTGGTGTAGTGGTTAAGAGTTCACCTGAAAACACAGGGGACACTGGTTCAATCCCTGGTCTGGGAAGATCCCACATGCTGCGGAGCAACTAAGCTTGTGAGCCACAACTACTGAGCCTGCGCTCTAGAGCCTGTGAGCCACAACTACTGAGCCCGTGTGCCACAACTACTGAAGCCCACTCGCCTAGAGCCTGTGCTCCACAGCAAGAGAGGCCACCACAATGAGAAGCCCCCTCACCGCGAGGAAGAGTAGCCCCCACTTGCTGCAACTAGAGAAAAGCCTGTGCACAGCAACGAAGACCCAACACAGCCAAAAATAAAATAAATAAAAAAATTTTAAATGCTAAAAAAAAAAAAAGCCTACTCTGAGGAGAATGCAGAGGTTGCTTGCTCTAAAGGTGAAAAAATCCCAACGCTAGAGTTGCACCCATTTTGCCTCATATCTCACATCCAGGCCGTATCCCCCAGATGAAAAAAGGGTAGAAGGCAGCTTTGCTTGGCTTATGATTGCTTTTAGACAAGCATTTCTAAGTAAAAGCAAAGTCCCACCTAGTATGTATGAACGAAAGAACTAACACACACCTAATTTCACTTTGGCATTCAATTTTATACATTTTCATGCATCTATGAAATATTTCTCACAGAGAGGCAGCAGGAATAACTTAAGACGAGAATGTTCCTACATGTAGAATCCTGTCCTTTCTCAGGATTCTCCAATATCAAGTTGGAGGAGGTTAGTCACTAAAGTGAGGCTGAGTTTCAGGCCAAAGATTAGATGCCTCTTTGAAATATTTGAAAAGGGAGGATGTATTCATCCAGATGGAAAACTAAAAGCTCCTTGACATAGAAAGAAGACATTGGCCAGAGTCTGATAGAAACATAATGGTGCTCAACCCAGGGGAGAAAGAAGTTGACAGTTTTAGCATCGTAGATGGAAATGGAACAGACAGAAGAGAAAATAAAGTTCAGAAAGTACTGAAGGAACAAAAGTAGACTTGTTTCTCGAGAACAGAAACCATCAGAGCTGTGCCAGAGAATATGTGCATAGAATGTGGGCAACTGGTCCAGACAGACAGGCAATATGTACACCTTAGAAATATTAAGATGCAATTCAGGGAAGTTTACTATATCCATTGGGATACGTTTTGCTGCAAGTAACAATTCCTGATTAAAAGTGACAATATTCAGGATCCATTATCTCAAATAACAAGAAATCCAGGATTGGGGGATTCAAAACTTGATATAGCAGCTCAACAACGTCAACAAAAACCTTGGTTTAATGCTCTTTTTCTGCACTATAATTGTTCAGGTGTTGGTGGTTTCTCTCATGATCACAAGTTAGCTGCAACAACTCTTCTGTCCTATTTTTCACAAAACAGTATCTGAACAATAAGGTAGCGGATGGGAACATAAAGGGTGTGGCTCTGTCTTTAGCGGTAATGGTGAAGGGGCAGGGGGGGCTAATACAAGTTACCCAGAAGACCTCTTTTTACTTCCCTTTGACCAAATCTGAGTTATGTGCCAGGGAGTAGGATTGTTCTATGTGGCTTAAATTAATCAAAAAGTCATTCCCTGGGGTGAGTACATTGCAACAAGAATAAAATTAAGGTTTTATTTGCAAGGAAGGGAAGATATCTGTTGGGTAGAAAACCAAGAGTGCCATATTTCACTTCTTGCATTTCCAATATTCCATCTTAAAAAATACTTCTGGAAGGTAAGAACTTTGGCAGGAATAAAGTTTGAGAAACTGAGATTCAGATGTCTAAGAGAGAGGAAAAAAACAATGGAATAAAAACTTCTGTTTCTGGTAAGGTGGTTTATATAACAGAGATGGAACATCTCTAGAGAAATGATAATTTTAAAAACTGGATAAAACATTAACCTCATGTCTTTGAAACTGTCAAGCGCTAACAAAGCAGTGAAAAATTATGTGGCCACAATCTAGAAGCAAATGGAAATCAAGAGAGACAAAGCTGGCACTTAGGGCCATTGTGCCCTAGGAGTGCCTGACAATTTTGAAAGAAGTAGCTGAAAGGCTCAGAAACTGAACAGGGGCACAGCACCTGAAGTTCAGAAGCTTCCATGAGGAGCCTGATAGAAACATCAGCCCATGGGTTGGTGACATGAAGGGCTAGGCCCTGAGAGTAAGTAATGTATCAGAAATAGACCTGCCCTTATGGGGTCTTCAGCTTCAAATCACCTTGTTCCTTGAAATTGGTGATAGATCTGGAATAGCTAGAGTCCCTACTAACTGTCCAGCTGAAGCAAACATTAATATTCTTTGGAGAAAAATAACATAACTTGAAGCCACTAATTACTCATATTTTTTTCATATTTTCAGTTTTTTAAAACATAGGCATTGTCATATCATTTCACCTACTGGCACATAATCAAAACCTCCTGACACATGAGGAGATAAGACAATGTGATTGGAAAGCAAGAAGGACAATGGACAATAAAAACCCACCCACTGGGCTTCAGAGGGTAAGGATATGTAGAATTTAACTACAATTAATGTGTGCAAGGAAAGAAAAAAAAATTGAAATTTAGAAATTGGAAAATTAGAAAATCAATAGATGGGCTGAATAGCAAATGAGATACAGCTGATTAGAGAATTCATGCACTGAAAGTTAGATCAGAGGAATATATCCTGAATGAAGTAAGAGAGATAAGAGGAAGGGAAATATAGAAGAGATAAGGCAAGAGAGAGGAAATACACAGAGAAACTACTAATTAAGTATAATTAAAATCCCAGAAGGAAAGGAGAAAGAGAACAGGAAAAGCAATATTTGAGGTGATAATACCTGAGAATTATCCCAAATGAATGAGGAATATCAAGCCATAGATGTAAGAAGCACTAAACACAGTAGGCAGAATAAATAAAAAGAAAATTACACCTACACACAGCATAGTAAAATTGCTAAAGATGAAGATAAATTCCTAAAAGATGAAGATAAATTTTCTAAGCTAGAAAAACATTTTCAAAGTTAACAATAACATAGTAGTTGACTTCTCAAAAGAAAAAAACAAAAAAGAGAATTTATATCTTCAAATTTCTGAAAAAAATAATTGCCAAGCAAGAATTACATACCAAACAAAATGAAAGAAAATGAAGGTATTTTTAGATAAGTAAAAACAAAGAGCATTTTCAACATTATACTCAAAGAAAATACTAAAAGAAAGGAATGAACAAAAAGTGTTAAATATGTGGGCAACTTTGTTTTTTAGCTAAACACATGAATAATGCTTCTAGGCTTTTAAAATTGTAGGGAATCAATACAGCCACTATGGAGAACAGTATGGAGGTTCCTTAAAAAACTAAAAATAGAACTACCATATGACCCAGCAATCCCACTACTGGGCATATAACCAGAGAAAACCATAATTCAAAAAGACACATGCACCCAAAGTTCATTGCAGCACTATTTACAATAGCCAGGTCATGGAAGCAACCTAAATGCCCATCGACAGATGAATGGATAAAGAAGATGTGGTACATATATACAATGGAATATTACTCAGCCATAAAAAGGAACTGAAATTGGGTCATTTGTTGAGACGTGGATGAATCTAGAGACCATCATACAGAGTGAAGTAAGTCAGAAAGAGAAAAACAAATATCGTATATTAACGCATATATGTGGAACCTAGGAAATGGTACAGATGAACCGGTTTGCAGAGCAGAAATTGAGACACAGATGTAGAGAACAAATGTATGGACACCAAGCGGGGAAAGCGGCTGGAGGGGGTGGTGGTGGTGGGATGAATTGGGAGATTGGGATTGACATATATACACTAATATGTATAAAATGGATAACTAATAACCTGCTGTATAAAAAATAAATAAAATAAAATTCAAAAAAACCCAAATATACATGTTAATTAGAAGCTCAAAAAAAAAATTGTAGAGAATCAAAATATATGAAGCCATAGCATACAATCTGTGAAGGAGAGCAAAGGTAATAAAAGGTTTTTAGTTCCTTGAATTTTGCAAGGAGAGGTGAAAGTCCTAATTTGCAGTAGACATCAATAAATTGAGAAAACATGTTATAATCTGTAGGATACCACTAAAAAAATTGTTAAAAAGAAAATATGTATAACTTTCTTAACAGATGAAATAAAATGCAATAATAAAAATAATCCAAAACAGGTGGCACTTCTTTGTCACTCACCATATAAACAAAATAGAGTAAGCGTATGATCATTTCAAAAGATGTAGCAAAAAGCATTTGATAGCTTTTAGTATCCATTTATGATGAAAAACTAATCAAACTACAAATAGAAAAGAACTTTTAGAAACAGCTTTATTGAGGTACAATGTATATACAATAAACTGCACAGACTGAAAGTATTTGATTTGATGTTGGTTTTTTTTGTGTTTTTTTGGTTTTTTTGAGGTACGCGGGCCTCTCCCGTTGCGGAGCACAGGCTCCGGACGCACAGTCTCAGCGGCCATGGCTCACAGGCCCAGCCGCTCCGCAGCATGTGGGACCCTCCCGGACTGGGGCACGAACCTGTGTCCCCTGCATCGGCAGGCGGACTCTCAACCACTGTGCCACCAGGGAAGCCCTGATTTGATAAGTTTTGACAAGCATCTACCCCTGAGAAACTATCACTGCAGTTAGATAGGGACATTCATCACCTCCCCAAGCCTCTTTGTAATTTCTCCTTCCTGCCCCTTCCCACAGCCACCCTCAGCCCCAGGGAAACACTGCACTGCTTTCAGTTATTTTTGTTGGCATTTTTCAGAATTTCATGTAAATCAAGTCTCTATGCTCTTTTTTTGTCCGACTTCTTTCACTCTGCCCAATTATTTTGGGATTCATGCATGTGGTTTTATGTATCAACAGTCCATCCCTTTTTACTTCCGTGTGGTATCCTATTGTATGGCTATACTACAATCCATACTGACATTCACCTGCTGGTGGACATTTAGACTGTTTCCAGTTTGGGGCTATTACAAATAAAGCTTTCATGAACACTCGTGTACAAATCTTTGTATGAATCCATGCTTTCATTTCTCTTGGGTATATATGTGTGTGTGTCTCTGTGTGTGTGTATATGTAGATACACAGATTTTATATATATATATATATATACACACACACACATATATACCTGTGAATGGAATGGCTAGATTATATGGCAGGTAATACTTAACTGTCTAAGAAATTGCCAAACTGTTTTTCTAAATTATTTCTACCATTTTTCATTCCCAGCAGTGTGAAAATTCTATTTCCTCCACATCTTTACCAACACTTGCTTATCTGTATTTTTTTTTAAATTTTAGGCTTCTACTAGCCTTTTAATTTTCATAATGTCTAAGAATACTGAAAATCTTTTTGAGTTATTTGCCATTCTTTTATTTAGTGAAATATCTTTCTTTTAGTCTTTGAACATTATTTTTTTTCTTTTTTTTTTTTTTGCGGTACTCAGGCCTCTCACTGTTGTGGCCTCTCCCGTTGTGGAATACAGGCTTCGAACACGCAGGCTCAGTGGCCATGGCTCACGGGCCCAGCCGCTCCGCGGCATGTGGGATCTTCCCGGACCGGGGCATGAATGCGTGTCCCCTGCATCGGCAGGCAGACTCTCAACCACTGCACCACCAGGGAAGCCCTGAACACTTTTTAATTTGTTTTTTTATATCTTATTACTGAGCCTTGAGAGTTTTTAAAATACATACATATATATTACATACTTACATACAATGATTATTTTTCAATGATATTTTTGTCTCTCTTGGTGCCAGCACCACACTGTTTTTATTACTGTAGCTTTATAATAAATCTTGAAATCAGGTAGCATTATATTACTTTCCCAAGTTTATATGTATGTGTGTGTGCATGTGTATTTCATACATATATGTGAAATACATTTTTTTCACTAAATATATATATATATTTTTTGTGGGTACATTCCTTTGCCAGATGTACAATGCACAAACATTTTATATCAGTCTGTGTTTGTCTTTTAATTCTTTTAACAGTATATTTTAAAAAAGCACGCATTTTAAATTTTCATGAAGTTCAATTTATTTTTTTTCTTTTAGGGATTGTGCATTTGGTGTCACATCTAAGAAATCTTTGCTTAATCCAAGATCACAAAGATGCTCCCCTATGTTTTCTCCTAGAAGCTTCATGTTTTAGATTTTACAGTTAACCCTGTGATCCATTTTCTATTAACTGTTGAACATATTGCAAAGTATAGAACAAGGTTATATTTTTGCATGTGGATATTCGATTATTCCAGCACCATCAGTTGAAAATACTACTATTTCTCCGATAAACTGACTTACACAAACCATTGTCAAAAATGAGTTGTCCACAACTAAAGATCCCACATGCCACAACTAAAGATCCTACTTGCGGCAACAAACATTACCACGTGCTGCAACTAAGACCCAGCACAGCCAAATAAATAAATATTTTAAAAATGAGTTGTCCATATATGTGTGAGTCTGTTTCTGGATTCAGTATTATTTTTCATTGATCTTTTTGTCTCTTTTGATGCCAACAACATACTGTTTGGACTACTGTAGGTTTTTATAATAAATCTTGAAATCAGGTAGTATTAGTCCTACAAGTTTGTTCCTCATTTGCAGAGTTGTGTTGTCCATTCCAAGTCCTTTGCATTTTTGTATTAAATTTAGAATCAGCTTGCCAATGTCTGAAAAAATCCAGTCAAGTGCCAAATAAGTATTTAGTGCCCACTTCAGATGCTCAATGAGTTACTGTGCAATGTGATGGGTGAAAAAACTATTATCTCACTGGGGTGAAACTTCTGGGCTTACTTGCTCTGTGTTCTTGCATACACCCACCTTATTCAGCACAAAATGCATGTTTCATCAAGTTTACAAATTACGACAGATTATAATAAGTGAGCAACACTGTGAGCTGGGACCTATGCCAACCCTTACGTGCATTATTTCACTTAATGCTCACAGCAACCAGCAAGGAAGGTACTGTGATTCCTCTCTATTTAACAGATGGAGACATTTAGACTCAGAGAAGGTAAGCAATTTGCCCAAGGATACACACCCTTAATTTAACTCTAAATCCGGCTTATTGACCACTAGGTCACTCTGCCTCTGGGGCCCCAGAGATCCATTTAGATAATAATATGAATGTCTTATCTGCTCTCTACCAGTTTATAAAACCCCACAAGGGCAGAGACACCAGTACCCACACAGAACCTTGAACATAATTATATGGGAAACATCCAATAAAATATTTTGAAAGAGAATGATTGAACAAATGAAAGGATGGCTGAGAAAAGAGGAAAATAAGAGTTTATATTGGATTGCGGCATATAGAATTTGGGCTTGGTGAATGGTGATGTATTTGTCTGTAAGGCTTTTTGCAAGGTTTTGTAATGATTTACAAAAGGGCAAATCCGGACTGCCAGCAAGATAGTCAAGGAAGCTGTCCATGCAGAAATGAAATCTGACAGTACCAGTTGCAGTGAGAGAAAATTCTGGCAAGCCTTGCAACCCAGTTATGACCACCCAACAAGTATTGCAGAATATGCACCAGCACAAGAAAACACAATGATTTAGAAAACACTTTTTGCAAGTTAAAAATCTGGGTTACTTAACTAATCTCACCATTTTAGAATTTTGGATGCTCAAGAAACTTTATTGATTCTGCCTCTCAGTTTCATTGCAGAGAAATGGAGCCTGAGAGAGATTGATGGTCCCATCTAAGGTCACACAGTTTGCTGTTATAGAAATCCAAATACATTAATTCCCAGACCAATACTCACTCCTCTACAACACAGAGCCTCTATGTGTATCCAGCCATAGATAATCTCACACTTTTTACGATCTGTGGACTAAAAAGAGATTTCTGCAGACAGGATTAAGGTCTTCAGAGTTTTCTAGAGAGAATGGGGAAGGCCTGATAGACGAAAGAGGAGCAAATAAGCAGGGATCTGGGAAGCTTCAAGAGCAAGCTGAATATACGTTTCCCTCCTGCTAGCCTTACTGACAGTTTCAATGAAAGCAGAATTTCCATGGTATTTACAGGAGAAACTAAGAATCCTCTTCAGACTGGGTTGACTCAGTTTCTATGTCAACCCATTGCTATTTGGCCATATTACTTTACTTTGCTTTTGTCCAACTCATTTTGCCCACTAGTTCTCTCTACCCTGAGGATATCATGCACTGGGACTATTTACAGCTGGGTACCAGTATTAGACAGTTACATTTACTATCTTTAATTCTCCCTATTACTTTGCAAATTAGATGTGATCATCATTCTTGTTTAATAGGTGAAGCAACAGAAGCTCAGAATGCATGAGAAATACATCCTAGGTAACACAATTAATAAGATACAGAGCCAGAAATCAAACCGGGTCCTGGTGATGCCCAAGCCTTTGCTCTTCTCACAGTGCAAAAAGACTGCCTGAGTTGAATGCTGCATTCCCAGGCAGCACATGCTATTAACCAGAATGGTGAGTAGGTGTTCTGGTTTGCTGGACAGGAAGAGAGTGTCCTTCATTACCCAGAACAATCAATGGTTAGAAAATCACTCATTGGTAAAGAGAGGTGGGATATAAAAGCAAGATGAAAGAGAGTCAGAAAAAATAATAATAATTAAAAATATTACATAACTGGTGCCAGGCACTATTCCACACAGTTCACAAAGTATATCCTTATTTAGTTCTTACAACACTAGGAAATGTTTCTATTGCCAAAGAGGAATGGGAAGCTTTTAGACATAGGTGACCTACTCAAAGTCACACAGCCAGGAAATAGTGAAAGTCTTTTATCAGAGTCTACTTTCTATTTTTTTAAATATACATATATGTATTTTAAATTCATTTATTTTATTTATTCTTTTTCTTTTGGCTGTGTTGGGTCTTCGTTGCTGCACATGGGCTTTCTCTAGTTGAGGCAAGAGGGGGCTACCGTTCATTGCGGTGCACAGGCTTCTCATTGCGATGTTTACTCTTGCTGCAGTTGCAGAGCACAGGCTACAGGTGCAGGGTCTTCAGCAGTTGTGGTGCATGGGCTCAGTAGTTGTAGCTCACGAGCTCTAAAGGGCAGGCTCAGTAATTGTGGCTCACGGGCTTAGTTGCTCCGTGACATGTGGGATCTTCCAGGACCAGGGCTCGAACCTGTGTCTCCTGCATTGGCAGGCGGATTCTTAACCACTGCACCACCAGGGAAGCCCCAGAGCCTACTTTCTTAACCTGTAGGGTTGAAAATCCTCCAGGTGGATTAGAGAAAGAGTGGAAATAGAGAAAGAAAAGAAACCACCAGGTAACTGGAAATGTAATAGGACAAAGTGAACACAACATTAAAATTTGCAGCTTTTACTTAAAGAGAAATAATTGTTGTTAAAGGCCAGGCTCAAAGATTTCTAAAGTACCTTCTGAAGTTCTATAAAGCTTAAGTCGGATATTTTTTTCCTATTTGAGACTTAATATAAGTCTCCAGATATAAAATAGAAATTATATAGTTTTTCTCCGTGCAATACAGTTTCTTTAGCGTGAAATTGAGCAGTGAAATTGTGTTTGCTGTTAATGACTAGAAAACCAATTGTTGTGTGATTCACCATAAATGATAATGGCACAAGAAAAATGTATGACCACTATTCAGTCTTCAGAGCCAAATCAGATTAAGAACAAGAGTAAGATACAAGTCATGATGACTCTCATTTCTGACCTACATAAGAACACTGAGAGCTTTCCACTCTTGCCTTCAGTTCCTGGATAACCTAAAGCCTTTGATCAAAAAAAAAAAAAAAAAAAAAAGGCAGCCTCATGGGTTACTAAGTACATTTAGCTAAGACCATGAGTACCCTACCCTTCATCTTGTCCTTTCTTCCCAAATTAAATGTCTTACCATGGAGAATCTAGGTACTTAAGAGGTACCTTCAGACACATTGATGCTAAGAAGATAGATCAGATTTGATTGTGGCCCCATCATTTACTAGCTGTTTGTGACCTTGGATGATACAGTAAGAATGTCTGGTCATACCCCAATAACTATTCTCACTTTTTTGTACAATAGAATTTTTAGTTGGGCACATTGTCACCCAGAACACAGACCTCGTTCCCTAGGCTGCCTTGCAGCTAATTCCTTTACATGTGCCATATGACTAATTCTGTCCAGTTTAAGTGAAAGCATCCTATGAGCAATTTCTGAGAACTTTCCTGAAAAGGAGTCTCTTATACCCTTTTCCCCTTGTTATTCATCCTTCTCTCAATCTTATTGCCTAAAACATGGATATAATCCTGAATAATAGGGCTCAGGTCACATCCAGTGGATGACAGAATGGGGAACTGGTAGAAGTCTTGGTTCCTGAAGACTTGGAGCAGAGTTACAATATGCCATCCAAACCCTGGATGAACATCTCTGCACATTTACGTAATAGAGAAATATGCTGCTAACTACTTAACTGTTATTTTAAGGTTTTCTAATATTTGCATTCAAACCTATTATGAACTAACGCTAACAAGTTACATTAAATGAGAATAATAATAGTACATATGTAGCTCAGAAGTTTATCTTGAAGAGTAAATGAAAGAATGTAGGTAAATACAAGCCCTGAATAATAAATAAACATTTGTCAAAATACTATTATTAGTATTATGAGAGTATTTCTTCACTAATGAAGACAATTTTCTTGTCTCAGGTCATGTCCAAGATTATGATATTTGAGGCACTTCCTCAAATTATAAGAAAAAAATATAAATGGTCTCATTCAGAAAAAGCATTTAATAAAATTCAACATCTATTCATGATGAAAACTCATCAATGTGGATATAGAGGAACATATCTCAACATAATGAAGGCCATCTATGACAAACTCACAGCTAACATCAAACTCAACAGTGAAAAGCTAAAAGCCTTTCCTCTAAAATCAGCAATAAGGGGTGCGCCATCAAGACGGCAGAGGAGTAAGACGCGGAGATCACCTTCCTCCCCACAGATACATCAGAAATGCATCTACATGTGGAACAACTCCTACAGAACACCTACTGAACGCTGGCAGAAGACCTCAGACCTCCCAAAAGGCAAGAAACTCCCCACGTACCTGGGAAGGGCAAAATTTTAAAAAAACAGAGACAAAAGAATAGGGACAGGACCTGCACCTCGGGGAGGGAGCTGTGAAGGAAGAAGGGTTTCCACACACTAGGAAGCCCCTTCACTGGAGGAGACGGGGGGTGGTGGGAGGGGAAGCTTTGGAGCCACAGAGAAGAGCACAGCCACAGGGGTGCAGAGGGAAGAGTGGAGAGATTCCTGCACAGAGGATCGGTGCTGACCAGCACTCACCAGCCCGAGAGGCTTGTCTGCTCACCCGCCAGGACGGGTCAGGGCTGGGAGCTGAGGCTCAGGCTTAGGTCAGATCCCAGGGAGAGGACTGGGGTTGGCTGCGTGAACACAGCCTGAAGGGGGCTAGAGCGCCACAGCTAGCCAGGAGGGAGTCCGGGAAAATGTCTGGAACTGCCTAAGAGGCAAGAGACCATTGTTTCGGGGTGCGCGAGGAGAGGGGATTCAGTGCACCGCCTAAACAAGCTCCAGAGACGGGCGCGAGCCATGGCTATCAGCGCAGACACGAGAGACAGGCATGAAACACTAAGGCTGCTGCTGCAGCCACCAAGAAGACTGTGTGCAAGCACAGGTCAATATCCACAACCTCCCAGGAGCCTGTGCGGCCCACCACGGCCAGGGTCCCATGATCCAGGGACAATTTCCCCAGGAAAACACATGCTGTGCCTCAGGCTACTGCAACGTCATGCCACCCTCTGCAGCTGCAGGCTCACCCCGCATTAAAATTATAACTACCGTACCCCTGCTTCCCCCCGGCCTGAATGAGCCAGAGCCCCCTAATTAGCTGCTGCTTTAACCCCATCCTGTCTGAACAGGAACAGATGCCTGAGAGTGACCTACATGCGGAAGTGGGGAAAAAAACAAAGCTGAACCCCAGGAACTGTGCGAACAAAGAAGAGAAAGGGAAATTTCGCCATGCAGCCTCAGGAGCAGTGGATTAAATCTCCACGATCAACTTGAGGTACCCTGCATCTGTGGAATGCCTGAGTAGACAACGAATCATCCCAGAATTCAGGCGGTGGACTTTGGGAGCAACTGTAGACTTGGGGTTTGCTGTCTGCAACTGATTTGTTTCTGATTTTTATGTTTACCTTAGTATACTTATTAGCGCTTGTTTTTTTTTTAATTTTTGAATTTTATTTTTTTTTATACAGCAGATTCTTATTAGTCATCAACTTTATACACATCAGTGTATACGTGGCAATCCCAATTGCCGAATTCATCACACCACCATCCACACCCCACACGGATTTCCCCCCTTGGTGTCCATATGTTGGTTCTCTACATCTGTGTCTCAACATATGCCATGCAAACCAGTTCATCTGTACCATTTTTCTAGGTTCCACATACATGCGTTAATATATGATGTTTGTTTTTCTCTTTCTAACTTACTTCACTCTGTATGACATGCATCCACGTCTCAACAAATTACCCAATTTTGTTCCTATTTATGGCTGAGTAATATTCCATTGTATATATGTACCACATCTTCTTTATCCATTCGTCTGCTAATGGGCATTTAGGTTGCTTCCATGACCTGGTTATTGTAAATAGTGCTGCAATGAACATTGGGGTGCATGTGTCATTTTGAATTATGGTTTTCTCTGAGTATATGCCCAGTACTCGGATTGCTGGATCATACGGTAATTCTATTTTTAGTTTTTTTTTTGCAGTACACAGGCCTCTCACTGTTGTGGCCACTCCCGTTGTGGAGCACAGGCTCCGGACACGCAGGTTCAGCGGCCATGGCTCAGCAGCCCAGCTGCTCCACGTCACGTGGGATCTTCCCGGACCGGGGCACGAACCCGCATCCCCTGCATTGGCAGGCAGACTCTCAACCACTGCGCCACCAGGGAAGCCCCTATTTTTAGTTTTTTAAGGAACCTACATACTGTTCTCCATACAGGCTACATCAATTTACATTCCCACCAACAGTGCAAGAGGGTTCCCTTTACTCCACACCCTCTCTAGCATTTGTTGTTTGTAGATTTACTGATGATGCCCATTCTAACTGGTGTGAGGTGATACCGCAGTATAGTTTTGATTTGCATTTCTCTAATAATTAGTGATGTTGACCAGCTTTTCATGTGCTTCTTGGCCATCTGTATGTCTTCTTTGGAGAAATGTCTATTTAGGGCTTCTGCCCATTTTTGGATTCGGTTGTTTGCTTTTTTAATATTGAGCGCATGAGCTGTTTATATATTTAGGAGATTAATCCTTTGTCCATTGATTCGTTTGCAAATATTTTCTCCCATTCTGAGGGTTGTCTTTTCATCTTGTTTATGGTTTCCTTTGCTGTGAAAAGCTTTTAAGTTTCATTAGGTCCCATTTGTTTATTTTTGTTTTTATTTCCATTAATCTAGAAGGTGGATCAAAAAATATCTTCCTGTGATTTATGTCAAAGAGTGTTCTTCCTATGTTTTCCTCTAAGAGTTTTATAGTGTCCGGTCTTATATTTGGGTCTCTAATCCATTTTAACTTTATTTTTGTATATGGTGTTAGGTAGTGTTGCAATTTCATTCTTTTACATGTAGCTGTCCAGTTTTCCCAGCACCACTTATTGGAGAGGCTGTCTTTTCTCCATTGCATATCCTTGCCTCCTTTGTCATGGGTTAGTTACTCACAGGTGTGTGGGTTTATCTCTGGGCTTTCTATCTTGTTCCATTGATCTATGTTTCTGTTTTAGTGCCAATACCATATTGTATTGAGTACTGTAGCTTTGTAGTATAGTCTGAAGTCAGGGAGTCTGATTGCTCCAGCTCCGTTTTTTTCTCTCAAGACTGCTTTGGCTATTCGGGGTCTTTTGTGTTTCCATACAAATTTTACGACCTTTTGTTCTAGTTCCGTAAAAAATGCCATTGGTAATTTGATAGGGATTGCATTGAATCTGTAGATTGCCTTGAGTAGTATAGTCATTTTCACAATATTGGTTCTTCCAATCCAAGAACATAGTATATCTCTCCATCTGTTGGTATCATCTTTAATTTGTTTCATCAGTGTCTTATAGTTTTCTGCATACAGGTCTTTTGTCTCCCTAGGTATGTTTACTCCTAGGTATTTTATTCTTTTTGCTGCAGTGGTAAATGGGAGTGTCTCCTTAATTTGTCTTTCAAATTCTTCATCATTAGTGTATAGGAATGCAAGAGATTTCTGTGCATAAATTTGGTATCCTGCAACTTTACCAAATTCACTGATTAGCTATAGTAGTTTCCTGGTGGCATCTTTAGGATTCTCTATGGATAGTATCATGTCATCTGCAAACAATGACAGTTTTACTTCTTCTTTTCCGATTTGGATTCCTTTTACTTCTTTTTCTTCTCTGATTGCTGTGGCTGAAACTTCCAAAACTATGTTGAACAACAGTGGTGAGAATGGACAACCCTTGTCTTGTTCCTGATCTTAGTGGAAATGGTTCCAGTTTTTCACCTTTGAGGACGATCTTGGCTGTGGGTTTGTCATATATGGCATTTACTATGTTGAGGAAAGCTCCCTCTATGCCTACTTTCTGGAGGGTTTTTTATGATAAATGGGTGTTGAATTTTGTCGAAAGTTTCTCTGCATCTGTTGAGATGATCACATGATTTTTATCCAATTTGTTAATATGGTGTATCACATTGATTGATTTGCATATATTGAAAAATCCTTGCATCCCTGGGATAAATCCCACTTGATCACGGTGTACAATCCTTTCAATGTGTTGTTGGTGTCTGTTTGCTAGTATACCGTTGAGAATTTTTGCATCTATATTCATCAGTGATATTGGTCTGTAATTTTCTTTTTTTGTAGTATCTTTGTCTGGTTTTGGTATCAGGGTGATGGTGGCCTCATAGAATGAGTTTGGGAGTGTTCCTTCCTCTGCAATGTTTTGGAAGAGTTTGAGAAGGATGGGTGTTAGTTCTTCTCTAAATATTTGATAGAATTCACTGGTGAAGCCGTCTGGTCCTGGAGTTTTGTTTGTTGGAAGATTTTTAATCACAGCTTCAATTTCATTACTTGTGACTGATCTGTTCATATTTTCTATTTCTTCCTGGTTCAGTTTTGGAAGGTTATACCTTTCTAAGAATTTGTCCATTTCTTCCAGGTTGTCCGTTTTAGTGGCATAGAGTTGCTTGTAGTAGTCTCTTAAGATGCTTTGTGTTTCTGCAGTGTCTGTTGTACCTGCTCCTTTTTCAATTCTAATTTTATTGATTTGAGTCCTCTTCCTCTTTTTCTTGATGAGTTGGCTAATGGTTTATCAATTTTGTGTATCCTCTCAGAGAACCACCTTTTAGTTTTATTGATCTTTGCTATTGTTCTCTTTGTTTCTATTTCATTTATTTCTGCTCTGATCTTTATGATTGCTTTCCTTCTGCTAACTTTGGGTTTTGTTTGTTCTTCTTTCTCTAGTTCCTTTACGTGTAATGTTAGATTGTTTATCTGAGATTTTTCTTGTTTCTTGAGGTAGGCTTGTATAGCTATAAAATTCCCTCTTAGAACTGCTTTTGCTGCATCCCATAGGTTTTGGATTGTCGTGCTTTCATTATCATTTGTCTCTAGGTATTTTTTGATTTCCTCTTTAATTTCTTCAGTGATCTCTTGGTTATTTAGTAATGTATTGTTTATCCTCCATGTGTTTGTGTTTTTTACGTTTTTTTCCCTATAATTCATTTCTAATCTAATAGCATTGTGGTCAGAAAAGATGCTTGATATGATTTCAATTTTCTTAAATTTACCCAGGCTTGATTTGTGACCCAAGATGTGATCTATCCTGGAGAATGTCCCGGGCACACTTGAGAAGAAAGTGTAATCTGCTGTTTGTGGACGGAATGTCCTAAAAATATCAATTAAATCTATCTGATCTATTATGTCATTTAAAGCTTCTGTTTCCTTATTTATTTTCCTTTTGGATGATCCGTCCATTGCTGTAAGTGAGGTTTTAAGTCACCCACTATTATCGTGTTACTGTCGATTTCCTCTTTTATAGCTGCTAGCAGTTGCCTTATGTATTGAGGTGCTCTTATGTTGGTGCATATATATTTATAATTGTTATATCTTCTTCTTGGATTGATCCCTTGACCATTATGTAGTGTCCTTCCTTGTCTCTTGTAACATTCTTTATTTTAAAGTCTATTTTATCTGATATGAGTATTGCCACTCCAGCTTTCTTTTGATTTCCATTTGCATGGAACATCTTTTTCTATTCCCTCACTTTCAGTCTGTATGTGTCCCTAGGTTTGAAGGGGGTCTCTTGTAGACAGCATATATATCAGTCTTGTTTTTGTATCAATTCAGCAACCCTGTGTCTTTTGGTTGGAGCATTAAATCCATTCACATTTAAGGTAATTATCGATATGAATGTTCCTATGACCATTTTGTTAATTGTCTTGGGTTTGCTTTTGTAGGTCCTTTTCATCTCCTGTGTTTCTCACTTAGAGACGTTCCTTTAGCATTTGTTCTAGAGCTGGTTTGGTGGTGCTGAACTCTCTCAGCTTTTGCTTGTCTGTAAAGCTTTTGATTTCTCCATCAAATCTGAATGAGATCCTTGCCAGGTAGAGTAATGTTGGTTGTAGGTTCTTCCCTTTCATCACTTTAAGTATATCATGCCACTCCCTTCTGGCTTGTAGAGCTTCTGCTGAGAAATCAGCTGTTACACTTATGGGAGGGCTTCCCTGGTGGTGCAGTGATTGAGAGTCCGCCTGCTGATGCAGGGGACAAGGGTTTGTGACCCGGTCCGGGAAGATCCCACATGCCGCGGAGCGGCTGGGCCTGTGAGCCATGGCCACTGAGCCTGCACGTCTGGAGCCTGTGCTCTGCAACAGGAGAGGCCACAACAGTGAGAGGCCCGCATACAGCAAAAAAAAAAAAAAACTTATGGGAGTTCCCTTGTATGTTATTTGTCGTTTTTCCCTGGCTGCTTTCAATAATTTTTCTTTGTCTTTAATTTTTGCCCATTTGATTACTATGTGTCTCAGAGTGTTTCTCCTTGGGTTTATCCTGTATGGTACTCGCTGTGCTTTTTGGACTTGGGTGGCTATTTCCTTTCCCATGTTAGGGAAATTTTCAACTATAATCTCTTCAAATATTTTCTCACGTCCTTTCTCTCTATCTTCTCCTCCTAGGACCCTTATAATGCGAATGATGCCGCGTTTAATATTGTCCCAGAGGTCTGTTAGGCTGTCTTCAATTCTTTTCATTCTTTTTTCTTTATTCTGTTCCACAGCAGTGAATTCCACCATTCTGTCTTCCAGGTCACTTATCCATTCTTCTGCCTCAGTTATTCTGCTATTGATTCCTTCTAGTGTAGTTTTCATTTCAGTTATTGTATTGTTCATCTCTGTTTGTTTGTTATTTAATTCTTCTAGGTCTTTGTTAAACATTTCTTGCATCTTCTCTATCTTTGCCTCCATTCTTTTTCCAATGTCCCGGATTATCTTCACTATCCTTATTCTGAATTCTTTTTCTGGAAGGTTGCCTACCTCAACTTCATTTAGTTGTTTTCATGGGGTTTTATCTTGTTCCTTCATCTGGTACATAGCCCTCTTCCTTTTCATCACGTCTATCTTTCTGTGAATGTGGCTTTTGTTCCACAGGCTGCAGGATTGTAGTTCTTCTTGCTTCTGCTGTCTGCCCCCTGGTGGATAAGGCTACCTGAGAGGCTTGTGCAAGTTCCCTGATGGGAGGGACTGGTGGTGGGTAGAGCCGACTGTTGCTCTGGTGGGCAGAGCTCAGTAAAACTTTAATCTGCTTGACTGCTGATGGTTGGGGCGGGGTTCCCTCCCTGATGGTTCTTTGGCATGAGGCAAACCAACACTGGAGCTTACCTGGGCTCTTTGGTGGGGCTAGTGTCAGACTCTGGGAGGGCTCACGCCAAGGAGTACTTCCCAGAACTTCTGCTGCCATTGTCCTTGTCCCCAGGGTGAGCCACAGCCATCCCCCACCTCTGCAGGAGACCCTCCAACTCCAGCAGGTAGGTCTGGTTCAGTCTCCCTGGGGTCACTGCTCCTTCCCCTGGGTCCCGATGCGCACACTACTTTGTGTGTGCCCTCCAAGCGTGGAGTCTCTGTTTCCAGTCCTGTCGAACTGCTGCAATCAAATCCCACTAGCCTTCAGTGTCTGATTCTCTAGGAATTCCTCCTCCCGTTGCCGGGCCCCCAGGATGGGAAGCCTGACGTGGGGCTCAGAACCTTTACTCCAGTCGGCAGACTTCTGTGGTATAAGTGTTCTCCGTTTTGTGAGTCACCCACCCAGCAGTTATGGGATTTGATTTTACTGTGATTGCGCCCCTCCTACCATCTCACTGTGGCTTCTCCTTTGTCGTTGGATGCGGGGTATCTTTTTTGGTGAGTTCCAGTGTCTTCCTATTGATGACTGTCCAGCAAGTAATTGTGTTTCTACTGTTCGCACAAGAGGGAGTGAGAACACGTCCTTCTACTCTGCCATCTTGGTTCAGGGATCCCTGTGCTTGGTATTATTGGTGGATTTCTTTATTGGTTTGGCTGCTCACTTTTTTTGATTGCTACTATTTGAATTATTATTATTATTATTTGAATAATTATTTTATTTATTTTTCTTTCTTTTTTTCTCCCTTTTCTTGTGAACTGTGTGGCTGACAGGGTCTTGGTGTTCTGGCCTGGTGTCAGGCCTGAGCCTCTGAGGTGGGAGAGCTGAGTTCAGGACACTGGACCACCAGAGGCCTCCCGACCCCATGTAATATCAATCGGCGAGAGCACTCCCAGAGATCTCTCTCTCAACACTAAGACCCTTTTCCACCGAACAGCCAGCAGACTCCAGTGCTGGACACCCCATGCCAAACAACTAGCAAGACAGGAACAAATCCCCACCCATTAGCAGAGAGGTTGCCTAAAATCATACTAAGTTCACAGACACCCCAAAACACACCACCAGAGGCAGCCCTCCCCAACAGAAACGCAAGATACAGCCCCACCCACCAGAACATAGGCACCAGTCCCCTCCAACAGGAAGCCTGCACAAGCCACTGAACCAATCTCATCCACTGGGGGCAGACACTAAAAAACAACAGGAACTATGAACCTGCAGGCTGACAAAAGGAGACCACAAACACAGTAAGTTAAGGAAAATGAGAAGACAGAGAAACACAGAGAAGATGAAGGAGCAAGGTAAAAACCCTCCAGACCTAAAATGAACAGGAAATAGGCAGTCTACCTGAAAAAGAATTCAGAGTAATGATAGTAAAAATGATCTAAATCTTGGAAATATAATAGAGAAAATACAAGAAATGTTTAACAAGGACCTAGAAGAAATTAAGAGCAAAATTAAGATGAAAAACACAATAAATGAAATTTAAAATTCCCTAGAAGAATCAATACAAGAATAACTGTGGCAGATAAATGGATAAACAACCTGGATGATAAAAGAGGGGAAATAACTACCACAGAGCAGAATAAAGAAAAAAGAATGAAAAGATTGAGGACAGTTTCAGAGATCTCTGGGACAACATTAAACACACCAATATTCGAAGTATAGGGGTCCCAGAAGAAGAAGAGGAAAAGAAAGTGTCTGAGAAAATATTTGAAGAGATTATAGCTGAAAACTTCCCTAACATGGGAAAGGAAAGAGTCAATCAAGGCCAGGAATCATAGAGAATCCCGTACAGGATAAATCCAGGGAGAAACACACCAAGACACATATTAATCAAACTATCAAAAATTAAATACAAAGAAAAATGTTAAAAGCAGCAAGGGAAAAGCAACAAATAACATACAAGGGAATCACCATAACATTAACAGCTGATCTTTCAGCAGAAACTCTGCAAGGCAGAAGGGAGTGGCAGGACATGTTTAAAGTAATGAAAGGGGAAAACCTACAGCCAAGGTTACTCTACCCAGCAGGGATCTCATTCAGATTCCATGGAGAAATTAAAACCTTTACAGACAAGCAAAAGTTAAGGAATTCAGCACCACTAAACAAACTTTAGAACAAACGCTAAAGGAACTTCTCTAGGCAGGAAACACAAGAGAAGGAAAAGACCTACAAAAAGAAAACCGAAACAATTAAGAAAATGGTAATAGGAATATACATGTCAATAACTACCTTAAATGTAAATGGATTAAATGCTCCAACCAAAAGACAGACTGGCTGAATGGATACAGAAACAAGACCCGTATATATGCTGTCTATAAGAGACCCACTTCAGACCTTGGGACACATACAGACTGAAAGTGAGGGGATGGAAAAAGATATTCCATGGAAATGGAAATCAAAAGAAAGCTGGAGTAGCAGTTCTCATATCAGACAAAATGGACTTTAAAATAAAGACTATTACAAGGGACAAAGAAGCACACTACATAATGATCAAGGGATCAATCCAAGAAGAAGATATAACACTTGAAAATATTTATGCATCCAACACAAGAGTACCTCAATACATAAAGCAAATGCTAACAGCCATAAAAGGGACAGTAACACAATCATAGTAGGGTGCTTTAACACCCCACTTTCACCAAAGGACAGATCATCCAAAATGAAAATAAATAAGGAAATACAAGCTTTAAATTACACTTTAAACAAGATGGACTTAATTGATATTTATAGGACATTCCATCCAAAAACAACAGAATGCACTTTCTTCTCAAGTGCTCATGGAACATTCTCCAGGATAGATCATATCTTGGGTTACAAATCAAGTCTTGGTAAATTAAGAAAACTGAAATCATATCAAGTATCTTTTCCGACCATAACACTATGAGAATAGATATCAATTACAGGAAATAATCTGTAAAAAAATACAAAACATGGAGGCTGAAAAATACACTACTAAATAACCAAGAGATCACTGAAGAAATCAAAGAGGAAATCAAAAAATACCTAGAAAAAAATGACAATGAAAACACAATGACCCAAAAACTGTGGGATGCAGCAAAAGCAGTTCTAAGAGGGAAGTTTATAGCAATACAATCCAAGCGCAAGACACATCTCAAATAAACACCCTAACCTTACACCTAAAGCAATTAGAGAAGGAAGAACAAAAAAAAAAACCCAAAGTTACCAGAAGGAACGAAATCACAAAGATCAGATCAGAAATACATGAAAAAGAACTGAAGGAAACAATAGCAAACATCAATACAACTAAAAGGTCGTTCTTTCAGATGATAAACAAAATTGATAAACCATTAGCCAGACTCATCAAGAAAAAAATGAAGACTCAAATCAACAGAATTAGAAATGAAAAAGGAGAAGTATCAACTGACACTGCAGAAATACAATGGATCATGAGACATTACTACAAGCAACTATATGCCAATAAAATGGACAACCTGGAAGAAAAGGATAAATTCTTAGAGAAGCACATCCTTCTGTGACTGAACCAGAAAGAAACAGAAAATATAAACAGACCAATCACAAGCACTGAAATTGAGACTGTTATTACAAATCTTCCAGCAAACCTAAGCCCAGGACCAGATGGCTTCACAGGTGAATTCTATCAAACATTTAGAGAAGAGCTAACACCTTTCCTTCTAAAACTCTTCCAAAATATAGCAGAGGGAGGAACACTCCCAAACTCATTCTACGAGGCCACCATCACACTGATACCAAAACCAAAGACGTCACAAAGAAAACTACAGCCCAATATCACTGATGAACACAGATGCAAAATACCTCAACAAAAATACTAGCAAACAGAATCCAGCAGCACATTAAAAGGATCATACACGATGATCAAGTGGGGTTTATCCCAGGAATGCAAGGATTTTTTAATATATGCAGATCAATCAATGTGATACACCATATTAACAAATTGAAGGAGAAAAACCATATGATCATCTCAATAGATGCAGAAAAGGCTTTCAACAAAATTCAACACCCATTTATGATAAAAACTCTCCGGAAAGTGGGCATAGAGGGAACTTACATCAACATAATAAAGGCCATGTATGACAATCCCCGGCCAACATTGTTCTCAATGGTGAAAAACTGAAACCATTTCCTCTAAGATCAGAAAAAAGACAAGGTTGTCCACTCTCACCATTATTATTCAACATAGTTTTGGAAGTTTTAGCTACAGCAATCAGGGAAGAAGAAGAAATACAAGGAATCCAAATCGGAAAAGAACAAGTAAAGCTGTCATTGTTTGCAGATGACATGATACTATACATAGAGAATCCTAAAGATGCTACCAGAAAACTACTAGAGCTAATCAATGAATTTGGTAAAGTAGCAGGATACAAAACTAATGCACAGAAATCTCTTGCATTCCTATACACTAATGATGAAAAATCTGAAAGAGAAATTAAGGAAACACTCCTATTTACCACTGTGACAAAAATAACAAAATACCTAGGAATAAACCTACCTAAGGAGACAAAAGACCTGTTTGCAGAAAATTATAAGACAGGTTGAAAGAAATTAAAGAAGATATAAACAGATGGAGAGATATACAATGTTCCTTGATTGGAAGAATCAACATTGTGAAAATGACTATACAACCCAAAGCAATCTACAGATTCAATGCAATCCCTATCAAACTACCAATGGCATTCTTCACAGAACTAGAACAAAAAATTTCACAATTTGTATGGAAACACAAAAGACCACGAATAGCCAAAGCAATCTTGAGAAAGAAAAATGGAGCTGGAGGAATCAGCCTCCCTGACTTCAGACTATACTACAAAGCTACACTAATCAAGACAGTACAGTAGTGGCACAAAAACAGAAATACAGATCAATGGAACAGGATAGAATGCCCAGATATAAACCCATGCACATATAGTCAACTTATCTTTGATAACGGAGGCAAGAACATACAATGGAGAAAAGACAGCCTCTCCAATAAGTAGTGCTGGGAAAACTGGACAGCTACATGTAAAAGAATGAAATTAGAACACTCCCTAACACCATATCCAAAAATAAACTCAAAATGGATTAAAGACCTAAATTTAAGACCAGACACTATAAAACTCTTAGAGGAAAATATAGGCAGAACACTCTATGACGTAAATCACAGCAAGATCCTTTTTGACCCACCTCGTAGAGAAATGGAAATAAAAACAAAAATTAACAAATGGGACCTAATGAAACTGAAAAGCTTTTGCACAGCAAAGGAAACCATAAACAAGACCAAAAGACAACCCTCAGAATGGGAGAAAATATTTGCAAACCAAGCAACTGACAAAGGATTAATCTCCAAAAGATACAAGCAGCTCATGCAGCTCAATATCAAAAAAACAAACAACCCCGTCCAAAAATGGGCAGAAGACCTAAAATAGACATTTCTCCAAAGAAGATATATGATTGCCAACAAACACATGAAGGATGCTCAACATCACCAATCATTAGAGAAACGCAAATGAAAATGACAATGAGGTATCACCTCACACCAGTCAGAATGGCCATCATCAAAAAATCTACAAACCATAAATGCTGGAGAGGGTATGGAGAAAATGGAACCCTCTTGCACTGTTGGTGGGAATGTAAATTGATACAGCTACTATTGAGAGTAGTATGGAGGTTCCTTAAAAAACTAAAAATAGAACTACCATATGACCCAGCAATCCCACTATTGGGCATATACCCTGAGAATACCATCATTCAAAAAAAGTCATGTACCACAATGTTCACTGCAGCACTATTTTCAATAGCCAGGACATGGAAGCAACCTAAGTGTCCATCGACAGATGAATGGATAAAGAAGATGTGGCACATATATACAATGTAATATTATTCAGCCATAGAAAGAAACAAAATTGAGCTATTTGTACTGAGGTGGATGGACCTAGATACTGTCACACAGAGTGAAGTAAGTCAAAAAGAGAAAAACAAAGACAGTATGCTAACATATATTAAAAAAAAAAAAAAACTGTTCTGATGAACCCAGGGGCAGGACAGGAATAAAGACACAGACATAGAGAATGGACTTGAGGACACAGGGAGGCCGAAGGGTAAGCTGGGACGAAGTGAGAGAGTGGCATGGACATATATACACTACCAAATGTAAAATAGATAGCTAGTGGGAAGCAACCACATAGCACAGGGAGATCAGCTTGCTGCTTTGAGACCACCTAGAGGGGTGGTATAGGGAGGGTGTGAGGGAGACACAAGAGGGAGGCCGATATGGCTATATCTGTATATGTATAGCTGATTCACTTTGTTATAAAGCAGGAACTAACACACTACTGTAAAGAAATTATACTCCAATAAAGATGTTAAAAAAAAAAGAAATGTCAGATTTTCACCATTATATTCTAAATGTGTTTTTATATAAAAATAATTAAAGGCAAGTTATTTGTTTTGAAAACCTACCTCTTGCCTTCACATTATATTTTGTCTGGTAAACAGATGTAAAAATAGCTCATTGCCACTTGCCAGGAATAGACTACAGACTACGTGGAGATGGAGGCCCTTTGTGTCCTCTGTGCTTTTTGTAGAGGGGAAAGGGATCCAGGCACTGTGCTTCCTGGGGGGAAGGGCGCTTGCTGGAGGGAGGGCATTGAGAGGAAGAAGGAGCCAGAGTGTGGAGGAGAAAGATAGCACTGAGTGGGTGCTGAGCCAATGAACAGGAGGTAAACTGTTCTTGTTACATCCTGCTGAGCACTTACGCAGTGGCTTCAGAATAAGTTATCACTGCCCTTCAATGTTCTCATTAGCTTAGCAATGTCAGGTGAAGAGGTTTGGGCCCTTCCTCCTGATGCCCAGGGGAGGACTCAGTGTGAGCTAAGACACACTCAGGGGTCAGGTTACCAGACTGAAGGGGTCAGAAGTGCCCACATTTGATTCTGAGTCGACACAGACACTATAAGCAGACAGTGAGATCAGAAGAGATTGTAAATCCAAAATCAGGAACACAGATAGGAAAGAGTTTCTAAATGTGGTCAGCATCAGAAAGAACTGGGAAATTTGTTCAGGAGAGCAATGTAATAAAGCAGAAAGGGTAATAACCTAGAAATCTGAAGACCTGGGTTCTAAACTAGGCTCCTTCGTATACTGCATGTCTGATCTTGGAGAGGTCATTTAGTTTTTAAGCATCAATCTCTTTTTCACTGAAGTTCTTAACTTCTCCAAGCCAGAATGTCTTCATCTGCACAATGGATAAAGGAACAGAATCTTTCTCATCTTGGTGTTTTAAGAAATACATGATCTAACCCATCTAAAGACCCTAGCACATAGTGAGCATTCAATAAATGTTAATTGTTCCTGTTGTTACTCTTATCATTATTTCTATCTTGTAGGGATTCTCTACAGACCAGTCAAATGAGATAATATGTCTAAGCCTAGGGCCTGGCTACACCAGTTCTCAGACCCTAAGCTTTGCCACCTGACCTAGTCTATCACAGTTGTCCACACTCATTTGATATCTGAGGAACCATCAATCTGAAGCCACGTAACAAGCTGCTGACAGCCCCAGAAACTGACGTTGTCAGCAGTGAATTGTAGGAACAGGCAAGATGGTGATCATTCAGGGAGATGAAACTGACAGGAACACTGAGGGCTGGGACACCAGTAACATGCCCCTCCTAATTAATTGCGCGATTAAGGTCAAATCCAGTGTGATCAAGAGTAAAGTCTGCCAATTTGAAGTCAAATAAAACATGAACACTCACAGAAGAAGAAAGAAGGTAGAGAATTTGATAGTGATTACAAATTTGATAGTGATTACCGCTGGCCTGAAGGACAACTTTTATTTTACTCTTTATACTTTCCTGCTTTCCAAATTTTCTGCAATGCACAGGCATTGGTAATATAATCAGAAAAAAGTTATAAAAGACAAAAATTAAAGTCTAGGTCCCTCTAAGTGGAAGAGACATAAGACCATATTGTAGGGGAGCAGAGGAAGTAGGGAATCTGAAGCTATATCCAATTAGTTTTCCATTCTTGCATCCTTTCTTTCTGTTTCCATAGTCACTTACCTCCCTATTCTGGATCTGTATCACCAGATTATTGTAAAACTATCTTGCAATGCATTTCCTCATTTCCAAGCCCCCTTTGAAGCCGTCCCTCCCACACAGCAAGAACACATCCTGCAGCAAACACCATCTTTGCCAGTCACCTCCTGTTCAGTCACTTCTAATGACGTCCTGTCACATCGGATATCACTCAACAGTTGTCCACTGTTGAATATATTTTCTTAACCATTCCTCTGCTATATTTTCTTCTCCACTTCTATTTCTAACTAAAACTTAATGAGGCCTCTAAGCTTCAGCTAAACCAGAGGTTCTCAAAGTGTGGTCTGTGGACCAGCAGTGTCAACATCACTTGGGAACTTGAAATGCCACTTTTGACCCCACCTCAGACCCCAGAATCAGAAATTCTGTGGTTTATCAAGCTGTCCAGGTGTTCCTGATACATGGTAAAGTTTGAGAGGCAAATTTGAAGCACTCAGCTAAACTGACCTGCCAACTCCTTTCAAATGTTGCTTGTTCATTCTCACCAGGTCACCTTTATACACGGTGTGGGGGCTTTGCAATGAATCAACTTGGGTAAGATGAACTATATTTTGCAGCATTTCCTTACCTGTAGGTTTCCCGATAGGCTGGGAGACCAGAGATTCAAGTGTAAGGGTTGGAAGGTGGAAGTCAAGCAGCCGCCATTTTGTAGCTCACACATGGTGTCACTTGCCCGTCGATTTGCTTTGTGGGTGTGGGGTGGCAGCTGGGTGTGCAACTGCTTCCCCTTCCCCTGAATCCTCCTTCACCTTCTCTAACTCCTGGGCCAGATGGGCATTAAGCTCCGTGATGAGGGGCCCCAGCTTCACCTGTGGACACACACCGTCAAAGTCAGAGGCAGTAAGAATGATGAGTTTGTGGGTTCCCATTGCTCTCCCCATCTTATACCCATCTTCTCCTCCCCACTGTACGGTGTATGGACTCCAGTCTCCTGCATCAGATGAAAAGACAACAGCCTTATAGCAACAGCTGTCAGTGAGGTAGATGGCTCTTCCCCTGAAGGAAAGGTGAAAGGCAAGGGTATAGGGAGAGGTTTCCCTGACCTCCACCGCAAACCTCACTAAGTCCCCAGTTTTTTCTCCACACTCTTGTATGCTCAGGGGAATTCAGTTCAAATCTGACCTCAAGGAAGTCTTCCACATAAATCCTATTCCAATTCTATTCTTTCTTTTTTAATTCTGAAAGGTGTGTCGTCCTCCTTTGTAGTCTATCTGTTAATCATTCTCAAGCTGTTTCACATAATATCCTTGCTATGTCTCCACATCTAGATTATGAGCAACTTTTGGCCAGTAACCAAAAGGTTTTTGCCACCACCCTTCCCCCACCCCCAGTAAAGCAAATTCTATTTATTATGTTTTGTAATGTCGCCTTATTTCCCTAGGCTTCCTATTCTTCCTGGACATTATTCATCACTCTCAATGTTTCATAAGTAGACTGATGATATTCAAATATATATCTTCTATCCGGACCTCTTTCCTGAACTTCAAGCCATATATATAATTGCTACTGGACATCTCCACATGGATATCCCTCGGGTTTCTCTTTTTCTTTTCCAACAAGCTCAAAACTGAACCTTTCAACCAATTCCAAAGTTTCTGTGTTTTAGATCTAAGAGAAATGTACCTCTATCCACCCAGTTTGCCAAACTCAAGCTATGATCTCTGTGTTATCCTAGATGCCTCACTCTTTCTTTCCCCCTAAATCCAGTCATATTACTGAATAATCTAAATTCTTCCTCCTTGATCCTATTTACTTTTTCCCTTGTACGTATTAGGTACAATGTGCAAAATGGTTAAAATGATGGACTACAAAAACAGACTCAGGTAGACAAATTCTAGTTCTATTGATTATTATGTACTAAGTCTCAGTTTCCTCATCTGTAAAATAGGAAGATAATTGTACCTATCTCAAATGATTGTTGTGTGTATTAACACACACAACTCTTATGAAGCCATATATAGTCCCTGTCACATGGGAAATACTGTATTTAATAAATATTAGCTATTATGATTCCTTCTGCTATTACTCAAAGCCAGGTCACAGTCTCTTTCCTTGATTATATTACAGCTTCCTAATTGGTTTCCTTGTCACCAGACTTTCTTCTCTTTCTCAATTATAGATGTAGAATTTTATAAAATGTCATAAGCAATTTCTAAAATACCATTAATTATTCTTTCAAATACCACATATATTTTATGATGGTATTTAAAGTATATCAATGTTTCAGATGTGATAAACTAGATTAACAAATTTATATGGTCTGAGTGCCAAGAACTAGTGGGTTTGGTGTGAGCCCCAATTCTTGCTTTTGGAATTTTAAGTCAGAGAGGCACCAGTGCACAGACTTCCTGAAACATCCGTGAAGAGCCCCAGTATTCATAAGGTGGACATACCATACTGCTACTGAGTTATTAAGCAGGTAGCTTTTTTTTTTTTTCCCCCCCTAGGGCAACATACGGATGCCTGTAACTTTTCTACTTTTCTCCATCATTCAGATTGGAATGTCCTAGGATTGCAGTAAGAAGATTCACCATATCCTTGTGAAGAGATATGCCTTTGATTCTGACCGAGACAGACAGACTTAACAGCTGCACAGCAGATGGCCCTCAGTCATGTTTTAGGTGACTGTTTCGATTGAATATTATAAAACTGGATGAAATTCTGCCAATTTCCCCTTGAAATTACAGAAGTGTGGAGTGAGGAAGTAAAAAGATTTAGTGTTCATTAAAGTGAGCATCCTTAATAAAGTCTATGCTTTCTATTTCTGAAAAGCTGCATGTTTTCGTGTAGCACCAGAGCACTTGTACCTCTAATAAGCTCTGGCCTGTATTAAAATGATTTATATATGTTGTTTACCTTCCCCACTAGACTGTGAGTGACTTGAAAGCAATACTATGTCTGATCCATCTTTGTACTCCAGCACCTTGCACACTCTCTTGCCTACAGTATGTGCTCAATGAATACTGAATTAATGAACAATCTGATGAATAAATATGCCATTGAAATTTTCAAAATTAATTCATACTTTATAATGAAGAGGAGAGAGTCACTATTTAAAGGTACTCTGTGGAAAATTGTTATGTATAATGCCAAATCTCCTCATTGTTTATCATATATTTCATACATCAAGTTTACTTAATTTAATACAATTCAAAAATGTACATATTGAGCATCTGTTGCCTTCCATTGATGATAAGGTACTGAGATACAAAGAAGAATGAGACATGGTCCCTGTGGCAAATTTCACTTTCTGCTCTTTTTACAATGGGATTGACTGACACCCTTCCTATGGAGTGGCAGGGTCCATGTTCCCTCCCATGAAGATGAGTGGGATTTCATGACTGCTCCATCTAATAGAACATGGCAGAAGTGATGAAATGTGCCCTTTGACGCTAGGTCACATAAAGGATTCAGGCTTTGCCTTACTCTCTTAATCAGGACACTCTCCATCTTGGAAGCCAGCCACCATGCTGTGAGGAAGCCCAAACTAGCCCACACAGAGAGTGCAGAGACCACACTAGAGAGGTTCACATAAATCTATAGAGAGAGGTCCTGCCTTCTACCCACTAGATGACAGTAGCATCCCTCCTCCAAGTTATGACAATCAAAAATGATTCCATGGAGCTTCCCTGGTGGCGCAGCGGTTGAGAGTCTGCCTGCCGATGCAGGGGACACGGGTTCATGCCCCGGTCCGGGAAGATCCCACATGCTGCAGAGCGGCTGGGCCCGTGAGCCATGGCCGCTGAGCCTGTGCGTCCGGAGCCTGTGCTCCGCAACACGAGAGGCCACAACAGTGAGAGGCCCGCGTACCGAAAATAAATAAATAAATAAATAAATGATTCCAGACATTGCCAAATGTTCCCTGGGGAGAAGGCAAAATCACCCCCAGTTGAGAACCACTGCCTTAAATGATTCCAGAACCCAGCCTTTGAGCTGCCCCACCTGACTTCAAGTGGAAAGGAAATGAGCTATCCTTGCTGAGCCCTGCCCAAACTGGAGATTTATGAGAAGAACAGATATTGTTATTATAAGCCAATAAGTTGTGGAATGGTATGTTGCAAAGTATTAAATAATGGGAAAAGCGCCTGACCTCAAGGGACTGTTTTTCCCCTGTAGGGTGGAAAGCAACTGTGAAACTAAATAATCACTATTCTACAACAAGCACTTATAAAGTTTACTGTAAAGTTTTGCTTACGTGGCATACCTTGAATAGAAGTGTGTGGGTGAGAGGGAGAGGTTGTGTGTGTATATTCAAAGGGGCAGCCCTCTGATATCGAAGGCCTGGTCTGTGGTCATACTGAGCTATTAGAGCATCTATGTTAACCTAATTTCTGTATATATATAATTACACTGTCTTCCTAATTTGCTCATGCACTTTCAACTGGAAGTGGTGAACACCGGATTCTTAAATAACTCCACATCATTAAGGTCACCTACAGGAACACACATCTTGTTTTCCTGTAAGCTGCATTAGATGACTCAGTGCCAGCATATCTGGAGCAACTGTGAGATAATGTTCTGATAAGAGCTGTGGCAGGGTCAAGTTTGGTCTTTATGGCGCTTACAATTTATCTTCAGATAAATTGATAAAATTTACCTTCATCAGGAAAAAGTCTTGGATACAAAGTGTGGATATGCAGTGACTCAATATAAAATAGATATGCTAAATTTATAGAGGTTTTTTTAAAGAATTTAAAATTAAGATAATATATGATAATATGTATACCTAGAATTTGGTTTTACATAATTACAATGAGTAGTGTGGCCTCAAGAGTAGAAGCTGTGTCTTATTTGTAATAACAGCAGTGGCTACGATATTGACTACTTGGCCGTGGTCTCTGCACAGTGTTATGCTGTGGGGTTAATCCTCACCATAGCCCGGCAACTGCAGTTCAAAGGAGTTAAATGACTTGCCAAAGAGCTCGTGGGATTTGAAGCCTTATTTCTCTGACTCCTAAGCCTGTTGTCTTTCCACAATACCTGCTCCCTTTATCTTTGTGTCCTCGCTAGTCAACACAATGTGTAGTACATTGCTAGACATTCAAATGAGTTTGTAGTTGTTGATTTAAAAAAATACTTTGAATCACAAATGCAGCAGCTCGGTATGGAAAAGAGACAATATGGTCTATTGGATTGATCATTATGATGGTCAATCTATGTTTGTTGATTGCCACACTATAGAGGAGTCACCAAATAATTGATTATTCTAGATACTAAGCCAACTGAATCAGCTTGACTATGCAGTATGACTGACTGCCTAGTAATCAGCCACTGAATGGCAAAGCTCATCTATGTAGACATACCCTTAAAAGGGCCTGCTGTACTAACTCATTATTTTCTTGTTTTATGAAGGGAATGTTGTTTCTGGAAGGAGAAACAGAAGTCAGCATAGGGCTTTCCTGGTAGCACAGTGGTTAAAGACTCCGCCTGCCAATGCAGGGGTCAAGGGTTCAAGCCCTGGTCGGGGAAGATCCCACGTCACAGAGCAGCTAAGCCCATGGGCCACAACTACTGAGCCTGTGCTCTAGAGCCCGCGAGCCACAACTACTGAAGCACACAGGCCTAGAGCCCATGCTCCACAACAAGAGAAGCCACCACAATAAGAAACCTGCACACTGCAACGAAGAGTAGCCCCCGCTCGCTGCAACTAGAGAAAGCCCATGCACAGCAATGAAGACCCAACACAGCCAAACATAAATAAACAAAATAAATAAAGTAAAAAAAAAAAGTCAGCATAAGCTCTTTCTCATAAGGAAAGGGATAAGCTGGTTGAGAGAGGCTGCATCTAATGAATATATGCATAAAATATACTGAATGTACAAGGCTAACCGATAAAAAAACATCCCAATTAGATTGTGGATTGTTATTAATATAGGGTGATGCCCACAAAAGGTGAATGAATAAATGAATGAAAAATTGAATAACTGATATATAAATAAATAATGAAAACAGTAGCCCAAACTAGTCAGAGGCACTGTAATATAACACCCAATAATATAACTGCAAAATGAACTTGTCAGGAGAATATCTATACACAGACCAACTGCAAACAATGGCCATTTATATGTCAAACTGGTTGATGATAACTGGTGGTTTGAATTAAGCCTTCGTTTTCTTCAAAGCTGTCTCCTGCTTCACATGGGTCATTATGAACTTTACATTCAGACTTAAGAACCATGCTGTGGATCCACTTCAGTTTTAGTCAGAAAGTGGCAGAGGTACAATGCAGGGCCCAAGCATTTAAAGCCTAGTTATTCAGAAGCCGGTTAGGGCCTAAATCCACTTCAGTTTTAGTCAGAAACTGGGTGAGGTAGAATCCAGGGCCTAAGCATTCTAAAGCCTAGTTATTCAGAAGAGGGGGGCTTCCGGGAAGATGGCGGAAGAGTAAGACGCGGAGATCACCTTCCTCCCCACAGATACACCAGAAATACATCTACACGTGGAACTCCTACAGAACACCTACTGAACGCTGGCAGAAGACCTCAGACCTCCAAAAGGCAAGAAACCCCCCACGTACCTGTGTAGGGCAAAAGAAAAAAGAAACAACAGAGACAAAAGAATAGGGACGGGACCTGCACCAGTGGGAGGGAGCTGTGAAGGAGGAAAAGTTTCCACACACTAGGAAGCCCCTTCGCGGGCGGAGACTGCGGGTGGCGGAGGGGGAAAGCTTCGGAGCCGCGGAGGACAGCACAGCAACAGGGGTGCGGAGAGCAAAGCGGAGAGATTCCCGCACAGAGGATCGGTGCTGACCAGCACTCACCAGGCCGAGAGGCTTGTCTGCTCACCCGCTGGGGCGGGCGGGGCTGGGAGTTGAGGCTCCGGCTTTGGTCGGAGCGCCAGGAGAGGACTGGGATTGGCGGCGTGAACACAGCCTGCAGGGGGTTACTGCGCCACGGCTAGCCGGGAGGGAGTCCGGGTAAATGTCTGGACCTGCCGAAGAGGCAAGAGACTTTTTCTTCCCTCTTTGTTTCCTGATGCGCGAGGAGAGGGGATTAAGAGCGCTGCTTAAAGGAGCTCCAGAGACGGGCGCGAGCTGCGGCTAAAAGCGCGGACCCCACAGACGGGCATGAGACGCTAAGGCTGCTGCTGCCGCCACCGAGAAGTCTGTGTGCGAGCACAGGTCACTCTCCACACCTCCCTTCCGGGGAGCCTGTGCAGCCCGCCACTGCCAGGGTCCCGGGATCCAGCGACAACTCTCCCGGAAGAACGCACGGCACGCCTCAAGCTGGTGCAACGTCACGCCGGCCTCTGACGTCGCAGGCTCGCCCCGCACTCCGTGCCCCTCCCTCCCCGCCCCTCCCTCCCCGCGGCCTGAGTGAGCCAGAGCCCTCGAATCAGCGGCTCCTTTAACCCCGTCCTGTCTGAGCGAAGAACAGATGCCCTGCGGCGACCTACATGCAGAGGCAGGGCCAAATCCAAAGCTGAGCCCCAGGGAGCTGTGAGAACAAAGAAGAGAAAGGGAAATCTCTCCCAGCAGCCTCAGAAGCAGCAGATTAAAGCTCCACAATCAACTTGATGTACCCTGCATCTGTGGAATACATGAATAGACAAAGTCATCCCAAATTAAGGAGGTGGGCTTCGAGAGCAAGATCTATGATTTTTTCCCCTTTTCCTCTTTTTGTGAGTGTGTATGTGTATGCTTCTGTGTGAGATTATGTCTGTATAGCTTTGCTTCCACCATTTGTCCTAGGGTTCTATCCGTCCGTTTTTTTTTCTTAATAATTATTTTTTTATTTTAATAACTTTATATTTTACCTTACTTTATTTTACTTTATCTTCTTTCTTTCTTTTTTCCTTCCTTCCCTCCTTCCTTCCTTCCTCCCTCCTTTCTTTCTTCTTTCTTTCTACCTCTACTAATTCTTTCTACTTTTTCTCCCTTTTATTCTGTGCCATGTGGATGAAAGGCTCTTGGTGCTGCAGCCAGGAGTCAGTGCTGTGTCTCTGAAGTGGGAGAGCCAACTTCAAGACACTGGTCCACAGGAGACCTCCCAGCTCCATGTAATATTAAACAGTGAAAATCTCCCAGAGATCTCCATCTCAACACCAACACCCAGCTTCACTCAACGACCAGTAAGATACAGTGCTGGACATCCTATGCCAAACAAATAGCAAGACAGGAACACAACCCCACCCATTAGAAGAGAGGCTGCCTAAAATCATAATATGTCCACAGACACCCCAAAACACACCACCAGATGTGGACATGCCCACCAGAAAGACAAGATCCAGCCTCATCCACCAGAACACAGGCACTAGTCCCCTCCACCAGGAAGCCAACACAACCCACTGAACCAACCTTAGCCCCTGGGGACTGACACCAAAAACAATGGGAATTACGAACGTGCAGCCTGAAAAAAGGAGACCCCAAACACAGTAAGATAAGCAAAATGAGAAGACAGAAAAACACACAGCAGATAAAGGAGCAAGATAAAAACCCAACAGACCTAACAAATGAAGAGAAAATAGGCAGTCTACCTGAAAAGGAATTCAGAATAATGATAGTAAAGATGATCCAAAATCTTGGAAACAGAATGGACAAAATGCAAGAAACATTTAAAAGGACCTAGAAGAACTAAAGATGAAACAAACAATGATGAACAACACAATAAATGAAATTAAAAATACTCTAGATAGCAGAATAACTGAGGCAGAAGAACGGATAAGTGACCTGGAAGATAAAATAGTGGAAATAGTCAGTGCTGTGTCTCTGAAGTGGGAGAGCCAACTTCAAGACACTGGTCCACAGGAGACCTCCCAGCTCCATGTAATATTAAACAGTGAAAATCTCCCAGAGATCTCCATCTCAACACCATCACCCAGCTTCACTTCACTGCAGAGCAGAATAAAGAAAAAAGATTGAAAACTGAGGACAGTCTCAGAGACCTCTGGGACAACATTAAACACACCAACATTTGAATTATAGGGGTTCCAGAAGAAGAAGAGAAAAAGAAAGGGACTGAGAAAATATTTGAAGAGATTATATAGTTGAAAACTTCCCTAATATGGGAAAGGAAATAGTTAAGTCCAGGAAGCAGAGTCCCATATGGGATAAATCCAAGGAGAAATATGCCAAGATACATATTAATCAAACTGTCAAAAACTAAATACAAAGAAAACATATTAAAAGCAGCAAGGGAAAAACAACAAATAACACACAAGGGAATCCCCATAAGGTTAACAGCTGATCTTTTAGCAGAAACTCTGCAAGCCAGAAGGGACTGGCAGGACACATTTAAAGTGATTAAAGAGAAAAACCCACAACTAAGATTACTCTACCCAGCAAGGATCTCATTGAGATTTGATGAAGAAATTGAAACCTTTACAGACAAGCAAAAGCTGAGAGAGTTCAGCACCACCAAACCAGCTCTGCAACAACTGCTAAAGGAACTTCTCTAGGCAAGAAACACAAGAAAAAGAAAAGACCTACAATAACGAACCCAAAATAATTAAGAAAATGGGAATAGGAACATACATATCGATAATTACCTTAAATATTAATGGACTAAATGCTTCCACCAGAAGACACAGATTGGGTTAATGGATACAAAAACAAGACCCATATATTTGCTGTCTACAAGAGACCCACTTCAGACCTAGAGACACTTACAGACTGAAAGTAAGGGGATGGAAAAACATATTTCATGCAAATGGAAACCAAAAGAAAGCTGGAGTAGCAATTTTCATATCAGACAAAATGGACTTTAAAATAAAGACTATTAGAAGAGACAAAGAAGGACACTACATAATGATCAAGGGATCGATCCAAGAAGAAGATATAACAATTGTAAATATTTATGCACCCAATATAGGAGCACCTCAATACATAAGGCAAATACTAACAGACATAAATGGGGAAATCGACAGTAACACATTCATCGTAGGGGACTTTAACACCCCACTTTCACCCATGGACACATCATCCAAAATGAAAATAAATAAAGAAACACAAGCTTTAAATGATACATTAAACAAGATGGACTTAATTGATATTTATAGGACATTCCATCCAAAAACAACAGAATACACATTTTTCTCAAGTGCTCATGGAACATTCTCCAGAATAGATCATATCTTGGGTCACAAGTCAAGCCTTGGTAAATTTAAGAAAATTGAACTTGTTTCAAGTATCTTTTCTGACCACAACGCTATATAACTAGATATCAATTACAGGACAAGATCTGTAAAAAATACAAACACATGGAGGCTAAACAATACACTACTTAATAACGAAGTGATAACTGAAGAAATCAAAGAGGAGATCAAAAAAATACCTAAAGACAAAAAACACTGGAGACACGATGACCCAAAACCTATGGGATGCAGCAAAAGCAGTCTAAGAGGGACGTTTATAGCCATACAATCCTACCTTAAGAAACAGGAAACATCTCGAATAAACAATCTAACCTTGCACCTAAAGCAATTAAAGAAGAACAAAATAAACCCAAAGTTAGCAGAAGGAAAGAAATCATAAAAATCAAATCAGAAATAAATGAAAAAGAAATGCAGGAAACGATAGCAAAGATCAATAAAAGTAAAAGCTGGTTCTTTGAGAAGATACACAAAATTGATAAACCATTAGCCAGACTCATAAGAAAAAAAGGGAGAAGACTCAAATCAATAGAATTAGAAATGAAAAAGGAGTAGTAACAACTGACACTGCAGAAATACAAAACATCATGAGAGATTACTACAAGCAACTCTATGCCAATAAAATGGACAACCTGAAAGAAATGGACAAATTCTTAGAAATGCACAACCTGCCAAGACTGAATCAGGAAGAAATAGAAAATATGAACAGACCAATCACAAGCACTCAAATTGAAACTGTGATTAAAAATCTTCCAACAGACAAAAGCCCAGGACCAGATGGCTTCACAGGCGAATTCTACCAAACATTTAGAGAAGACCTAACACCTATCCTTCTTAAACTCTTCCAAAATATAGAAGAGCGAGGAACGCTCCCAAACTGATTCTACGAGGCCACCATCAGCTTGATACCAAATCCAGACAAGGATGTCACAAAGAAAATTACAGACCAATATCACTGATGAACATAGATGGAAAAATCCTCAACAAAATACTAGCAAACAGAATCCAACACATTAATCCAGCACATTAAAAGGATCATACACAATGATCAAGTGGGGTTTATTCCAGGAATGCAAGGATTCTTCAATATACACAAAACAATCAATGTGATAAACCATATTAACAAATTGAAGAAGAAAAACCGTATGATCATCTCAATAGATGCAGGGAAAGCTTTCGACAAAATTCAACACCCATTTATGATAAAAACCCTGCAGAAAGTAGGCATAGAGGGAACTTTCCTCAACATAATACAGGCCATATATGACAAACCCACAGCCAACATCGTCCTCAATGGTGAAAAACTGAAACCATTTCCACTAAGATCAGGAACAAGACAAGGTTGCCCACTCTCACCACTGTTATTCAACATAGTTTTGGAAGTTTTAGCCACAGCAATCAGAGAAGAAAAGGAAATAAAAGGAATCCAAATCGGAAAAGAAGAAGTAAAGCTGTCACTGTTTGCAGATGACATGATACTATACATAGAGAATCCTAAAGATGCTACCAGAAAACTACTAGAGCTAATCAATGAATTTGGTAAAGTAGCAGGATACAAAATTAATGCACAGAAATCTCTGGCATTCCTATACACTAATGATGAAAAATCTGAAAGTGAAATCAAGAAAACACTCCCATTTACCATTGCAACAAAAAGAATAAAATATCTAGGAATAAACCTACATAGGGAGACAAAAGACCTGTATGCAGAAAATATAAGAAACTGATGAAAGAAATTAAAGATGATACAAATAGATGGAGAGATATACCATGTTCTTGGATTGGAAGAATCAACATTGTGAAAATGACTCTACTAACCAAAGCAATCTACAGATTCAATGCAATCCCTATCAAACTACCACTGGTATTTTTCACAGAAGTAGAAGAAAAAATTTCACAATTTGTATGGAAACATCAAAGACCCTGAATAGCCAAAGCAATCTTGAGAACGAAAAACGGAGCTGAAGGAATCAGGCTCCCTGAATTCAGACTATACTACAAAGCTACAGTAATCAAGAGAGTATGGTACTGGCACAATAACAGAAAGATCAATGGAACAGTATAGAAAGCCCAGAGATTAACCCACGCACATATGGTCACCTTATCTTTGATAAAGGAGGCAGGAATGTACAGTGGAGAAAGGACAGCCTCTTCAATAAGTGGTGCTGGGAAAACTGGACAGGTAAATGTCAAAGTATGAGATTAGATCACTCCCTAACACCATACACAAAAATAAGCTCAAAATGGATTAAAGACCTAAATGTAAGGCCAGAAACTATCAAACTCTTAGAGGAAAACATAGGCAGAACACTCTATGACATAAATCACAGCAAGATCCTTTCTGACCCACCTCCCAGAGAAATGGAAATAAAAACCTAAATAAACAAATGGGACCTAATGAGACTTTAAAGCTTTTGCACAGCAAAGGAAACCATAAACGAGACCAAAAGACAACGCTCAGAATGGGAGAAAATATTTGCAAATGAAGCAACTGACAAAGGATTAATCTCCAAAATTTACAAGCAGCTCATGCAGCTCAGTAACAAAAAAACAAACAACCCAATCCAAAAATAGGCAGAAGACCGAAATAGACATTTCTCCAAAGAAGATATACAGGCTGCCAACAAACACATGAAAGAATGCTCAACTTCATTAATCATTAGAGAAATGCAAATCAAAACTACAATGAGATATCATCTCACACCCGTCAGAATGGCCATCATCAAAAAATCTAGAAACAATAAATGCTGGAGAGGGTGTGGAGAAAAGGAAACCCTCTTGCACTGTTGGTGGGAATGTAAATTGATACAGCCACTATGGAGAACAGTATGGAGGTTCCTTAAAAAACTACAAATAGAACTACCATATGACCCAGCAATCCCACTACTCGGCATATACCCTGAGACAACCGTAATTCAAAAAGAGTCATGTACCAAAATATTCATTGCAGCTCTATTTACAATAGCCCGGAGATGGAAACAACCTAAGTGTCCATCATCGGATGAATGGATAAAGAAGATGTGGTACATATATACAATGGAATATTACTCAGCCATAAAAAGAAACAAAATTGAGCTATTTGTAATGAGGTGGATAGACCTAGAGTCTGTCATACAGAGTGAAGTAAATCAGAAAGAGAAAGACAAATACCGTATGCTAACACATATATATGGAATTTAAGAAAAAAAAAATGTCATGAAGAACCTAGGGGTAAGACAGGAATAAAGACACAGACCTGGGATTCCCTGGTGGCACAGTGGTTGAGAGTCCTCCTGCCGATGCAGAGGATGCGGGTTCATGCCCTGGTTCGGGAGGATCCCACGTGCCGCCGAGCGGCTGGGCCCGTGAGCCATGGCCGCTGAGCCTGCGCGTCCGGCGGCTGTGCTCCGCAACGGGAGAGGCCGCAACAGTGAGAGGCCCGCATACCGCAAAAAAAAAAAAAAAAAAAAAA
>NW_020837945.1:64567850-64730523 GCF_003676395.1 Aethalodelphis obliquidens
CAGGGAGATCAGCTTGGTGCTTTTTGACCGCCAGGAGGGGTGGGATAGGGAGGGTGGGAGGGAGGGAGACACAAGAGGGAAAAGATATGGGAACATATGTATATGTATAACTGATTCAGTTTGTTATAAAGCAGAAACTAACACACCATTGTAAAGCAATTATACTCCAATAAAGATGTAAAAAAAAAATTAAATAAAAGAATCATGCTGTTTATTTACGCGTGTGTGAGAAAGAGAGATAGAATGAAAGAGAGAGACCAACCTGTGGAAGTACTTCTGCCAGATACACTGTCAACTTCTCATAGCCTAGATTCTTTCTGATAGCTTATGGCTCTGATCACATGGTTTGGAGCTACACATACCAGAATCTTTCACCTGAGCAGGAAACAGCAACTAAACCTCTCCTCTCTTCCTGAAATAGCAAAAGTGAGGAGGAAAGACAGGTTCAATAGTTCTCAACAGGGGGTGTTCTCTTAGGGGGTGCTGGAAAATGTGGGGGGAATTTGGAGTTGCCACAGTGACAGGGAGCAGGAATGGTATTTAATGGATGAATGCCAGGAAAGGAAAACATCCTGCAATAGACAGGACAGCTTTCCAAAAGGAACAATTTCCCTGCTCCAAATAAGAATATTAATGAGAAATACTAGACAATTCTCTTTTGAAACTTCACAGGCCTCTTGTACAATATCAGCAACAAGAACCAAACTCAAGCCATAATTATGTAGAGGCAACACGCCAGGATTTGCCCTTAAGAATTTTCCTGAACTGAAGCAAAGAAAAACCCTATGGTTACTTCTAAAACCTCTGAACTCTTCTCAACTTTAGGGACAGCACCTCTGAGTTGCTAGAGGCTTTAGAAATTTCGAAGCAGAGAGCCAGGAAATCAACAAATGCTAAGATTCTGTTTAACCCAAGAAGTATCCCCTGCTTAGACAGTAAGCTTGGTTAAATCTGCAGTAGATTATCAAAGGGAATCAGGTGAGTTTCAGGGTGAAAAGCTCATTTCAAAGTGCTATAAAATGTCTCCTTCCTCCTACCCTCAGTGTTGTGGGACACTGTGGTTCTTGTGTATTTCTGGAAGACAATTAATGTTCACTACGCAGGTGGGCTGAGGATTTTAGCAGATGGTGACAGGATGGCTGTAAAAGAGGAAAGAGCTCTTGCAGATGGTATACTTACTCCTTTCTGTGTTTTTCTTTTTGGAGGGGGAAGGGTGGGAGGTAGCTACAAACTCCCCTAGTATTTATTCTCATACATTTTCTGAAGTCACCATATTATTATCTTTCATCACGTATCACAGAGGAGAAATCAAAAAAGAAATGGAGAGAGGGCAACAGGAAAAATCCTTTAACGTACAACTATAAATTCACCCTCCTCTAGAATTACCCTTCATGGACTCAAAGCCTGTTAATGCAGTAAATTTCCCCTGTATTTTCCTTCTGCAGTTGAAATAAGCTAATTACTGTATCTTCTTCTCATAGGCCATTTTTTTTCAATCTTGTACAATTATTTTTGGTGCTTGACTTCCAGCTATATACATTCTGCTCATCGTGTGATTGTGAGATACTACAAGTTGGTCACAATATTCTGATAATGGCTTGTGAGATAGGAGCTGACTTTGCTGGTGATCTCCTGTTAGATGACAACACCATGTCCCTCTGCAGTCTTATCCAGGAGAGAGAAGGTAGTTAATGAAGCCACTCAAATGTGGGCAGCTTCTGCTGCAGTGTGGCTACAGATTTCCCACCATAATGAGCACCCACAGCCATTAATTGGGCTGCAGATCTCTGAGTTTTCCAAGCCTACTTCTTCAGCTCCTGTTGTCACTGCAAAGATGGCAAGTGGCAAGTTCTTTGCAAAGTACTGTCTCCCACAAGTGTGATCCTGGGAAGTTCATCCCCAAGGATTGCTCTCTGCTTCCTTCTCCTACACTGGCTCTGGATCAGTGTACCCAGAGCATTTCCTCTGCCTGCATTTTGATATCAGAAAGGCAAGTAAATGATAAAGACCCTAGAGTGAAGTTGATACCTTTTAATCATTACTTCAATGATTCATTCACATATTCATTTCTCCATTCATTAATATAGTAAATATATATTGAGAACCTACTGTGGACCAATTTGGGGATAGTGACCAGGGTATAGGCAAATAGATCAAGTTGTGACCCTAAAGGAGTTCTAGCGGAGGAAGACAGACAAGGCAACCAAGAATTACAATTCAGTATAATAAGCACATTATTTTTCAAATGTATAGGGTCCCATGGGAACACTATTTCAGCCTGGAGGGTCAGGAAGCAACCTAAATGTCCGCTGACAGATGAATGCATAAAGAAGATGTGGCACATATATTCAATGGAATATTACTCAGCCATAAAAAGAATGAAACTCAGTTATTTGTAATGAGATGGATGGACCTAGAGTCTGCCATACAGAGTGAAGTAAGTCAGAAAGAAGAAAACAAATACTGTATGCTAACGCACATATATGGAATCTAAAAGAACAGTACTGATGAACCTAGTGGCAGGGCAGGAATAAAGATGCAGACAGAGAATGGACTTGAGGACACGGTGTGGGGGGGAGGGGAAGCTGGGACAAAGTGAAAGAGTAACACTGACATATATACACTACCAAATGTAAAATGGATGGCTAGTGGGAAGCAGCCACATAGCACAGGGAGATCAGCTTGGTGCCTTGTGACCACCTAGAGGGGTGGGATAGGGAGGGCATATGGGGATATATGGCTGGCTCACTTTGTTGTACAGCAGAAACTAACACAACATTGTAAAGCAATTATACTCCAATAAAGATATTTAAAAATTTAAAAAAACAATAAAACAACAACAGAAAGAAAAGCTCATCAATTAGGTGTGACTCTATCAGGGAGCCAACAACAGGAGGAGCACACCACAGAGAAGATGGAGCCCGTGTGAAGACACAGGAACATGAGAGAGCATTCCAGAAGCACCAGGTTGGTAGGGAAACTGGCATAGGATATGCGTGGGGCGTGGCAGGCATAAAGCTGGAGACGGAGGTCTGAAGGATTTAGGACTTAGCTAGAAACGAATTAAGAACCAGCATAGCTAACTGCCACCCAAGTACAAGTCACTAGGTGGCCTTAGTCTAGGGGACTTGGGTTCAGAATAGGGAACTGTGGTGCAATAAAACAGACTTTACTTTCCTCATAATTTACCTAGGGCTCTCCCTGCATTATAATGTGACTCAGTGTAAAGAGGGCTACTGCCAGTTTAGTTTTCAATAAAAGGTCCCGTTTCCTTCAAGCAACTAGAGAAAACAACCAGAATTTAAGTGGCTTCTTTTTTTTTTTATTCTTAGAAATAATCTATTTTATTTTATTGTTTACTACACCAGCAGTGTATTTTCATTCTGTAGGTCTATAATTGTCAAATAATGGCAATGTCTTATAGTTTAATCTGTTATATATAATATACATGAAACTCACAAAAGCAGCTAGGTTATAAATTTGACCACAACCAATATATTAGTTCAAACACGTTTTTAAACTTTTATTTAATGATAACATTCCTTGCCTGATTTGTATGGAGGAAATTTGCTGTGGTTGCTTTGGCCACCCAGCATCCAGTCCCCTTCTTTTATGGTACTATTATCCCACATATTTTTAAGAACTATCCTATGCCCACTTTCCGTGTGTCCACTTGTGGTTCCATTCCTACAAAAGTGAAGTCTGTTACTCAGCTTGGGTCATCAGCACACCAAATTGCTCTGGTCACAGAGATTGGTCCTAAGACAGACACACAGCCCCAGCTGGTCCAATCAAGAAAAATCCTTGGGCTTGTTCAAGAGTTGCCACATGATGTGTTCTCTCATGTCCACTGGACACAAATATGGGAACATTTAAGGGCTTCAGTTACTGCCAGCTATCTTGCTACTTTGGGCACCTTGAGACTGAAGTCAACATGGTAGAAAGTAGACCCAGGAAATGGAAAAAAATTTGAGCCTCTTGGATCAAGCCACAACTGAACTCTGGACTCCCTAGACATGTATGTCTCCCCAAATTTTCCATTTTATTAAAGCCAGTTTGAGTTAGATTTCCTGTCATTTGATACTGAAAAAGTATCCTTACTGATATAATGCTAAAATTCTTTTTTCAAAAATTATCTCCTTAAAAATGTAGTGTCGGGCTTCCCTGGTGGTGCAGTGGTTGAGAATCTGCCTGCTAATGCAGGGGACATGGGTTCGAGCCCTGGTCTGGGAAGATCCCACACGCCGTGGAGCAACTAGGCCCGTGTGCCACAACTACTGAGCCTTGCACGTCTGGAGCCCGTGCTCCGCAACAAGAGAGGCCGCGATAGTGAGAGGCCCGCACACCGCGATGAAGAGTGGCCCCCACTCACCGCAACTAGAGAAAGCCCGCGCACAGAATCGAAGACCCAACACAGCCAAAAATAAATAAATAAATACTGTGCTGTCAATACGTAACACACCAAATTCTATCCTTTAAAAAAAAAAATGTAGTGTCTTAGGGGATAGAATATACTGAACGTCGAACAGGTGAAGGGTAATGGAACAGGATCTATAAAACCTGTTTTACAGGTCTGGCTTTGCCACTTACTAGTCATATAGTTTTCAGCAAATTACTTCATCTTTCTGAGCTTCAAATTGTCTACATTGAAACTACAAATAATAATTCTAAGCCCCTCTCCACATAACAGCCTTGCAATGAAAATCAAATAAAATTATGGAGGAACAACTTGTCAAATCTGAAGTGCTAACTGAATGAAATGGCTATTGAAGTATTTATATTTTCTTACAAGCCCTTAAAGATGCTAGTCTCACATCAGGAATCAGTCTCATTCTCCCCAGCTGTCTAAAATAGATTTAAGGAGGTTGATATCCAATCAGCACTTGCTATAAAGCATCAGGTTCCTGAAAACTAAATGGAAATCAGCATTACCTCAGGTCAGGAGCCAACTAAACTTAAAAACCTGCTGTGCCCATGGGAACATGGTACATGTTAATTGACATTATGTTGCAGTAATTTAAGGCAAGAAAGAAAAGGCAGGAAAGATACATCTAGTATCTACTTAGATCCCAAAGAGGTCCAAAAAAAAAATCAGCTAATAAAGAAAACAAAACAAAACAAAATCAATCTAGGCTGGCTTCTAGGCTGTAAACCACATTTTCATATATCTTTTACCTGGTTGCTGTGGTGACCTGTCCCAGAGTAACAAAATTTTGCTTGAGTTTTAAATATATACTCTGTCACCAATGACTGCAAAGAGACTTTGTTCATTTGTTCATTTACCCATTCTCTTTCTCAATGCAATCAGTTACCTAGTGCCACCAATTCTCCTGGGGCATCTCACAGATTCCTCCACTGCTTAGCAAGTCACTCAAGCCACCTTACAGTCTCCCTGCACTCTGCCACTGGCCCTACCCATTCTCTCCCTGTCTCTCTTCCCCATCCCAGCCTTCAGAAGGTCAATATCTGAGCCAAGTTGCAATTCCTAGACATAACAGGGAGCAGCCACACTGTTCCCTGGACTTAATATACATTTTCATACCTCTGGGACTATGCTCATTTGGTTTCTTCTGATTAAAATGTTCTTTCTACTAGTTTGTCCTATCCTTCTTCTCTGCCTACTAAATCCTATTATTTTTTTTAATAAAAGAGATTTTAAAAATTAAAATATTTATCAGGCTCTGATAGATGAAAAAAAACTGGTTAGTATAAGAAAAATCATACTGCTGTCCTAGTCTATCTTTTGTTTGTCACCTCTTCATAGAACCATGAGACAAAGAAATAGATCTCTATTGTTTAAAAATTAGATCACGATCAATAGATGATATGCAGTAACTAACACTGCCTGCATGTAGGGGACACAATAAGGAGTGGTAGGGACTGTGAAGAACTGAAGATCACACACTTCTCCTCAAGCAGGGCAGAGAACTCTCGGATCTAGACTATCGTTGCTCTATAATTACATAGGCTTAATGTTGACAATCCTTCAGTTTTCAAGAGAAGCCACACAGCTTTATTTTTATGTGAACCTAGATCAACATGTTTTGTTGGCTATGTATAGCCCAAGAACACAATTTTATAAATCTCAGCCTTATGACCTTGCTCAAATATTGCATTCTCTGGGATGCCTCAATTACTCCCCTGACCCAGTAGAGGTGTTCCCTTATTCCTAATCCATGTGCCCATTATGAGATTGCAACCAGCCACGACCTCGAGGTGTCAGTGACAAGGTGCACCTAATGTGGAGCATAATCATATATGAGTGGCACAAGGGGTAGACTGTAACATGCGCGGGTATGCCCTGCACCCTTGATTTCAGCACAGCTCTGATGGGAAGACTGATGCATACTGCCAGCACCCCATCTCAAATGCACCCCATGGCATCTGTTTTCTGCCTCATAGCTTTCAGGTAGAAAGCAGCTCAGTCTGTGCAGGCATAGCCCCCACATGCGGGGCAATTAGATAAATGCCCCAGCTAACCTGTCCTTTGGTTGAACAATTCTGTCTCAATAAATTACACCCCTATCACAGTGTTTATATGGATGTGAATTTAAAGAAAATTATTAACCCAGATAATAAGCATCATCTTTCAAGGGGCAATTCTTGTCCCAATTAGTTAGGTTAGCAGGAGACGCTACTAACCTCATGACAAAATTATAGAAAAAAGATGGGCTTCCCTGGTGGCGCAGTGGTTGAGAGTCCGCCTGCCGATGCAGGGGACACGGGTTCGTGCCCTGGTCCGGGAAGATCCCACATGCCGTGGAGCAGCTGCGCCCGTGAGCCATGGCCGCTGAGCCTGCGCGTCCGGAGCCTGGGCTCCGCAACGGGGGAGGCCACAACAGAGAGAGGCCCCCGAACACCAAAAAAAAAAACAAAAAAAAAAAATTACAGAAAAAAAATGATAGTGCTGTTTATAAAATCACTACAGCACTTTCTCCTCAAAATCCATACATACAGGATGCTCTCTTAGTTCTGCACAGGATCATTTTGGTGAGAGTTTTCAGTCATGCAGCCGTAAGGCAAGTACCTACCCACTTTTAACTAGGAAGGCATGTATCACAACACAGATGCTGTAGTTCTGGTATCAAGTAGTCTTTTTAACATTATGATAGTGTTTTCCTTGTAAAATGGTATATCTCTGAAGTATTTATTTTAATATTAATTGATTTTGTGTTTCTTCTGCTGAGAGCTCTACACTGGGGTGAGGAAACAACTGAAATGGAGAATACTCACCTAAGGACGATCAAATCCCATAATCTGGCAGTAGGCCAAGAGTTAAGACACAAGATGGCCAGAACCCCCGTGAGAGGTTGTGGACCCTGGACTTGAAAAGCTGACATATCTAATATCCAGTTTCAAGTTTCCCTTCTCTGTGCTGAATTTTTCTTATGTCAGCCTCATATCTTAGTCAAGTCATTTAGTATTTTAAATGACAGCCTTTTGCTGGTGGTTAGGGGCAAGCTATCACAGCATGAAGAAGAAATGATGGGAAGACAACTGGGGATGGGCCGGCACAGAGGGTGGGTGTGAGCAAAGCACAGCCACACCCAGGATGGTATTTCTTGTGAGTTGAGTTGTGTTACTCCAAAAGATGTTGAAGCCCTAACCCCCATTACCTGTAAATGTGACCTCATGTGAAATAGGGTCTTTGCAGCTGGTCAAGTTAAAGTCAGACAATTAGAATGGGCCTTAATACAATATAACTAGTATCCTTATAAAAAGGGGAAATTTGAGCACAGAGACATGCATAGAGGAAAAACACCCTAGAGACAGGGAGAACACCATCTATAAGACAGGGAACTACCAGAAGTTAGGAGCTACCAGAAGCTAGGAGCGTGGCATGGAAAAGATTCTCCCTCACTGTCCTCAGAAGGAACCAACCCAGGCAACCCCTTGATTTTGGACTTCTAGCCTCTGGAACTGTCAGACAATAAATTTCTGCTGTTTAAGGCACCCAGTTTGTGGTATTTTGTTATGGCAGCCCCAGGAAACCAATACAGCATTCTTCTAGCAAACCTCAGAGATAAATGGACACAGGATGAGATTTTTATAGTCACACAGGAGGGATTCTCAGATTACTGTATTTAAATTATTAAAGGTAAGCATGAAAAACTTACGGACACTCAGAGAGATGAATCACTCCACTTGCTTTCAGAATGCAGCACTCCAGCTTTCTCACTGTATCACAGGAGTTAAATCTGTGACCCAGCTTGAATTAAACTCCTTCATGGCATATAATACAGTGTAACACAACACAAACTCCTTTTCTGTCAATTTTACCATGTCCTTAGTTCCCAGCAGATTATTGGCACTTGATATTAAGTTAATATCGTATCAATTACACCTGCTTCAAGGCCCTTCTTATATTTACAATTTTCAAAAACACACAATCCCTCTGATTCCAAAGGTTACTGCCCTCAGAAGACCTAGGCCAAGGACAGTAGTTCCTTAACAATCTTGGAAGAGTATTATTAAGAAAGGGATGAGGTTGTTCAGGGTGCTCAGTGGCCTGGAAAGAATCTTGAGCACATTCTTCTGATGCCTGCTTTTTTCACTTGGTGATATATCATGAACTTTTCTCCATGTCAATAAATATTCTTCCACAACATGATTTTTAATAGCTACAGGGATTCTATCATCAGGAAGTACATTCCATAATTCACTTAACTAATCCTCTATTCCTGAGACAAGTCAATGAAAAATCAAGATAGTGAATTGAGCCCAGAGGTATGTACACCCTGAGGACCAGCTCTATGATCATATGTCTCATATTCCTCTACAAATCTCTATACGGGGCTTTCTTTGTCTAAGAGAGTGCCTCATGGAATCTCACTCTCCAGTCTGTAGGCGTTACTAGGCTTTTCTGAGAAAAAAAAAAAAAAAAAAAAAACCTGTCACCAAACTTCTGACTATATCATGCATCCATTCACTCAAAGAACAAATATTTATGTGGCACTTAATATGTGTCAGGCACCATTCTGGTGCCTGACGATAGAGCAACGAACAAGACAGATACGATCCCTGCATTCTCGGACTTTAAAATCTAAGCAGAAAACAAAATTAACAAGATAAATTCAAACAGCTGCTATGAAGCAAGTAAGAGAGATGATGTGAAAGGAATTGATGGGAGGAGTGTACTTCAGATGGAGAGAGAGAAAGCAGCATATTAACTGAGACCTGAAAAAGATTACTGTATAGCACAGGGACATATTCATTATCTTGTAATAACCTATAATGGAAAAGAATCTGAAAAAGAATACATACATATGTATATTTATAACTGAATTACTTTGCTGTACACCTGAAATTAATACAATATTGTAAATCAACTCTCAACTGAAAAAAAAAAGGAAAAGAACTATCCCTGTCAAGAGTCAGGGAAAAGCATCCCATGCAGAGGAAACGGCTAGAGTAAACGCATGATACGGGAAAAAGTATAGGAAATAAAAGTTGGCCAGAGTGGCTGGATAGAGTGAAATAGCAAGTGACATAAAGAGTTCAAGCAGTAGGCAAGTGCTGGATGGGACATGGCAAGGCAACAGGACTTTACTCTGACCTCAGTGAGCTGATCGTTTGGAAGGTTTTAATTCAAGGAGTATTATATGTCAGCTCTGTTTTAAGAAGAACCCTCTGGCTGTGGTCAAAAGCATAGATTAAAAAAAAGCATGAGAGGAAGTAGAAACAGACCAGTTAGCAGGCTACTCCTATGGTCTAGTTGAGAGAGTTGTTGGTTCCTTAACACTGTGTTGATGGCTATAGAGATAGAAATTGTGAACTGGTTCAAGATATATTTTGAAATATAATAGACAAGGCATATTGATAGAATTGATATGAATGGTGAGTTAAAGGAAGAAATCAAAGATGACATTTTTTAATGAAAATTTTCAAACTTAGAAATGGACTGAATAATTACCAGCCATGTACTCATCATGAAGACTGTACAACTAACATTTTACTATATATAATTTATCACATGACCATCCATCTACCCATCCCACTGTCCATGCATCAATTCATGTTATTTTTTGACACTGTCAGGATGAAGAAAAAGCTGAGAACATCAGAGCATTTCACCCCCACCCCCTACTACAGTATGCATAACCATAATAATAAGAACCATATATTTTGGTTCTTTTATTTTTATAGGAAAAATCTGCATACAATGAAATGCAAAAATCTCAAGTATACCATTTAATGAGTCTTAATAAATGCATACATTTATGTAATCCTAACTCAGGATTTTTAAGCCTTAACACCATTCTCAACCTTAGATAATTATTTGCCGTGGAGGCTGTCCTGGGCATTCTTGGACGTTTAGCAGCACCCCTGTTCTATACTCACGGGGTGTCAGTAGTTCCACACACCTCCCTCCTCCAGCTGTGACAACCAAAAAGGTCTCCAGATTTTGAAAAAATTAATGTGGGGGGCAAAATTGCCCCCAGTCATTAACCGCTTCCCTAATTCCTATCATGATATAGATTATCACTATCATCCAGAAAGTTTCCCCATGAACCCACCCAGCAAATCCCCACCCACCCCTCTCTCAGAGGTAACTAATATTCAAAGTTTTTGCCACATAAATTAGTTTTGCCTGTTCTAGAATTTCATGTAAGTGAAATCATACTGTATGTGCTCTTTTGTGGAAGGCTTTTTTCAATAAGCAAAATGTTTTTGAGATTCATCAATGTTGCTGTGTATACCAGTACTTTGCTCCTTTTTAATGCTAAGCAGTATTCTATTGTATTACTGTACCCAAGTTTGTTTAGTCATTCACTTGCAGATGCAGAATTTTATATATTAGGAATAAACCTGATATGAACATTCTCATATAATTCTTTTTGTGGATATGTTTTCATTTCCCTTAGGTAGGAGCAGAATTGCTGAATTACAGGATACATACATATTTGTTAAGAAACTGCCAGACCTTCTTACTAAGCAGTTATACTATTTTACACTTCCATCAGTAATGTATGAGAGTTCCAGTTTTTCCATATCCTTGCCAACACTTGGTATTGTCAGTGACTTTAATTTTAGCCATCCTGGTGTGTGTTCAGCATATCTTATTGTGGTTTTAATTTGTATTTCCTTGGTAATTCTAATGCTGAGTGTTTTTTCATATGTTTATTGGTCATTCACATAGTTTCTTTGTGAAGTATCTGTTTAAAAGGTTTGCTCATTTAAAAAATTGGGTTGTAGGGCTTCCCTGGTGGCGTAGTGGTTGAGAGTCCGCCTGCCGATGCAGGGGACAACGGCTCGTGCCCCGGTATTGGAAGATCCCACATGCCACAGAGTGGCTAGGCCCGTGAGCCATGGCCGCTGAGCCTGCACATCCAGAGCCTGTACTCCGCAATGGGAGAGGCCACAACAGTGAGAGGCCCGCGTACCACAAAAAAAAAAAAAAAATTGGGTTGTAGTTTCATTACTAACAGGATTTCTTTATATATACTGGATATCAGTCCTTTGTCTCATGTATGTTTTATGAATATTTTATGCAGGTCTGTGGATGGCCTTATTAATAATGTCTTTTGATGAGCAGAAATATTTTAATTTGGATGAAATCAAATTTCCCAATTATTTCTTTTTGGTTATTATTTTAGGTGTAATTCTAGACTCCCTATTCTGTTCCATTACCTATTTGTAAATCCTTTTGCCAGTACCACACTTTCTTGACTACTGTGACTTGGTAGTAAATTTTGAAGCCAGGTTAAGTCCTCTGTCTTTCTTCAAGATTGCTTTGAATATTCTAGATCCTTTGCATTTCCATACAAATGTTAAAATCAGCCTATTAATATCTTTAAAAAGAAAAGGCTGGTAGAATTACTATTGGGACTGCATTGAATCTATAGGTTATTTTGGAGAGAAACAGCACATTAATAGTAATAGGTCTTCTAACCACTGTACATGGTATATTTAACTAGTTCTCTAATTTTTCCTAACTGTTTTGTAATTTTTAATGTAGTGGTCTCGTCAAACTTCTTCCTAAGTATGTTATGCTTTTTGACTCTGTTGTGAAAAGAATTTTGTTTTAATTTCATTTTCCTCTTTTATGCAGTTAAATATGGAAAATGCAATTGATTTCTGTATACTGATCCTGTATCCTGAGACACTGATAAATTCAAATGTTATAGTGGCTTTTTTGAAGGTTCATTAAGTTCTTCAACATTGACAATCATGTCATCTGTGAATAAAGACATGTTAACTTCATTTCTCATCTGTATGCCTTTTATTTCCTTGTCTTTTCTTATTGCAACATCTAAGATTTCCAATAAAATATTAACTGAAGTGGTGAAAGTAGACATCCCTAACTTGTTTGTGGTTTTGGAAGAAAGCATTCAATATTTCACCATAAAGAATAATGTGCTGGTTTGTCATGTCATAGATGCCTTTTATCAGAATGAGGAAATTCTATCTACTCCTAGAGTGCTGAGAATTTTTATCAAGGAATAGATGTTAATTTGTCAAATGATTGTTTTTCTCCATCTATTGAGATAATCATATGTTTTTGTCCTTTATTCTATTAGCATGGTGAGTTACACTGATTGACTTTCTAATATTAAACCAAATATTATCAGGGATAAACCTCATCCATTTTATGTGCTGTTGGACTTTATTTGCTGATATTTTAAGAATTTTTGCATCTATGATCATGAAGTACATTGGAGAGTAATTTTATTTTTTGTAATGTCTTTGTCAGGTTTTCCAATCAGGATTTTTCATAGTTTTTTAATTTGGGCAACTGGTTGGATAGTCTTCTAAGATGGAAAAGAGTAGCAAGAACATGTTTGGGGGAGTTGGGAATCACAAGGTCCATTTTATACTTGCTTAGCTGAAATCCTATTCAACATCCAAGGGGAAATGTCAAGTAGATAGTGGTATAAACAAATTCAGAGCCTAATAAAAGGGCTGGCAAGTTAACTGTGAGAGTTATCAGTATCTAGATGATATTTAAATCCACAAAAATGGATGAGACAGTCTACTATAAGGGTGTAAATTGAGAAAAGAGTGAAGGGAAGCTCTCGGACACTTTAACATTTGTAAATTCATTAGGGGAGTAAGAGAAAATAAAAGACTGAGAAAGAACAGCCTGTAAGGGAGGAGGAAAATTGGGAGCTTGTGGTTCACAGAATTCAAAGAAGGAAAGTGTTTCGTGTTGAACACTGCTGAGAGTTCAACATGATGAGGACAGAGAATTGACAATGATTTGGCAACATGGAGCCACTGGAGACAATGACAAGAATCTTTCCGGGGGTTGGAGGTGGGGTGGAACAAAGGTAGACTGCAGCGTGTTAAAGACAGAATGGGAAGTGAGGGAAAGATGAGAGTATCACCAACTTGTTACAGAATTTTTCCTGAGAATGGTAGCGGAGAAATAGGGCTGGAGAGGATGAGGAATGAAGAAACAATGAGGAAAGAGTATTGCAACCTTTGAGGTAAGTAAGCAAGACAAAACAGAAGACAGGAGAATTTCACTTAAAATATCTGTGATAGTGGAGAGAGCTGTGGACAAAGGGTCGGACCAGGGTTGTTTCCAGCTTTAAAGTTAATCAACTACATGACTGAGGGTAGGTCATTTCCCTTTCTCTGAGCTTCATTCTTCTCCTTGGTAAACGGATGTCTTTTGGCCTAGATATAAAACAAGACAGTTTAAATATTCCTCAACTCCTGTGACTTCTCTGACAGGTCTCAGAATTAAATTGGTCTCTAATCTGTTATGCTTACATCTTAAAATTTATGGTAATTTTGTTTTATCTACTGTGTCTCTTAATTGTTTGCTTTACCTGTATTTTGCAAGCAGTATTAAAATAAGAGGCCAAGTCTACTTTATTACTCTACAAAAGAAGATATACAGAAAGTGAGAATTCTATTTATATGAAAATAGGCTGTAAAGAGGAGAAGTCAGGCCAGCATGAGAAAGTTCCAGGGGAAAAAAGGGGATACAGAGCCAGGGGAATTTCCTAAACAGAGGAAACACAGCTACAGATGCTTTTTTAGATCCCTTACAGCCTTCACAGCAAATGGAAGAGAGATGATAAGGGTACTTGAAGGTTAATGACAATCATCCAATCACATCATGGTAGATGAAGTGCATTTGATAAACTATAATAACTAGCCACTAAAATAACTAGGCCAATCAAATTATCTTGTTTGTTAAGATAAATGTATTAGATTAGCCATTTTACTAAATCCACAGATTAATGTTTAACTAATAAAACTCATTTCTTCAAAAAGAAGTAATTAATTGTGTTGATGTAGTGTCAAGTAAACAGGACAAGTTGATTTGGAGAGGAACAAAATTTAAACAGATTTTTCTGCAAAGAATATGTATATTTAAATAGACTCACAAGTCAAGACATCACCATGGATCTGTTGAGTTTTTACAATTCAATGTTTTCTTTCTACAATTATTAGACACTAGGAGGGAAACAAAGAAACTTAGAGGAAATGATTCCTGCTTTTAAGTAGCTTCTAACTGAATTGAAGATAGAGAAAACAGTAGTGAATATACTGACTAATGTAACTTCATGCCTAACTGGGGAAAAGACTAGAAAATTAGTAGTTGTGCAGAAGAAATGGGATATTATAGGGCAAAAGATAATAAGAGAAGGGTCATGGAAGATGTGGATCTTAAGTACATTAAAGACATTAATAGAATTGAGAATTAGAACACATTTGTTTAGTGACAAAATCCAATATGAACTGTATCAGGCATAAACTGGAACTTGTAGAAGATACAAGTAATCAAAAGGATTAGCAACTATAGTGGCAGGTACACAAGTACCTTGAGGACCCCTTCCCTCCTTTTTCTCATCTCTACTTCTTTTGGTTTCTCAGCTTCATCTCAGTTCATATCCAGTGGAGGATCAGAGAAAAAGACAAAAAAACCCACAAAAACACAAAAGGGTGCAGCAAACCAGGCAAAGTATGTATACAGGTGGGAAAAGACAAGCTTATTGCTTTTCCATGTAACTCGAACTTCATTAGGTGACCGAACCCCCTTCTTTCGTGGTTCAGGTATCTGAAGGAGAAACTGAATGATAGGAAGACTACAGTTAAGAAGCAGAAGTAAGAAATCAGTAAATATAAGAAAGAAGGAGCAATCAAAGAGATTTTTTACATGCCAATTTTAATGTAATCAAATTATCAGATACATCATAAAGAAAAAGAATACAGAAAAGTTCAGGGATAAAACAGTCTTTTAAAGTACATTGGAAGTGACCATCAAGATGGTGGAAGAGTAAGATGTGGAGATCACCGTCCTCCCCACAAATACATCAGAAATACATCTACATGTGGAACAACTCCTACAGAAAACCTACTAAATGGTGGCAGAAGACCTCAGCCCTCCCAGAAGGCAAGAAACTCCCCACCTACCTGGGTAGGACAAAAGAAAAAAGAAAAAACAGAGACAAAAGAATAGGGATGGGGCTTACATCACTGCGAGGGAGCTGTGAAGGAGGAAAGGTTTCCACACACTAGAAGCCCCTTCACTGGTGGATACAGGGGGTGGCGGGGGGTGGGGGGAAGCTTCGGAGCCACGGAGGACAGCCCAGCAACAGGGTGCAGAGGGCAAAGCGGAGAGATTCCCGCACAGAGAATCAGTGCCAACCAGCACTCACCAGCCTGAGAGGCTTGTCTGCTAACCCGCTGGGACGGGGGAGTGCTGGGAGCTGAGGTTCGGGCTTCAGAGGTTGGATCCCAGGGAGAGGACTGGGGTTGGCTGCGTGAACACAGCCTGAAGGGGGCTAGTGCACCACAGCTAGCTGGGAAGGAGTCTGGGAAAAAGTCTGGAACTGCCTAAGAGGCAAGAGACCATTGTTTCAGGGTGCACGAGGAGAGGGGATTCAGAGCACCGCCTGAAAGAGCTCCAGAGATGGACGTGAGCCACGGCTATCAGCACGGACCCCAGAGACGGGCATGAAACGCTAAGGCTGCTGCTGCAGCCACCAAGAAGCCTGTGTGCAAGCACAGCTCACTATCCACAACTTCCCTCCTGGGAGCCTGTGCAGCCCACCACTGCCAGGGTCCTGAGATCCAGGGAAAACTTCCCCAGGAGAACAAACAGCATGCCTCACACTGTTGCAACGTCACACTGGCCTCTGCCGCCACAGGCTCGCCCCGCATTCCACACCCTTCCCTCCCCCTGGCCTGAGTAAGCCAGAGCCACCTAATAAGCTGCTACTTTAACTCCATCCTGTCTGCGGGGGAACAGATGCCCTCAGGCGACCTACATACAGAGCCGGGGCCAAATCCAAAGCTGAATCCCAGGAGCTGTGCAAACAAGGAAGAGAAAGGGAAATCTCTCCCAGCAGCCTCAGGAGCAGCAGATTAAATCTCCACAATCAACTTGATGTACCCTGCATCTCTGGAATACCTGAAGAGACAATGAATCATCCCAAAATTGAGGCGGTGGACTTTGGGAGCAACAATATATATATATTTTTCCTTTTCCTCTTTTTGTGAATGTGTATGTTTATGCTTCTGTGTGTGATTCTGTGTGTATAGCTTTGCTTTTACCATTTGTCCTAGCGTTCGGTCAGGTTTTTTTTTCTTTTTTCTTTTAGTAAAGTTTTTAGTGCTTGTTATCATTGATGGATTTGTTGTTCGGTTTGGTTGCTCTCTTCTTACTGTTTTTTCTTTTTTAATTTTTTAATTTTAATATTATTTTCCATTTTTTATGTTAATAATTTTATTTTTTTAATCTCTTTCTTCTTTCTTTTTTTCTCCATTTTCTTCTGAGCCATGTGGCTGACAGGGTCTTGGTGCTCTGACGGGGTGTCAGGCCTGTGCCTCTGAGATGGGAGAGCCGAGTTCAGGACATTGGTCCACCAGAGACATCCCAGCTTCACGTAATATCAAACGGCGAAAGCTCTACGAGAGATCTGAATGTCAACGCTAAGGCCCAGCTCCACTCAATGACCAGCAAGCTACAGTGCTGGACACCCTATGCCAAACAACTAGCAAGACAGGAACACAGCCCCATCCATTAGCAGAGAGGCTGCCTAAAATAATAATAAGGTCACAGACACCCCAAAACACACCACCGGATGTGGTGCTGCCCACCAGAAAGACAAGATCCAATCTCATCCACCAGAACACAGGCAACAGTCCCTTCCACCAGGAAGCCTACACATCCCACTGAACCAACCTTAGCCACTGGGGGCAGACACCAAAAACAACAGGAACTATGAACCTGCAGCCTGCAAAAGGAGACCCCAAACACAGTAAGTTAAGCAAAATGAGAAGACAGAGAAACACACAGAAGATAAAGGAGCAAGGTAAAAACCCACCAGACCTAAAATGAACAGGAAATAGGCAGTCTACCTGAAAAAGAATTCAGGGTAATGATAGTAAAGATGATCCAAAATCTTGGAAACAGAATTGAGAAAATACAAGAAACGTTTAAAAAGGACCTAGAAGAACTAAAGGGTAAACAAACAATGATGAACAACACAATAAATGAAATTAAAAATTCTCTAGAAGGAATCATAGCAGAATAACTGAGGCAGAAGACTGGATAAGTGAGCTGGAAGATAAAATAGTGGAAATAACTACTGCACAGCAGAATAATGAAAAAAGAATGAAAAGAACTGAGGACAGTCTTAGAGATCTCTGGGACAACACTAAACGTATCAACATTTGAATTACAGGGGTCCCAGAAGAATAAGAGGAAAGGAAAGGGACTGAGAAAATATTTGAAGAGATTATAGTTGAAAACTTCCCTAATGTGGGAAAGGAGATAGTTAATCAAGTTCAGGAAGTGCAGAGAGTCCTATACAGGATAAATCCAAGGAGAAACACACCAAGACACATATTCATCAAACTATCAAAAATTACATACAAAAAAAAAATTAAAAGCAGCAAGGGAAAAATAACATATAAGGGAATCGCCATAAGGTTAACGCCTGATCTTTCAGCAGAAACTCTGCAAGGCCGAAGGGAGTGGCAGGACATATTTAAAGTGATGAAAGGGATAAACCTACAACCAAGATTACTCTACCCAGCAAGGATCTCATTCAGATTCAACGGAGAAATTAAAACCTTTACAGACAAGCAAAAGCTAAGAGAATTCAGCACCACGAAACCAGCTTTACAACAAACACTAAAGGAATTTCTCTAGGCAAGAAACACAAGAGAAGGAAAAGACCTACAATAACAAACACAAAACAATTAAGAAAATGGGAATAGGAACATACATATCAATAACTACCTTAAATGGAAATGGATTAAATGCTCCAACCAAAAGACATGGACTGGCTGAATGGTTACAAAAATAAGACCCATATATATTCTGTCTACAAGAGACCCACTTCAGACCTTGCGACACATACAGACTAAAAGTGAGGGGATGGAAAAAGATATTCCATGGAAATGGAAATCAAAAGAAAGCTGGAGTAGCAATTCTCATGTCAGACAAAATACACTTTAAAACAAAGACTATTACAAGAGACAAAGAAGGACACTACATAATGATCAAGGGACCAATCCAAGAAGAAGATATAACACTTGAAAATATTTTTGCATCCAACACAGGAGTACCACAATACATAAGGAAAATGCTAACAGCCATAAAAGGGGAAATCAAAAGTAACACAATCAGAAGAAGGGACTTTAACACCCCACTTTCACCAATGGACATATCATCAAAAATGAAAATAAATACGGATACACAAGCTTTAAATGATACATTACACAAGATGGACTTAATTGATATTTATAGGACATTCCATCCAAAAACAACAGAATACACTTTCCTCTCAAGTGCTCATGGAACTTTCTCTAGGGTAGATCATATCTTGGGTCACAAATCAAGCCTTGATAAATAAGAAAACTGAAATCATGTCAAGTATCTTTTCTGACCACAACACTATGAGACAAGATACCAATTACAGGAAAAAATCTCTTAAAAATACAAACAATGGAAGCTAAACAATACGCTACTAAATAACCAAGAGATCACTGAAGAAATCAAAGAGGCAATAAAAAAATACCTAGGAACAAATGACAATGAAAACATGACAACCAAAAACCTATGGGATGCAGCAAAAGCAGTTCTAAGAGGGAAGTTTATAGCAATACAATCCTACCTCAAGAAACAACATCTCAAATAAAAAACCTAACCTTATATCTAAAGCAATTAGAGAAAGAAGAACAAAAACCCCCCAAAGTTAGCAAAGGAAAGAAATCACAATGATCAGATCAGAAATGAAGTAAACAATAGCAAAGATCAATAAAACTGAGAGCTGGTTCTTTGAGAAGATAAAATTGATAAACGATTAGCCAGACTCATCAAGAAAGAAAGGGAGAAGACTCAAATCAATAGAATTAGAAATGAAAAGGGAGAAGTAACAACTGACACTGCAGAAATACAAAGAATCATGAGAGATTACTACACGCAACTCTATGCCAATAAAATGGACAACCTGGAAGAAATGGACAAATTCTTAGAAAGATACAACCTTCTGAGACTGAATGAGGAAGAAATAGAAAATATAAACAGACCAATCACAAGCACTGAAATTGAAACTGTGATTAAAAATATTCCAACAAACAAAAGCCCAGGACCAGATGGCTTCACAGGCGAATTCTATCAAACATTTAGTGAAGAGCTAACACCAATTCATCTCAAACTCTTCCAAAATATAGCAGAGGGAGGAACACTCCCAAACTCATTCTACAAGGCCACCAGCACCCTGATACCAAAACCAAAGATGTCACAAAGAAAGAAAACTACAGGCCAATATCACTGAAGAACACAGATGCAAAAATCCTCAAAAAAATACTAGCAAAGACAATCCAACAGCACATTAAAAGGATCATACACCATGATCAACTGGGGTTTATCACAGGAATGCACGGATTCTTCAATATACACAAATCAATCAATGTGATATACCATATTAACAAACTGAGGAATAAAAACCATATGATCATCTCAATAGATGCAGAAAAAGATTTCAACAAAATTCAACACCCATTTATGATAAAAACCCTCCAGAAAGTAGGCATTAAGGGAACTTACCTCAATATAATAAAGGCCATATATGACAAACCCACAGCCAATATCATTCTCAAGGGTGAAAAACTGAAACCATTTCCACTAAGATCAGGAAGAAGACAGTTGCCCACTCTCACCACTATTATTCAACATAGTTTTGGAAGTTTTAGCCACAGTAATAAGAGAAGAAAAAGAAATAAAAGGAATCCAAATTGGAAAAGAAGAATCAAAGCTGTCATTGTTTGCAGATGACATGATAGCATACACAGAGAATCCTAAAAATGCTACCAGAAAACTGCTAGAGCTCAGCAATGAATTTGGTAACGTAGCAGGATACAAAATTAATGCACAGAAATCTCTGGCATTCTTATACACTAATGATGAAAAATCTGAAAGGGAAGTTAAGGAAACACTCCCATTTACCACTGCAACAAAAAGAATAAAATACATAGGGATAAACCTATCTAAGGAGACAAAAGACCTGTATGCAGAAAACTATAAGACACTGATGAAAGAAATTAAAGATGATAGAAACAGATCGAGAGATATACCATGTTCTTTTTTTTTTTTTTAAAGAAGATGTTGGGGTAGGAGTTTATTAATTAATTAATTAATTTTTGCTGTGTTGGGTCTTCGTTTCTGTGCGAGGACTTTCCCTCGTTGTGGCAAGCGGGGGCCACTCTTCATCGTGATGTGTGGGCCTCTCACTTTCGCGGCCTCTCTTGTTGCAGAGCACAGGCTCCAGACGCACAGGCTCAGTAGTTGTGGCTCATGGGCCTAGTTGCTCCGCGGCATGTGTGATCCTCCCAGACCAGGGTTCGAATCCGTGTCCCCTGCATTAGCAGGAAGATTCTCAACCACTGTGCCACCAGGGAAGCCCTACCATGTTCCTGGATTAGAAGATTCAACATTGTGAAAATGACTATACTACCCACAGCAATCTACAGATTCAATGCAATCCTTGTCAAACTACCAATGGCATTTTCACAGAACTAAAAGAAAAAATTTCACAATTTTTATGGAAACACAAAAGACCCCAAAGAGCCAAAGCAATCTTGAGAAAGAAATACGGAGCTGGAGGAATCAGGCTCCCTGACTTCAGACTATACTACAAAGCTACCATAATCAAGACAGTATGGTCCTGGCACAGAAACAGAAACATAGATCAATGGAACAGGATAGGAAGCCCAGAGATAAACCCACACATATATCATCACCTTATTTTTCATAAAGGAGGCTAGAATATATAATGGAAAAAAGACAGCCTCTTCAATAAGTGGTGCTGGGAAAACTGGACAACTACATGTTAAAGAATGAAATTACAACACTCCCTAACACCACAAAAATAAACTCAAAATGTATTAAAGACCTAAATGTAAGGCCAGACACTACAAAACTCTTAGAGGAAAACATAGGTAGAAGACTCTATGACATAAATCACAGCAAGATTCTTTTTGACCTACCTCCTATAGATGAATGGATAAAGAAGATGTGGCACATATATACAATGGAATATTATTCAGCCATAAAAAGAAATGAAATTGAGTTATCTGTACTGAGGTGGATGGACCTAGAGACTGTCATACAGAGTGAAGCAAGTCAGAAAGAGAATAATGAATACCGTATGGTAACACATATATATGGAATCTAAAAAAAAAAAAAAAATGGTTCTGAAGAACCTAGGGGCAGGACAGGAATAAAGATGCAGATGTAGAGAATGGACTTGAGGACACGGGAAGGCGGAAGGGTAAACTGGGATGAAGTGAGAGAGTGGGATGGACATATATACACTATCAAATGTAAAACAGATAGCTAGTGGGAAGCAGCCGCATAGCACAGGCAGATCAGCTCAGTGCTTTGTGACCACCTAGAGGGGTGGGGTAGGGAGGGTGGGAGGGAGATGCAAGAGGGAGGAGATATGGGGATGTATGTATATGTATAGCTGATTCACTTCGTTATAAAGCAGAAACTAACACACCATTGTAAATAAAATTAAATAAATAAATAAAAAATAAAGTAGATTGGAGGCAATTCAAATCAAAATTGAAAAGAGATTAAGAAATAAGTGAATTAAAAGAAAATGGAACTTCATCTTCCCGCCATGTTGGAGCAATTCGTACCCGACTAGCGCCCCCACCATAAACCGTGGTCTGCTGGTAAATGTTGAAGAACCAGTTCTCTAATAAAGAAAAGAAATCCTTGATTTATAACACTTGCCTGTTTCCATTGCATACATACTCCCCCTATGGCTGATTTCAAGGCACAAATGGTGTAACAACTGGCTGGCAAAATTCCTAAAAATTTGCTTTTCACAAGCTGGCATGGGCTAACTCCAAGACCCCTTAACTTGCTATAAAACTCGGTAAAATATCAAGGAAAATTATTTTTAGGCATTGGTAAACCGGGAAGTTTACATAGTGAGCACAAAGTGTACCAGCTACCACCCCACTCTGTTTTCTGCCTGGGGAAAATTTCCCAAAACAGATGGAGCTAGACCTGGAGTCTAAATAGAATATAGCATTCCACCTGAGCTAAAGAGTCTCACATTCATTTGGATATAGGGAGGGGGCTGAAATGTGAGCAGCCTTCTAATAAATAGGAGGGATCTGTGCAGAAGTGAGAACCAGAAATCTAAGTAGGGTTCTCCAGTGAGTCCTTGGCTGAGGGCTGGGCTGTACAGGTGCAAGGAGAGACTGAACGAAGCTTACAAAAAAGTAATTGCTATGGGGCTGAGAATAGAAAAGAAATACTGGGCTTCCCAGGTGGCACAGTGGTTGAGAGTCCGCCTGCCGATGCAGGGGACACAGGTTCGTGCCCCGGTCCAGGAAGATCCCACATGCCATGGAGTGGCTGGGCCCGTGAGCCATGGCCGCTGAGCCTGTGTGTCCAGAGCCTGTGCTCCGCAAAGAGAGAGGCCACAGCAGTGAGAGGCCCACGTACAGCAAAAAAAAAGAAATACTAAAAGTCAAACAGAGTTATGAGTTATATTAGAGTCTGGACTAGCCAGGGTGGAGACACCACCTTAAAATACTGTTATCACCTCATTAGCACTCAGCATCCAGCAGAGACTTCAGAAAAGCCATACATTAGTGGGAAGGAATGATATCTTTAAAGTGCTGAAGGAAAAACAACAACAACAACAACAATCAGCCCAGAACTCTATAACCAACCAGCAAATATTTCTCTACAAAATGAGGATGAAATGAAGACACTTTCTTTCCAAAAACATCTAAGAAATCTGTTGTCTACAGACCACTACTTCAAGAAATGTTAAAGAACATCTTTCAGGTTCAAGGGAAGTGATACTAAAGATTTGCAAGACTTCTATTATAAAAACTATAAAATATTTTGGAAAAAATATTTGAAGAAAAATTTAAAGAAAATTTAAATAAATAGAGATATACCACATTCATGGATTGAAGGACTCAATATTTTTTTCCTTAAGGAAAAAGAAATAATTTTATTATTGTAATATAATTGCTTTACAATGTTGTGTTAGTTTCTGCTGTACAACGAAGTGACTCGGCTATATGTATACATTTATCCCCTCCCAAGTGGACCTTCCTCCCATCTCCCCCATCCCACCCATCTAGGTCATCACAGAGCACCAAGCTGAGCTCCCTGTGCTATACTGCAGGTTCCCACTAGCTATCTATTTTATACATGCTAGTGTATTTATGTCAAACTTAATCTCCCAATTCATCCCACCCTCCTCTTCCCCCTGCTCCATGTCCACATGTCCGTTCTCTGCATCTGTGTCTCTATTCCTACCCTGAAAATAGGTTCATCTGTAATCTTCTTCTAGATTCCACATGTATGTGTTAATATACGACATTTGTTTTTCTCTTTCTGACTTACTTCACTCTGTATGACAGACTCTAGGTCTGTCCACTCCATCCACATCTCTACAAATGACCCAATTTCATTCCTTTTTATGGCTTACTAATATTCCATTGTATATATGTACCACATCTTCTTTACCAATTCCTCTGTTGATGAACATTTAGGTTGCTTGCATGTCCTGGCTATTGTAAATAGTGCTGCTATGAACATTGGGGTGCATGTGTTTTTTTGAATTATCTTTTTCTCTGGGTATATGCCCAGTAGTGGGATTGCTGGGTCATAAGGTAGTTTTATTTTTAGTTTTTTAAGGAACCTCCATACTGTTCTCCATAGTGGCTGTATTAAATTACATTCCCACCAACAGTGTATGAGGATTCCCTTTTCTCCACACCCTCTCCAGCATTTATAGTTTGTAGATTTTTTGGTGATGGCCATTCTGACCAGTGTAAGGTGATACCTCATTGTAGTTTTGATTTGCATTTCTCTAATAATTCGTGACGTTGAGCAGCTTTTCATGTGCCTCTTGGCCATCTGTATGTCTTCTTTGGAGAAATGTCTATTTAGGTCTTCTGCCCATTTATTGATTGGGTTGTTTTTTTGATATTGAGCTGCACGAGCTGTTTGTGTATTTTGGAGATTATTCCTTTGTCCATTGCTGCATTTGCAAATATTTTCTCCCATTCTGAGGGTTGTCATTTTATCTTGTTTATGGTTTCCTTTGCTGTGCAAAAGCTTTTAAGTTTCATTAGGTCCCATTTGTTTAGTTTGGTTTTTATTTTCATTACTCTAGGAGGTGAGTCAAAAAAGATCTTTCTGTAATTTATGTGAAAGATTGTTCTTCCTATGTTTTCCTCTAAGAGTTTTATAGTGTCCAGTCTTACATTTAGGTCTTTAATCCATTTTGAGTTTATTTTTGTATATGGTGTTAGGTAGTGTTGTAATTTCATTCTTTTACATGTAGCTGTCCAGTTTTCCCAGCACCACTTATTGAAGAGGCTGTCTTTCCTCCGTTGTATATTTTTGTCTCCTTAGATTAGGTGACCATAGGTGCGTGGGTTTAAAAAGGATAAATTAGTCTCCATCAAAATTAAAACTTTAGTTTTTCAGAAGATACCATTAAGAAATGAACAGGCAAGCCAAAGACATGGAGAAAATACTTGCAATACATATATCTAACAAAGGATTCGTGTCACAAGTCATTAAAGAAAAGTCTTCTAACTCAATAAGAAGAAGACAAGCAAGCCAATTTACAAAAACGTGGGAAATGTTTACAAGACACTTCATAAGAGGAGATATACAATGGCCAGTAAGTACATAAAGAGAGGCTCAACATCACGAGTCACCAGAGAAACACATAAAACCACAGTGATATACCCTGTCATTTGAATGATGAAAATTAAAACTGATATAATACCAAATGTAATATGATTATGGAACAACTGGAACTTTCATACATTGCTGTTTGGAGTGTAAAGTGACATAGCCACTTTAGCAAACAGTTTATCAGTTTCTTAAAAAGTTAAACATACACTAACCATATAACCCAATAAGTGTATCCTTAGGTATTTCTCCAAGAGAAAAAAATATATACCATACACATATCCATATAAACGCTCATAATGATGGTTCATATCAGCTTCACTGACAATAGAAAAGTTGAAATAACTCAAGCACCCATCAAGGGTGAAAGGATAAATAAATTATATATTGAATACAAAAACAACTGTGTATATTCCCACAATGAAATACTACTCTGCAATACAATGAATGTCATTCAACAAATGTTACATTCAGCAACATGGAAGAAAAAAATTTTTTAATTATGCTGAGCGAAAGAAACCATATACAAAAAGTATATATTGTATGTAAAGTATACAATAACTCCAATTGAATGAAGTCTAGAACATGTAAAACAAATCTAAAATGATAGGGATCAGATCTGTTTTTGGAGCAAGAGACAGAGGAAATTGATTTTAAGTGGGCATGAAAGAACTCTCTGGAATAATGGGAATGTTCTGTTTTGATTGGGGTGCTGGATACATGGTACATATACATACAAAACCTCAACAAACTTAAAATTTGTACATTTTATGTAAAATATGACCCAATAAAGTTGATTTTAAAAAATGAAAATAGAAGGAATAAGAATAGCTACTACTTACCAGTGTTTTGTATGTCTCAGACACTTTGTAGGATGCTTGTATATACCACTCAATCATTCGAGCATCCTTCAAGGTAGGAGTTATTACGAAAACGGAGGTTGAGAGCAATGAAGTAACTTGCTCAAGGTGACACAGAAGGAAAGTGACCCACAAGAAGGCCCAGGGGAAGAATTCTATGGAAAAGCAGAAATCAAACTGTTAGAAGGAAATGATGGGAACAAGCCATAACATCTGAAACTAGAGGGAAGAATCAAAAGGTGTTTGTAGAGGCAAATATGTATGAAGAAAGAGAGCTAGTTGGATATGGGGGATTTATGTTTCATGAGCTTGGTCTTCTCAATAAAGTAGAAGATGGGATTGCCTGTTACAGGGGGCTGGAACATGAGGAGAAATCTGGAATAGTCCCAACAGAAATAAGAAAGGATTGCTGGACAGCAACGAAGACCCTCTCCAAGGGAGGGAAAATTAGGCATGTACTGGGATAGCTCTGCTGGACTCTTCCACTTTCTCTGACAGGTTCTGCAAACTAAGAACATCAGTGATGAAAGTGATGGTGGACACAGCCTAAGACAATGTAAATCTGTCCCAGGCAAGAGCGACCCAGAGGCCTCTAGGAGAGGGTAAGTAAAGCCTTCTCGTTTGAAGTTTAAAATATCCACTATCTTGACCATCCTAGCCGAGGGGAAAACTGCCAGTTCTCTCTCTTTTTTAATATGTGACTTACTAGGATTCTGTCAACCTACTAAACTGGAAATGGAATAAAATATAATAGAGTAGAAATTTTAGCTGAACCAATTCAAACATTCTGTAGGGAGTCTTTCCTGTCCAAGCACTATTATGTACCTCTGAATAAACTGGGTCTGGGCCCTGGTTTGTTATTTTTAATTTGGACTAATATAGTTGACATAAAAGACTAAAATTTGGAGGTTATTCAGTCACTCACGTCCTGACCAAAATTCCAACATGTCAAAAATTGACATCACCCTCACCATCTCAATTTCCTCTGTTACTGCCAATGTTTGCCTCATACTCTTCCTTCCCAGACTTGAGATAGAGGTCTCTGGACCTAAGAATTGTCCCCCTTCACCCCTCAACCCCTATGCTTTTCTCCTATTCCTCTGTCAAGAACTAATGCCACATCTTGCTAATAGGTGCTATGCATGAAGATGGTTCTGTAGTCAGCTACATTTGGGAAACCTTGCGTTAAACATAGTTACAAGGTTTTGCTACAGGACCTTTCAGAAATTTTAATGTGTTTCTGTGTGCTGTGAATCTCCAAGGGAGAGAGAAAATATTTGATCATGGAACCCCTGTGGTTGTAGCACTGCCTGAAATTCACCCTGGGAAGCACTGGCCTAAATCGCAGTAACTACCCCCTCGCCATCCTCTCTGCCTTCGGTGTCTGATGTTCCAATCCACCTTAAATACAGCTGTGGGGAATTAGCTCAAACCACATTTTCCTTGGGCTGGTCCTCAGCTGTAAAAGCTTTGATGACCACATACAGTACCTATAATGCCACATCCGAGCCCCTCCCGGTGTGACCTGCGAAGCTCTCCTTACTCAAAAGTGAGAAACCACACAGCTGACAAGGATGTCACATGCTCTCAGTGGAAGGAAGTTACTGTTTCCAGAATGCATATGTCCTTAGACTTTACATTTTAAACACAAGACGAGTGAAAAAAGCCTAGATGACCCTCCCTTTGGAGGAGGAGGAGGAGACCTGGAGATCAGGTTTGCCCATGGTTTTTGCCCAGATTCTAAACACTGTGGGTTACGTGCAGACCAGCAGATAAGAAGTGAGTCAGAACAGGGATGGTGGGGGGTCACTTGGCAACATCTTCTGAACTGGCTTAGCTCTACCAACAGCAGGGAGACTTTCCTTCACTAAGTACCTTCCTTCATTCAGGAGTAATACAGCCCAGTGCCACCCCAGCACCCGCTTAAGTACCCAAAGCTATAGACAAGTTCCCACAGTCGAGCCTTGGAGGCAGCACCACCAGTAGCCTAATGTTGCCCCTTCAAAGATGTGCTTTGCTTTATCACATGCTATATATACCGTAAGAATTACCTAGGACCCATTTGCTCTCAAATGCTCTGACCTCAAATTATTTGAATACTCCAGGTCAAAATGTAGTGTGGACCTGAATTATCTAAATAATTAAGTTGTGTAGACATGTGCTTGGTTTCAAGAGCATGTGACTGGCATAAAAAGAGCCTGTTTCTTTAAGCAGTTTTTACAAAGGCTTTCTAAAGCCCTCCCCTGTTTCATTGATTCATTTTTTTCAAGAGAGAAAGACGAAGTGTCGATGAATGAGTTGGACCTCTGCAGGATCCCAGGAGAGGACAGGAGGGGCTGGTGGGAGAGGGAGAGGTGGGTGGCTTTTTCTTCTGCTTTGCAAAAGCTCCAGGGTCCCCAGTCTTCCCTGATTTCCAAGATGCTACACTCACTGTTTGGACTGACTCGATGCCAAGAAAACCCTTCTTTCGAGCCTGGGAGAGTTCCATGCTGTGGGATTAAAAAGTAAATGAGAACAGAAAGGGATGAAGGATAGAGAGTGAAAGGAAAAGAAAGCTGAGGAAATGAGTCTATTTGCAAGCTGGGGAGTTTCTGTATCTCCTGGCTTGCTAGGTTCCAGTGATCCTTAGAAATAAAAGAGACAGCACTAATATAAAATGCCCCAATCCAGAAAGGAATAGGCTTTTGCACAGGAGGTGTCCAAGCAGTCTCTCTGCCTCTGGTCTGGCAAATAGCAGGCCCTCAATAAGAGAACAAGTGTGTGAATTTGTCTTGAAGATCAGCTGGAGACTGCAGCACCCACAAGGCTCTTCACAGGGACTTGTGGGTCTCATAGCACCCTTTTCTCATGACTGTGTAATCAGAGCTGTTAAATCTCATTCATGCCAGTAGGGAGGACAATGGAGCGACCCTGTATCTTGCAGGCTAGAGGGAGCAGCAAGGTACCCATCAAAACAGGGACATGTAAAAAAAAAAAAAGGTTTTGATAGAATGTAATATATTTCAAAAAAACATAAAGTAATCACTGGATTACTTTATGGGACACTAGAATAGTTTCTTGTATTTATGTAACAGCTGCATGTACTTCAGATCAGTCGGCCATTGCTACAAAAATACCGTGTAATAAGCCATCCAGAATTCAGTGACTTAAAACCTCAGTAATCAGTAAGTCAGCTGAGCATTGTCTCATCTAGGCTGGACTCAGCTAGTCAGGCAGGTCTTCCTCAGGCCAGAGTGGCTGGAGCATCTCTGCTTCTCAGAGTGGGGCTGGAGACAGCTGGGTGGCTCTGCTGAACTTGTCTCTCCTTTTCCTCACACCAGCAGGCTAGCTCGGACATGTTTTCCTCTTGGTATTGACAGAAGCACAAAAGAGGGCAAGTCCAGTGTGTAAGCACATATCAAGTGCCTGCTAGAATCTTGCCTACTAACATCTCATTGGACAGAGCCATGCCCAAATTCAAGGGGTAGGAAAGTACACACTGCCTTTTGAGAGACACTCTGTAAAGTTACGTGGCAAAGGGTGTAGATATAGGGAGAGGTGAAGCATCGGGGTCAATGGTTCCACCTATCATGATGAACCACCATCTCTTCAGTTTTAGGGCCTCTAAAGATCTTCTCTAGGCATCACTGTTTCTTCACCAGTGAGTAGCTAGATAGTGTCAGGGATGTCACTGTGGGACTCAGTTTCCTGATCCATAAAATAGGGCTAACGTTTTCTCTGCCTGTCTCACAGGGCTGGTGTGGAGGTCAAACGATAAGATGGATGTAACAGTTCTTAGAAAGCTCTAAGGTGTTAGACAGTGCAAGCTGTTACCACAATTACTACTAGAGGACAGTACCCTTTGTATGTATTGGGCTTATAGACCATACATTCTCTGTGCAGCTGCTCAGCGCTGCCATTGTATCATGAAGGCAGCCAGGGACAATATGTAAATGATGAGCATGGCTGTGTCCCAGTAAAACTTTATATACAAAAAAGGCAGCTGGCCAATGGCAATAGTTTGCAGGTCATGGTGTATGTCCATGAACTGTAGGAGTGGAGGTTAGGATGGCTTTTCATTTGCCTGACATGCTTGGGCAAGGACTCCTTCTACAGATTCCCTCCCTCCCTCATACTCATCTTAGTGTTTAACAATCTTCACCATTAAAAGATGCATTATATATAGGCATATGTATAGCTGATTCACTTTGCTGTACAGCAGAAACTAACACAACATTGTAAAGCAACTATACTCCAATAAGAATTAATTTTTAAAAAGATGCATCATAATATGTCAATTATACCTCAATAAAAAATAATAATATTTTTAAAAAGACACATCATATCATTAAAGCTCTTCATTCTTTACTTTAAGGCCGTGTTCTCTAGTTCTGAATGGGGGAGAGTCTGTTTATTATAGATCAGGTACTTTGTACACTGTAGGTACTCCATAAAGCCAAGTTATTTTGGAATTTCTGAAATTTGAGAAGAGACGGAAAACATTCTCTATTTTCCCTGGAACATAAGAAGATCCCTGGCTTCCTCCTTCCCCACTACAAGCCCCTGTGTGATCCTCTCTTGCAGACACAGGAGGCAGAGCGAAAACATGGATCCTAGGACATATCTGCCAGTCCCTGTTGAGGGGAGAGTCCCTTTATTTCTACTGAAGAAATAGCTGCTGCCACTGAGAGCTCTCTACAACCCACTTTGCTGTTTTCAGAAATGTCTTTGCATTTTTGCTTCCCTGTCAGCCGGAGGGGTGATTCTCCATCACAATCAGGTATAAGCCTGGCTCTAGCCAACACTCTTGGGAGATAAGTGAAGAGAGCAGACTTCTCGCTTCTAAGCTCTGAAAGGTCAGTAGGCCTACCTTAAAGGAGAAAATAAACAGAAAAACAAGCTGGAGGAAATCAAGAATAGTCACACAACCCTATGATTTCTTACCTGAACTCTTCACTAGGCATTCTGAATGATCCACTTTGGAAGTGAAAACAGCTGGTGCGAAGACTGCAAAGGCTGGTGTGGGGGACTTGTTTTTATGAGAGGGCAAACAACTCAGAACTTTCCATAGGAGGACAGCTGGGTCAGGAGCCCATTGCAGAAGATTTCATTGTCCTGGAATGATCTTCTCCACCTGAAATGAGGGTTTCAATAGTAAGTAAATTACCTGAAACTGCCTAGTGAGTCAGTGCAGGTAATGAGGACATTTGGGGTGACAAAGCTTGTATCTCCCCACTTGGTCCATAGTTTAGAAAGCAGGCAGGACCCCATATTGACTTCGTGCCGTCTCATCCACAGAGCTGGAAGGGCTCTCAGGGTACATTAAACTCAGTGTGGTCATCATAGGGACAATCTTTTCAGGAACCTGCAGGAGGCTGACAGATGCCCAGTTTTCCCAGGCTGCTCTAAGAATCAATCCCTTGTAGCACAGATCAGTCTCAAGGAGTTCCTGCTCAAAGGGAAGATTCCCTTTCTCTGTGCTCATCTGAGAATGGAGATGTGCTGAGGAACTGCCTCCCGGGAGCTGGAGCCCTGGGTGGCACATTCACTCTGCCTGGGTTAAAACCAGGTCTGGCTGCCATTTGTGGCACACAAATTCCATATGACTAACCAACCTGGCTCACTAATGCTCTGGCTTTACAAGGTATCTCCTATGCATCCTTCTCTCTGTTTTCCTACAAATCTACCTCATGTTCTGGCCCCTCCTTAACTTTCCTATAGCTTGACTTTATTTAGTCACAGTCCTGTTTTCCTAAACACATGTCCTTTATTGCAAATGGGATTACTCACTATTCCCCAAGCTCATCTTGCTTTCTGCTATCACTTCTTTCCTCACACCATTTTCTCAGCCTGGAATGTCCTACCCCATCTCTACCCAATCAGATCTTTCAAAGCATTATTTCTCCTAGAAAGTCAATCAAAAATGATATAATTAAGTCCCTTAAACCCTGGACTTCAGTTGAGTTTCTCTTAAGATGTTAATCATGTTCTCTCTCATAAGGAAATACCTTTTCTGCCTTTTTAGATTTGGAAGCAACACTATCTCTACACTGTCTTCCACTTCCCAAAATATAATTCATAATAGATGCTCAGTTAATACTTGTCAACAAATTTATTTGTCAAATGCAAAACTCACTGCCTGAAAGAGTTCATTTGCCTTCCTAAGTATCTAAAGAACAACCAGGAAATGTTACCGTATTGTGTATATATCTTGCTCTGTCCCTCACAGAAAATAGGAAAGGCATTTTACAGGAGTTTTCCTAGGTTGTTTACCAAATCAGATCCTCTAAGCCTAAGAGAAATAAGTTAAATCTTATTTTTCCCATAAGAGCAATCTTATAAAATTGGTTTCTGTTCTTAACCAAGACCTGGTGCCCAACTTCTTCATATGAATGGTCACAAGCAAGATATTTAATCAATTTTAAATGTTATACCTGTTACACTATATTGCATAAAGCTTTCTACAGTGTATATAAATCAATTAAACAAGGCAACACAGCAGCCTATAAAATAAAGTTTTACATTAAGTAAAATATAGGTCATAAAGGTCTACTGTACAAAGTTTTCATCCTCTTTAAAATCCTTTCTAAAATAAATCAGCCAGTGAAGATACTCCATTGTTAGGGTCATGGTTTCAGAAAGATTTCTTTGAGGAAATACTGTAAAGCCTCTTAGGAAAACTTTGTAAGGGATTAAAACTGTGGTGACTTTTGGAGAAACTAATGCAGGAATGTAGGTTTGGTTGCCCCTATTTCTCCCTGATAATTTCCCTACGGTGAGTATAGATATTAACCAGCAAGCCTGAATTTCTCTCAATATGGAAGCAGAAAGTTCTCTGCCTTCTCAACAGCGCTAGTTAATTTTCCCTGTTACATGACAATAACATACTTAGCCAAGAAATCTGCCCTGACATTAAAATGAATGCATTTGGGCTTCCCTGGTGGCACAGTGGTTGAGAGTCCACCTGCCGATGCAGGGGACGCGGGTTCGTGCCCTGGTCCGGGAGGATCCCACATGCCACGGAGCAGCTGGGCCTGTGAGCCATGGCCGCTGAGCCTGTGCGTCCAGAGCCTGCGCATCCGGAGCCTGTGCTCTGCAACGGGAGAGGCCACAGCAGTGAGAGGCCCACGTACCGCAAAAAAAAAAAAAAAAAAAAAAAATGAATGCATTCATTTTTTTTCCTACATGATGGTATCTTATTTTTTGCATCTGATAAAAAAAACTTCACCTAGGCTCCTTCCAGTTTGACAGACTAAAAGTCTATGATGCTCATAGCCATCTCCACATTACATCTCCACAATGATAAGCCTCAGGGCTGCCTTTCACAACTGAAGGTGGTCTGACTCCATGTTATTGATCTATCTATGATTTATGAGAACAATACCAGGCCTTTCTCCACAGTTATCAAATCTATTCCAGAGGTGCTTAACCCTGGCTACACATTAAGAATATCATTGCTATTTACTCAAAGGAGTTGAAAACTTATGTCCACACAAAAACCTACACAAAGATGTTTATGGCAGCTTTAAACATAATTGCCCAAACATGGAATCAACCAAAATGACTTTCAGTAGGTGAATGGATTAAAAAAACAAAAAATGTGGTACTTCTAGAAAATGGGATATTTTCAGCACTAAAAAGAAGTGGGCTATCAAGTCATGAAAAGCATATGGAGGAAACTTAAATGCATATTAGTGAAATAACACAAAATGAAAAGGCTACATACTGTATGACTCCAACTATATGACATTCTGGAAAAGGCAAAACTAGACACAATGAAAAGATCAGTGATTACCAGGGTTAGCAGGGAGGAAGGAATGAATAAGTGGAGCACAAGATTGTTAGGACAGAGGGCAGACAGCAGAAGCAAGAAGAATTACAATCCTGCAACCTGTGGAACAAAAACCACATTCACAGAAAGATAGATGTGATGAAAAGGAAGAGGGCTATGTACCAGATGAAGGAACAAGATGAAACCCCAGAAAAACAACTTAATGAAATGGAGATAGGAAAACTTCCAGAAAAAGAATTCAGAATAAGGATAGTGAAGATGATCTAGGACCTCGGAGAAAGAATGGAGGCAAAGATCAAAGATGCAAGAAATATTTAACAAAGACCTGGAAGAATTAAATAACAAACAAACAGAGATGAACAATACAATAACTGAAATGAAAACAACACTAGAAGGAATCAATAGCAGAATAACTGAGGCAGAAGAACGGATAAGTGACCTGGAAGACAGAATGGTGGAATTCACTGCTGTGGAACAGAATAAAGAAAAAAAATGAAAAGAAATGAAGACAGCCTAAAAGACCTCTGGGACAACATTAAACGCAACAACATTCGCATTATAGGGGTCCCAGAAGAAGAAAGGACCAGAGAAAATATTTGAAGAGATTATAACTGAAAACTTCCCTAATGTGGGAAAAGAAATAGCCACCCAAGTCCAGGAAGCACAGAGAGTCCCATACAGGATAAACCCAAGGAGAAACATGCCAAGACACATAGTAATCAAACTGGCAAAAATTAAAGACAAAGAAAAATTGTTAAAAGCAGCAAGGGAAAAATGACAAATAACATACAAGGGAACTCCCATAAGGTTAACAGCTGATTTCTCAGCAGAAACTCTACGAGCCAGAAGGGAGTACATGATATACTTAAAGTGATGAAAGAGAAGAACCTAAAACCAAGATTACTCTACCCAGCAAGGATCTCATTCAGATTCGATGGAGAAATCAAAAGCTTTACAGACAAGCAAAAGCTAAGAGAATTCAGCATGACCAAACCAGCTCTACAACAAATGCTAAAGGAACTTCTCTAAGTGGGAAACACAAGAGAAGAAAAGGACCTACAAAAACAAACCCAAAACAATTAAGAAAATGGTCATAGGAACATACATATCGATAATTACCTTAAACATGAATGGATTAAATGCTCCAACCAAAAGACACAGGCTTGCTGAATGGATACAAAAGCAAGACCCATATATATGCTGTCTACAAGAGACCCATTTCAGACCTAGGGACACATTCAGACTGAAAGTGAGGGGATGGAAAAAGATATTCCATGCAAATGGAAATCAAAAGAAAGCTGGAGTAGCAATACTTATATCAGATAAAACAGACTTTAAAATAAAAAATGTTACAAGAGACAAGGAAGGATACTACATAATGATCAGGGGATCAATCCAAGAAGAAGATATAACAATTATAAATATAAATGCACCCAACATAGGAGCAACTCAATACATAAGGCAACTGCTAGCAGCTATAAAAGAGGAAATCGACAGTAACACAATAATAGTGAGGGACTTTAATATCTCAGTTACACCAATGGACAGATCATCCAAAATGAAAATAAATAAGGAAACAGAAGCTTTAAATGACACAATAGACCAGATAGATTTAATTGATATTTATAGGACATTCCATCCCCAAACAGAAGATTACACTTTCTTCTCAATTGCGCCTGGAACATTCTCCAGGATAGATCACATCTTGGGTCATAAATCAAGCCTGGGTAAATTTAAGAAAACTGAAATCATATCAAGCATCTTTTCTGACCACAACACTATGAGATTAGAAATCAATTACAGGAAAAAAAAACGTAAAAAACACAAACACATGGAGGCTAAACAATATGTTACTAAATAACCAAGAGATCAGTGAAGAAATCAAAGAGGAAATCAAAAAATATCTAGAGACAAATGACAATGAAAACACAACAATCCAAAACCTATGGGATGCAGCAAACGCAGTTCTAAGAGGGAAGTTTATAGCTATACAAGCTTACCTCAAGAAACAAGAAAAATCTCAAATACACAATCTAACCTTACACCTGAAGGAACTAGAGAAAGAACAAACAAAACCCAAAGTTAGAAGAAAAGAAATCATAAAGAACAGAGCAGAACCAAATGAAATAGAAACAAAGAAAACAATAGCAAAGATCAATAAAACTAAAAGCTGGTTCTTAAAAAAAAAAAGATTGTTAGGACAATGAAACTACTCTACTTGATATAAAAATAGTGGATACATGTCATTACATATTTGTCCAAACCCATAAATTGTACAACACCAAGAGTGAACCCTAATGTAAAGTACAGACTTTGAGTGATAATGATGTGCCAATGTAGGTTCATCAATTGTATCAAATGTACCACTCTGGTGCAGGATTTGATACGGGAGGCTATGCATGAATGGGATCAGAGAGTATATGGGAAATACCTACCTTCCTCCCAATTATGCTCTGAACCTAAAACTGCTCTAAAAAATAAAGGTCATTTTTTTAAAGTCTTAAAATTAATAAATGAGAGTCCTCTCCTACCAAAAAATATATATATATATGTACATATATATATATATAATTATATATATATATATATATAAAGTTATATATATATATATATATATATGCTTGGCTTCTCCTCTCAACCCCAAAGCCAATTAAATCAGAAAATCAGAATCTCTGTGAGTGGAAATCAAGCCTCAGTATTTTTAAAGCTCCCTAGATGATTTCAATGTGCCAGCAAAGTGAGAATCACAGACCTCTGCAAATAAAAAGCAGCCTGCTCATTCATTTGAACCTTAAACCAAATAACCACCTGAGAGAATTCAGAAATCTTGGGTTCTAGACTCAACCTGACAATAATATCCAGATGCATAACTTTGAATACATCATATCCCCTCTCAAAGTCTTAGTTTCCTCAAGTATAGCATGAGCAGAGTGTCCCCCATTATCAAACAGTCCAATTCCTCAACAAACACTAGCAAACAGAATTCAACAGCACATTGAAAGGATTATACAACATGACCAGTAAGATTTATTCTTGCAGTGCAAGTATGGTCCAACATACAAAAATCAATCAATATAATATACCATATAACAGAATGAAGGAAAATAACCACATGATCATTTCAATTGATGCAGAAAGGGATTTCACAAAAGTTAACACACTTTCATGATAAAAACACTCAACAAACTAAGAATAGAAGGAGATTGCCTCAACATAATAAAGTCTATATATGCAAGGCCCTCAGCAAACATCATACTCCATAAGGAAAGACTGATAATCTGCCCTAGAGTGCTACATTTGTTACACTCAATGAACCGACATTGACACATCATTATCACCCAGAAGTCCACAGTTTACATTAGGGTTCACTCTTGTACATTCTGTGGGTTTTGACAAATGTATAATGACATGAATTATAGTAACATACAGAGTATTTTTGTTGCCCTAAAAATCCTCTGTGCTCCATCTATTCATACCAACCTTTTCAGACTGACTTCTTTCACTTAGTAATAAGCATTTCAGTTTCCTCTAAGTCTTTTCATGGTTTGATAGCTCATTTCTTATGGGAAATCACTGTACTTTCTGCTCAATTTTGCTGTGAACCTAAAACTGCTCTAAAAAAAAAAAAGTATTTTTTTAAAGAAATGAAATGCTGCTATTGACATAAAAAAACAAAACAGGGCAAATTAAAAGAAAGTAGAAGAAACAAATATTTATGCAGTGCCTATTATCTGCCATTATTCTGCTGGACGCTGCGACACAATGATAAGCAAAACAGACACTGTCCCCATCTTCTTAGAGCTCACCATCTAGTATAGGAATCAGACATCAAACCACACAAATACAAAAGTATAATGATCAGTGACAGCATATACAGGCATACCTCATTTTATTGTGCGTTGCTTTATTGCACTTTGCAGATACTTCATTTTTTTTTTTACAAACTGAAGGTTTGTGACAACCCTGTGCTGAGTATCTCTATTGGTGCCATTCTTCCAACAGCACTTGCTCACTTCATGTCTCTGTGTCACATGTGGGTAATTCTCGAAATATTTCAAACTTGTTCATTATTATTATATTTGTTATGGTGATCTGTGATCAGTGATCTTTGATGTTACTACTGCAAATGGTTAATGGTTAGTATTTTTTATCAATAAAGCATTTTTAATTTAAAAAAATAATGGAAGAGTGAAAGCTTTTCCTCCAAGATCAGATACAAGACAACGATACTCGCTTTCACCACTTCTATTCAACATAATACTGGAAGCACTATCCAGAGAAATTAGGTAAGAAAAATAAAAGGCATCCAAATTAGAAATGCAGAAGTAAAATCATCTCTGTTCACAGAGCACATAATCTTATATGTAAAAAATCCTGAAGATTTCATTAAAAAACTTAGAATTAATAAATAAATTCAGTAAAACTGCAGGATATAAAATCAACATGCAAAAATCAGTTGTGTTTCTACATACTAACAATGAACAATCCAAAAAGGATTTTTAAAAAATACCATTTATAATATTTAGGAATAATTTTAAACAAGGAGGCAAAAGGCTTATACACTGAAAATTTTTACATATTGATGAAAGAAATTAAATACACAAATAAATAAAAGACATCTGTGTTCATAGATAAGAATATTTAATATTGTTAACGTACCAAAACTACTCAAAGTGATCTGTAGATTCAACACAATCCCTATCAAAATCTCAACAATATTTTTTGCATAAACATAAAAATCCATTCATATGGAATTTCAAGGGACATCAACTAACCAAAACATACTGAAAAGAAAAACAAAGTTGGGGGTCGCACACTTCCCGATTTCAAAACTTACTACAAAGTCACAATAATCAAAACAGTGTAGTACTAAAAGATAGGCAGACATGTAGATTAATGAAATAGAACAGACAGCCCAAATAAGTCCTAATACATTTGGCCAAGTGATTGCTGACAAGGGTGCTAAGACCATTCAGTGAGGAAAGGACAGTCTTTTTAACAAATGGTGTTCAGAAAACTGGATACCTACATGCAAAAGAATAAAGTTGAACCCTTACCTTATACCATATACCAAAATTAATTTAAAAATGCATCGAAGACCTAAATATAAAAGCTAAATCTATAAAATGCTGAGATAAAAACAGAGGGGAAAATCTTCATGACATTGGATTTAGCAATTACTTCTTGGATATGACACCAAAAGCACAGGCAACAAAAGAAAAGTTAGATGAATTGGACTATACCAAATTTAAAACTTCTGTGCATCAAAGGACACAATAAACAGAGTGAAAAGGCAACCTACCAAATAGGAGAAAATATTTGCAAATCATATAACTGATAGAGGTTAATATCTAGAATATATAATAAATTCCTACAAGTCAACAACAACAAAACAATGCAATTAAAAAAAGACTTGAATAGACATTTCTTCAAGGAAGAGATATGAATGGCCAATAAGCACATGAGAATATGCTCAACATCATTAATCATTAGAGAGATGCAAATCAAAACCACCTCATACCCATAAAAACAAACTCAATCAAAAAATGGGCAGAAGACCTAAACAGACATTTCTCCAAAGAAGACATACAGATAGCCAAGAGGCACATGAAAAGATGTTCAACATCGTTGATTATTAGAGAAATACAAATCGCAACTACAATGAGATATCACCTCACAACAGTCAGAATGGCCATCATCAAACAGTCTACAAACAATAAGTGCTGCTGAAGAGGGTGTGGAAAAAAGGGAACCCTCTTACACTGTTGGTGGGAATAAAATTGGTATAGCCACTATGGAGAAAAATATGGAGGTTCCTTAAAAAACTACAAATAGAACTACCATATGATCCAGCAATCCCTCTCCTGGGCATATATCCAGAGAAAACATGGTTCAAAAGGATAAGTGCACCCCAGTGTTCATTGCAGCACTGTTTACAATAGCCAAGACATGGAAGCAACCTAAATGTCCATCAACAGATGAATGGATAAAGAAGATGTTGTATGTATACACAATGGAATATTACTCAGCCATTAAAAAGAATGAAATAATGCCATCCGCAGCAATATGAATGGACATGCAGATTATCATACTAAGTGAATTAAGTCAGACAGAGAAAGACAAATACCACATGATATCACTTATCTGCGGAATCTTAAAAAAAATGATACAAATGAACTTATTTACAAAACAGAAACAGACTTAGAGAATGAACTTATGGTTACCAGGGGTGAAGGGTGGGGAGGAGGGATAGACTGGAAGTTTGGGATTGACATGTACACACTGTTATATTTAAAATAGATAACGAACAAGGACCTACTGTATAGCACAGGGAACTCTGCTCAATATTCTGTAATAACCTAAATGGGAAAAGAATTTGAAAAAGAATAGTTACATGTATATGTACAACTTTGCTGTACACCTGAAACTAACACAACATTGTTAATCAATTATACTCCAATATAAAATAAAAAAAAAGAAGTCCTTGCAAACTTAAAAAAAACACAAAAAAAACAGATGACAAATGTCAGCAGGATGTGGAGTAATTGGAATTCTTGTGTACTCTTCAAGGGAATGTAAAATGGTACAGCTGCTGTGGAAAACAGTATAGCAGTTCCTCAAAATTAAACACAGAATTACCATATGATCCAGCGATTGCACTTCTGGGTATATGCCCAAAAGAACTGAAAGCAGGAACTTGGAGAGATTTACATACCCATGTTTTTAGCAGCATTATTCCCAGTAGCCAAAAGGTAGAAGGAACACACGTGTCCATTGACAACTGGATGGATAAACAAAATGTGGTATATGTACACAATAAAATATTATTCAGCCTTAAAAAGGAAGGAAATTCTGACACAGGTTGCAACATGGATAAACCTGCCGAGGGTCCGGGTTCAGTCCCTGGTTGGGGAACTAAACTCCCACAAGCTGCGCAGCCAAAAACAAAGTGGTGACGGCAGCACAAAATGTGAATGCACTTAAATGCCACTGAACTGTACACTTAAGAATGGTTAAGATGGTAAATTTTATGTTATGTGTATTTTACAATTTTTTTAAAGAACAGTATGATGCATGGATTCTATTCAAATGGAACAGTTATTCAGTAGTTAGAACACATGAGTACATACTACGTGACAGCTGGTTTAACACAACCACCTCCATCCCGATGATGATGAACCAGCAAACTCAGATTATGTAGTTGACTGATATTAGGGAAGACAGAAGTTACCCTGTTGAATTTCAAACCAATTATTTTAGGTATCATTGAATTACAACCATTAGCTGAGATTTCTGTCTGCTGGTTCAGTTTGAATAAAAGAAGAGTTTCTTGCAGAACCCTCTATAATCTACCGTGAAGATGCTAATGCATGAGTGGCTTGCATATAATATACAATATAAATGTGCATGCATGTTCATCCTTTTGGGGGTGAGATAAAGCATTTTTTACTGCATTTGATATATAGAACCTTCTAAACTGATAATATCGGATATTAACCTAAAACAAATATTATATAATATTTTTTTATTTAAAAAAGATATACTACTACTTTACCACAAGAGAGAAAATTTCTGTCTTTTGAATGTGCATAGTTGATTGGACATTTAGACCAATCAGACTCTATTAAATATGAATATAATCAGCCAGAGCTCCTCACCACTGCCACACACACACACCTATCTAGTTGAACTTGGTAACTTGGTAACTACAGTAAAAAAGTGGTGCATTATAAACAACATAGGACAGTTAAAAGTGAATTCTTATAGTTATTAAATATTATATTGAATATTTTTAAGTAGATTATATGCACTGCAAAAATCTCTACAAATTGGCATCCACACAGCAGTAGAAAATTCCCAATCAAATCACTCATGCCCAAAAAATGTTGATATCTGAGTTTCATGAGGATGAGACTTCTTTTTTGCTCTCTGCAGTATCTCCTGTGTCTAGAATAGTACAAAGTGGATGCACAATAAGTATTAGTAGAATGAAAAAATAATGTGTATAGTTTCACCGAGGGTCTCTTGGTCAGACATCCTGAGCATGGCATGGGTGGGACCAAGCCCATGGACCAGATGAGCCAATGAAAGGGAACCAGACCAAACACTTTCCTCCTCACCAGGCAGAGTAGACTTGAGGAAAATGCCTCCAATAAAGCATAATGTTTCTGGACTGTAGCAATTTCCTGTCAGAGCAACAGACAGTAGGCCCCAATATGAGGGGTACCAAAGGTTCCAATATGAAATGGGAAGGAAGTGATAAGGAATTTAGGGTGGGCTATATGCAGAAGCCCAGACAGGAAAGAGGCCACTAAAATGTAGGAGAACCCCAGTCACTGAATTCTTGGAAGAAAACCTTATGCCAGGAAGGCATTTCAGAAATCAAGGTCAAAGCTCCAACTCAGGGAGCTGGGAAGAAGGAGAACTAGGTTAAAATCAACAAACCAGAAATTTCCATTTCCTAAACGGAGGCAAATCACAAGGGTTAGATTAGCAAGATGGTTAGCACCTCATAGCAAGTCCTAAAGTGTGGGTCTGAGGACACTTACAGATCTCCTATGCCTAGAACTGGGGATAAGTCCAGTGTGTTCATGTCACCTGGCTATGAAGAGTAAAGGGATTCAGAAATCCCTCAATACCACAAATCACCTGTGTGCTGCCATCTTAGAATTTACAGTATAGCTCTTCAGTTCAATCCCTGATCCAGGAAATAACGCTGGGAGGAAAGGAAGAACAGAGGAGACGAGACATCCACACACAGAATGCACAATGGGAAGGCTTTCCACTACAAAGAGAATTACATTGACAAGACACTGGGAAGACATGAACTGGATGCATAGAAGTATTCCTGCCATGAAAAGGATTCTACAGATTCTTTTCCCCTTGCTTATTGCAGTAATGTGTTTTCTCTAGTCTGTGATAAACAGCCTAACTGTTCATTCTTAGTTGGTGGTTTCTCTGACTCAATCTAACTAATGTGTTCTAAGACTCTCCGCTCCTTGTCAAGTGTAGCTGGAAAGTAATAATAATAGTTTGTAGTAGCAATAATAAATAGGGTGTGTTTTTTTTTGAGAACTTACTCTTTTAATTGTCACATGACCCTATAGTATAGATATTGCTAACATCCTCATTTTATTGATGACCAAACTGAGGCACAGAGACAAAGGTAATTGGTCCAAGGTCACACCCCTAGTAATCTGGGATTCAAATTCAAACAGACATACTAACAGTATAGCCCTTGCTATAAACCACTCTGTATAGTGAGCTGTTCTCACTGACCCCCTTTAGTAAATTTGTTTCTGAGCATGATCTCTGACCTAGTATGACCTCTTTTAAACGACTCATACCCTATCTTACAGATGTTAACTCAATACAGCTTTACAGTACATAGCACACTTATAAAACAGTGATTGAATCTGATCTATGGGTCCATGTAGCCATAGCAGAGGGTGATGATTCCCTCTCATTTCATTCAAACTTCCCACTCCGTGTGGAGAAAAGCACATTTCAACCATCTTCAGAGATAAAACTTTATGTGCTGGGCAAGTAACAGGCTAGTCAGACACCTTTCAGGGACTTTGAATACCAAGCTTTCTTGAAGACCTGAAGCACAAAAACATTGTGAAACCCATGTCAATTCAGGGAGGTTTCATTCTAATTAACATGCCCTGCAAAAAATCAGAATTAGATTATGCAGGGATTCATTACATATAAAGTGTCCTGAGAGGTACCCCTGTATCTAAATATTAGATTTTCTTTAAATCATACTCTGAATTTGTATACCCTGATTAACATACTACACTTGTTTTTATAAATTGTTTGTTCGTTTGTTTTTAATTCATTACTTCCATCTATCAGGAATAGGACAGAGCAAACTAGCAAAGGCATCCGACTGCATGGCTGAAACCAGCTCTAATAGCCAGGTAAGAACTGAGAAGGAGAAATACAGCAATCCTAAAGCAGCAAGGAACTGCAAGAGTTAGAAGTACATTTTATAGGGCTTCCCTGGTGGCGCAGTGGTAGAGAGTCCGCAGGGGACATGGGTTCGTGCCCCGGTCCGGGAAGATCCCACATGCCACGGAGCGGCTAGGCCAGTGAGTTATGGCCGCTGCTGCGCATCCTGAGCCTGTGTTCCACAACGGGAGAGGCCACAACAGTGAGAGGCCCGCGTACCGCAAAAAAAAAAAAAAAAAAGAAGTACATTTTATAATGAATCAAAGGCCAGAAATGAAAAATGGGCCCTTCAAGAAGCAGGCCTTCCTATTAAGGAGTTGATCAGGCAATAAATGCATGTACGAGTGAGTTCACACCACCTTAGGGAATGAGGGCTACAGAGACAACTACTCACTCCCTGCTCTTGAAGAATTTTATATCTAGAACCAAAATGTCTAACAGAACTTCCTGCAGTGATGAAAATATTCTACATCTGCCCTGTCCAATGTGGAAGACAAAAGCCACACGAGGCTATTTAAATTTAAGTTAAAAATTCCGTTCTTCAGTCACACTAGCCACATTTCAAGTGCAAAGTAGCCAAATGTGGCTACTTAAATTGAAGTTTAAATTAATCACATTTACAGAACATTAATAATTTAGTTCTCAGGAATATTGGTCACATGTCAAGTGCTTAGCGGCCATCCGTGGCTCATGGCTGCTGTGCTGGGCAGTGCAAACATAGAGCATTTCTTTCATCACAGGAAGTTCTATTGGACAGAGATGTTCTCGAAAATGTCAGAAGAGGAGGAAAGTATAATGTCCTTATTTTTAAGAAGTATTAATTATATGATCTTCTTTAAATGAAATCAATCATGAGTGATACCAAGCAGGACGAGGTGCACAAAAGGCTCATAGGCTCCTGGGCACAAAAGCCTTTCTGTGTCCCCCATTTCTTGTTTGTAGGAAATAGGCTTCATTCAGCCTCCAGGACCTTCCCTGAGTTCCAAGGGCAGGTTCAAACAGATGCTAATTAGGGAAGGGAGGAGATGCAGAGACAAGGGAGGAGCAGTCAAGAGGAACAATAGTGCAGCCTTGGGGCAGGGTCCTGGTCCCCCCTCAGGGGATATACATAACAATATCTTTGAGCTGTTGTGCAGATACGGAAGCTCCACCAGGTGGGAGAAGTTAACAGTATGCTGCCCACAAGCACATAGACCACAGACCATTTGGAACCAGAAGGATGATGATGCTGCCTCCCACTTACCTCACCACCAACCAATCAGAAGAATGTCCACGAGCTGATCACCCCCCTCTTTGAACCATTACTATTAAACTCCTCACTACCCCCTCCAGGTGGGGACACAGAGTTTTGAGGGCTTTAGCTCACTGTGGACCCCTTTGCCTAGCAAAGCAATAACGCTATTCTTTTCTACTTTGTCCAAAACTCTGTCTCCGAGATTTAATTCAGTGCTGGGGTACAGAGGCCAGATTCGGCTTCAAAGCCATGATGAAAAGTAAAAACAATGGACGAGACTCTTCTTATCAACTGAAGGCAAACTATATATACTTAACAACATACCTATATCCAGATGGATACTCGATCTTAAATTGGCTTTGAATTCATACATAATTATAACACTGTTAAGCAACGTCTTTAGCAATTGACGGTAAAAGGTTAGGCACAAAAAGCCTCCACTTAAGAAGTTTCCTATGAAAAGAAGTTAAATCCATTCAAGTCTTGACTTTGTAGTCAAAGATGATGCGTGTGTGTTGATACAGCCATCAAGGAAAGAATGAAATTTAGGATAACAGAGATACCACTGAGGTGAATTATTTTGCTCCAGCAAACCTCAGGCTGAGATTTATTTCTTCTCCTTGGTAATGCATAACGAAGAAAGTCAAGTGTGGACTTGTGTCAGTGGACCATTTAAGCTGATGCATTACAAAACTAGTAGTGGCTTTCACCTCATTTGAGCTATAGACCTATCGATGTTCTCATTAAGAACTAATATTCTCAGTGACTTGAAACTCATCATAAATATTTAAGTAGAATTACTCCTAAAATTAGAGCTTCCTCCCTGCCCTTCATTCATGAAAGGGTCTCAACCCATTTGTGACTATGTTTCCAAGGAGGAGCATAACAGGTATGCCCACAGTGACGAGCCCTCAATATTCATGTAGACTCTGATACACATGCCATGAAAATGGAACACAGTAGTTGTGCAGAGTAGAGTACATGGGTCTCCCATCATCTTGTTTACATACCTGGATGTTGAGGTTGCCTTTTCGTTACCATCCTTATTTTTTTTTTATATCTATTTTTTTATTATTTTTTTTAAATTTTGATAATTTACTTTGGCTGCACTGGGTCTTAGTTGTGGCACGCAGGTTCTTCATTGTGGCATGCGGGATCTTTTAGTTGCAGCATGTGGACTCTTAGTTCTTAGTTGCGGGATGCAGACTCTTACTGGTGGCACGCACGCGGGATCTAGTTCCCCGCCCAGGGATCGAACCTGGGCCCCCTGCATTAGGAGCACAGAGTCTTACCCACTGGACCACCAGGGAAGTCCCTTGTTATCATCTTTAGAACTCTGGTCTTCAATGACTTTGGCCCAGAAAACACTCAATAAGGCAATGTGATTTTTGAAAATTGGTTTCTTCACACATGAAATAATTTAATTTAATAACAATGATAGTAATCTTGTTAATTGAAGGAAGGAAATTCACTGAGCGAAGCCACATTAATGCCTAGCATCATTTTACTCTGTTCAGATTTTCTGAACTTAGCAGACTATACCCTGGCTTCTGGAACACTCCATCCCAGGTGTGACTGAGCATCTTGGGTGAGCACTGCCCACCTCCAGGGAAGAGATCTCTGCCCTGGTCATGGAGGTTAGCCAAAAATACCTGGTGTCAAGTGGGCTGCCTTCCCTTTTCATTTCCTCATTCCAAACTCCTCTTTTCCCTGGTGTGTTTTTTTTATCCCTTTTTCCTTAAAATAAATATATATATATATATATATATATATATATATATAATCTCCTAAAACAGTCCTTTTAAAAATAGCCTCTCATGCTTTCTTCCATTCGGTGATCCATAGAAACCCTCAGGATAAACCCCCAAATCCCAGCTCCAGTAGTTATCTAATCATGATCATTGCTGTTATTACAACCATCAGCCATTCATCCGCTGTTTCCATCCTTACTGGTTTCATTATATTGGTTAAAACTATCCCACCAGCACTGAAGCTCCTGGGGTACTACGTTATCACCTCCTCCGGGAAATGACTGCCATGAAACGCTCCCAGGTACGGGCTCCTTTTAGTCATGCCTGATTGGATTAAGAGCGAACATCTGAACTAAGACAAACTAGTCAAATTGTTTCTTCCTAAAAAATTTAGAATTAGAATTAAGAGTTTAATCAGTCTGACCTGGTTGTTGCAGTTGCACACTTGGGAGACTTGAGTTGGCTATCACCTGCCTCACGTGTGATGGAGGAACAGGAAAAAAAAAAAAAAAAAAAGGAAGCCTATTGCAAAAAAAACAACAAAACTTCTGGCAGATTTTCAGTTCAAGCTCCTATCTCCCCAGTCCCACCCCTCCACACCCCTCATGGATATACACAAATAACCACAATCCTCTTTCAAAGATCACCACCTCTCTGACATAATCATCTCCATCTCTTTTCTTTTTTGCTTTTGAATGACTGTTTCATATATCCTCTTCTTCCTTCGTATATTAAGTACAAAGATTCCCACCCACCCCCTTTTCTTAATATTTATTTATTTATTTGGTTGCGCTGGGTCTTAGTTTTGACACACAGGATCTTTGTTGCCGCATGAGAATTCTTAGTTGCTGCATGTGGGATCTAGTTCCCTGACCAGGGATCGAACCTGGGCCCCCTACATTGGCAGTGCAGAGTCTTAGCCACTAGACCACCAGGGAAGTCCCTGCTCCTCCTTTTTAAGGCCAACCCTTCAACTTGACTTGGCCCTACTCCTTTCCATCTCCAAAGAAACCCTCAACAGCTATCTTCAATTACCATCTCTGGCACCCACCTGTTCATCTTCCATTTCTACTTCTCCAGGGAGAAGTCTTCAGGTGTGCTTCTGTTTTCCTTCACTTTGTCACCAAACTACTGGAGAGAGAGGTCTGCACTTTGTAAACAAGTACTGAACTCTGGCTACCTCCGAGTAACAATAACCCCAGAGCTCTGTGTACGGCATGACTCTGCTACTACCTCCTGTCCACCCTCACCCTCCATTAAGCCCAGCAAGCTGTCCTCTACCCTCATCACTCCATGGAAGCAATTATCCCAAAGGGCACCTTAGACTTCCAATCACCAAGTCTTAGGTCCTTTTCTTATTCCTCACTCTATTTGGCTATTGCATCAGATAACAATAACAGTTTACTCTCGGTGGTAGGCAGAAAAATGATCCCCCCAAAATGCCCAGCTCCTAATCCCTGGATCCTGTGCACATGTTACCTTATATGGCAAAAGGGACTTGGCAATGTGATTAAGGTTATAGACCTTGAGATAGGGAGAGTTTCATAGATTATCCATGTGGGGCCAATCTAATCACATGAGCCAAGAGTCAGTCAGAAAAATGTGATGAAAAAAGCCATAGGAGAGATTTGAAGCATAAGATGGACGTAATCCACCATTGCTGAAGATGGAGTAAGACAGCCAGGAGCTGAAGATGGAGTAAGGCAGCCTCCAGAATGCTCAGGCAACAGCAAACAAGGAAATGGGACCTCAGTCCTACAACCACAAGAAAGTGAATTTTGCTAACAATCCTAATGATCAAGTAAACAGATTCTTCCTTAAAACCTCCAGAAAAGAATACAGTCCTGTGACATCTTGATTTTAGCCAGGTGAGAACCCTGCCAGGATTTTGACTTACAGAACTGAAGATAATAATTTTCTGTTGTTGGGACTTCCCTGGCAGTCCAGTGGTTAAGACTTCACCTTCCAGTGCAGAGGGTGTGGGTTCCATCCCTGGTCGGGGAGCTCAGATCCCACATGCCTCACGGCCAAAAGACCAAAACATAAAACAGAAGCAATACTGTAACAAATTCAATAAAGGCTTCAAAAATGGTCCACATCAAAAAAATCTTTTAAAAAAATAATAATAATTTTCTGTTATTGAAGCCACTAAGTCTGTGGTAATTTGTTACAGCAGCAACAGAAAACTAAAACACCCCCTTCATTCTGAAATTCTCTCCTTGGCTTTTGTACTAATGTCTTCTGTGGTTCTGCCCCATCTCCTGGAACTCTTTTTCTTTTCTTTACTCCCATTCTCCCTATACACAGGTAATTACTAAATTTTTGTTTTCATTCCTAATCTCCTTCTGGCCATATTATAAAATTTCATAATCTTACCAACCACTTCCACTCATATGGTACCAAAAGCTAAACTCCTGCCTCTGACCTTTCCCCGAACTGCCTGGTGGTCATCATCATCTAAATAACCTACCGCCTAAAATAGTTAGTATGTCCCAAACTGAACCCACCATCTTTTTTCCAAGGGTTGCTTCCTCTCATTATTGTTCTTTTTACTCATACTACCATTGTCTCAGTTACCCAAATTCAAAAACTCCAAACCATCATGGATACCTACTGAGATTCTAAAATACCCACCTCTACAATTATTTTCAAAGTCCTATATAATCATCGTCCTATGTGTTACCCTTTCTCTACTTCTATTGGCCTACTGTATCAGCCAGGGTTCAATCATGACAATAGAAACTACACTAATTATTTTAAATAGAAAGACTTAAATACAGAATTGTAGCTCTGCAGGTGACAGAAAAACAGAGAAGCTAAACAAGGGATAATCAAGCAATTCAGAAATAAGTACAATGGTAAATTGCTACTATCCTTAATGTGGAGAGGCAAAAGTGAAAGACAGGATTACCAAAGCTAAAGCCATAGAGCAGTTACCACTGCTGCCCGAAGTACCACCTGAAGCAGACTGAAAGAGAACTACTCTTCCTTCCTCCTTCCCTCCCTTCTTCCACCAGAGCCTCTCATCGGCCAAACCAGCAGGAAGCCAGCTGACAGGTGATGTGGAGCCTGGGAAACACAAGCTGTAAGAGTCAGCTCCCTTGCAGTCAGGGGAAGAGAAAGGCATAGGTCTGAAAGCATATAAGCAGTTGGCTGATATATATGCTAGTTCCATCCCTCGTTTCCTCTCACCTTGACTATTTATAATAGTCTCTTAATTGGCCTTCCTGCCTCATGTGTCTCCACACCATCCTATAACACTACTGCCAGATGCATCTTTCTAAAACAATAATCTCATCCTGGTACTTTCCTCTCCAAATTTTTCAATAGCTCCCTATTACCTACTGAAAAAGTTCTTAATCCCTTTGCCTGGCATGGTTACCCTTATGGCCCCAATGAAGCACATCTCTCAGTACCCTTGCCCTTGTGTGTTCTCTCCTACACAGACTCGAGGCTTGAGACCAATGGGACACTTGCAAGCATGATGCAAGCAGAGGCCTAATGTGCATTTGAACATTGCTGCTTATCCTACTGGAGTGAGAGTTCTTAGGATCCAGCCACTATGTAAAGCACCCAAACTATGGATGATCCTAAGAAATGCTATGGAAAGTGCTATGTGGAGAGAGAGAGGTCATAGGCCCCCAGCCATCCCTGCTAAGCACCAGATACAGGAGTAAAGCCATCTTGGAGGTTCCTACCTAGCCACCTGAGAGATCCCAAGTGGGACCAGCGAAAAGCCACCCAACTGAGCCCCAGTGAACTTGTAGAATCATGAGCCGGTAACACGGTTGTCTTTTTAAGCCAGTAAGCTTTGGAGCGATTTGTTATACATTAATAGAAAGCCAAAATATTCCAGCTCCTCTCACGAACGTGTAAGATCTAATTCCTGTAATAAATCATTATTCCACAATAATTGTAATGATTTTGCTTCTCTAAGCAAATCCTGACGGCTACACCTGGCATTAAAAGCTCTCTGCAGTCTGTCCCCTGCCAACCTTCCCCTGCTCACCTCTGACTACTGTTCTCAATCACCTTTTACTCCAGCCAGTCAAATCACAGGTTCTCACACATGGCCTCCACTCTCGAGATCCACATACTCCTCACCCAGAATGTCACCTCCTGCTAGTATTCGCGTAAGTAAACATCGGTTTAATATCACCACCTGCAGGAAGCATTACCACATCTCAACAAATAATAATCTCTCTTTCCTCTGTAACACTCGTATTTTATGTTAGTATGGTACCTATCTTGCATTATTGTTAATCAGTTCCTGTGCAGAACTAGTAGCTCTGAGAGGACAGGGTTGAGATTCCTAGTGCTTCTTTTTCTCTCATCAGCCTCCAGGACAGTACCTTATACATAGTGTATGCTCCTTAAATGTCTGTGGACTAACTGGCTGACTCAATTAAATATCAGTTAATCTTGGGTGACCAAGAAAATAATGATGCATGTCTACCACTAGAATGAAAACTGCTGGGCACTGACAAGAGACTCAAAAAATACTCGAATATTGAATGACATACTCATGTGATACGTTATATGAACCTCATATTTCAGGGTCATCGTCCTTAAATACTGTGTAGTTCCCAATATGTTTAAAACATTTAAAGTTATAATTACAATCCTCCCTTCTTTTCCTACAACTCATTTTCTCCTTCCTCTTTTTGTATTATTTTCTCTCCCCAGGCTGTACTTCTTTTCTCTTACCCAAGGGCAGGGAGCCTTTTCCAGGCAGGCTGCGTGCTGCCCAAACCCCCATGCCTAGGTCCACAGAGATGTAGGGGTCACCACAATTATATTAATCTGACCCCTTTCTTTCTGTGTAGATTTATTTCCTGTGCCTGGAACCAACAAAATGGGATGTTTTCAGAGTCCTAACCCTCTGAGGGTAAATTTTAATTTAATCATTTAAAAATGATAAGAACAACCATGTTCTTGGTTAGCACAAAACATCTAGGAGATTGCTGCAAATATTTGGTAATATGCACTAAGGAGGGAGGAAAGCATGTGAAGCCAAACTGGTTATAAATGCAAAGATAGTTTTATGGAAATTAAAAACTAGAGCCTGAAAATGAACTGGTACCCCATAACGTGATAATTTCTAAGAGTGCCATTTAAAAGAATCCACCTACTAGCATGCCGTATTTTTCTCTTTTTCTTTTTTTGATATGGGACTTGTGCAAAATTCTAAATTATAAACCAGATTCATACTTCATATAATAAAATGGAAAAAGTAAGGGCTTTGCATTGAGACACGATTTGAATCCCAGTGCTACTCAGTATTTGCTGGATACATTACTTCAACTCTATCGCCCTCCAAGCTTCCTCCACTGCAAAACAGGGATAACAGCCCTTACCCCACAGAGCTGTTACGAGAGCTATTTGTATGAACACAGGAAAAACACCCTACCTGGCACGCTGCAGGTGCTCAAGAAATGGCCAAGGTGGGATGCTTAATGAATCTTTTTTCTCCCACCAGCACTCAGAACAGGACTTTGTACATAGTATGTGTCCTGCACCCAGCCCTTCCCTAGAGGAGACGGGGAGTCATTTCCATGTTGACTTCCTTTCACTCAACCAGTTATGCAGTTTTCTTACTTACGTAATGACAAGACACAGTCCTTGAGGTTCGAGGACCATTAGTCCCTTACAGACTCAGCAAGCACTCGTAGCAATGCAAGTTCAGGTTGGCAGGTAAGTGTCAAGCCCCCTCCAAGCTCTTCTCTGGCCCTGGAACTCTGAGGAATATGTGAGATCCAGGGTTCCTGATCACTAGGAATTTATCATCTGTGGACACACCACATACACCTATGAAACAACAACAACAACAAATCCACCACACATTTTATAGCATTTTTATAATATTTCGTGTTCTTTCATAGGAAATGTTCCATTCAATCTTCTCCAAAGCTCCAGGTGCTTCTGAGGTAGGCAGGATACGTATTAGCATTCTAACCAGAGTGGATGAAATCGATGCTCAGAAAGGCTAAGCAATGTGCCAGGGCCACATAGGTGCTTTGTGGCAGAACCCAGAATAAGTCCTGGGTCCCCAGATACCCTGTCCAGTGCTCTTCCCAGGAGACACTCATCTTCCTGTGCTTCCTTCCCCTACCCTCTGATTTCTTTGTGACTTTACCCAACAGAAAGAGATTTTCAGATCATTCATTCATTCAAAGGCATGTCCTGAGCTCCATCTTTGTGCAAGACTCTGTGCTGGGTGTTTTGTGGGGTACAGGGATGGCTACAAGAGCCACAATACCTCTAGAGAGAGGCAGCATCATGGGAGAGAAGGTGGAAAGTGCTTCCATTCATGGCAGCCCAGAAGGGATTCCAGAAGGACATGGTTCTCCGTTGCCCCTGTGAAGACGAGATATAAGAGCAGGTAAGTCAACCCAGGCCATTGCCTCAGATCCGCAAGAAATGCGGCTTCATTTCTACTCTGAGTTCCCTCTGCATATAGAGGCAGTAGCCTGTTTTCTGTAAGTTTGTATAATCTCAGTCCATTCAGGGTATGATGGTCATTTTTATGTGGCAACTTGACTGGGCCACAGGATGCCCAGATATTTGGTTAAACATTATCCTGAATATGTCTGGGAGGGTGTTTCTGGGTGAGATTAACATTTGAATCAGTAGACTGAATAAAGCAGATTGTCCTCTCCAACATGGTTGGGCCTCATCTGTTCTGTTAGCGCCTGAACTAAATAAAAGGCTGAATAAGAAAGAATTCTTCCTCTCTGCCTGTCTTTGAGCTGGGACACCAGTCTGCCTTCAGACTCAGACTTGGACTGGAACTTCCACCATCAGCTCTCCCAGGTGGCAGACCTTGGACTCAGACAGGAACCATACCATCGGCTCTCCTGGGTCTCTAGCTTGCCCACTACAGATGGTGGACATTCAGTCTCCATACCTGTGTGAGCCAATTCCTCATAGTTAATCTCCTTCTTTAGACACGTAAATAGCCTATTGGTTCTGTTGCTCTAGAGAAGCCAGGGTCTTCTCTCACTCCTCGCTGATGGGGTATCGGTCCCTGGGGGTAGCAGAAGAGGGACTGACTTAGGGCCAAGAGACAGGAAAGAGGAGACAATTGGTCATCATCACTCATGACCTATATTGCCACTGGCACAACTAGGGGCTCACACTTCTGGCAGATGACAGTTGCACCCTCATGGTTCAAACCACCACAGGTCCCAGATCTAGCTCTCAAGGCCTCTCCCACAACCGTCCAAGGTATTTGGGAGGCCTTTGGCTGTTCCTTTGTCCATGCTAGACAGACAAGGATTTTGACGAGGCTGCCTCAGACCCATAACACACCTAAACACACCACGCAGCCCCATCGCTATGATTCTCCGTGACTGGGGGGGCTGGGGGGCTCGGCACAACTTTCATAGTCTCAGGATCTGCTATAACGTGAGACACAGGTCACACCCACCTCAGATCCGTACAAGCAATCAAGTATTTATTATGGCACATCCTCAGCATCCCACAATATCCACTCCTTCCTTGCCTCCCTATACAGTAAGTCCCCTACATACGAACGTTCAAGTTGTGAACTTTCAAAGATGTGAACACGCAGCTGGTTCCAGCAAGGAACCAGAGTCTGTGCCATCAGTGTCAGGCATGAGTGAAACTGCAGCTTGCCCTCCTATTGCTGATGATCCTTCAGCTCTACCACCTCCCACCGCCTCTCCCTCCTCCAGTCAGTAACTCTTCCTGCCTGTTCACTCGATGCCAGCCCCCGTATGCCAGCTGTGGTACAGCTGAGATCTTTCTCCAGCTGGTAGCAGAAAGGGACGTAAATATCCAAGGCATGATAAGGACTTGATGTGCCATTATTGGCTTGAAGATTAAGGGGGCCATGTGTCAAGGAAATAGCAAACTCAGTCTTAAAATCACAAGCAACTTGAATGAGCCTGGAAGTATTGTGTTGGCCAAAAAGTTCCTTCGGGTTTTTCCATAAGATGGTACAGAAAAAACGAATGAACTTTTTGGCCAATCTAATGTAGTCTTCCTTAAAGCCCAGCCAACCCCTTGATTTCTGCCTTGTGGCTCTCTGAGCACAGGAGCCAGTTGAGCTACGCTATGCCCAGACCTCTGACCTACCAAACTATAGGATAATAAATGGCTGTGTTTTAAGTCACCAAGTGTGTAGAAATTTGCTATGGCAAGAATAGAAAACTAATATACATAATAGAGATTTTAACCATTTTAACTGAAATATAGTTAATTTACAATGTTGTGTTAGTTTCAGGTATAGAGCAAAGTGATTCAGTTATATATAGATATATATATTTTTCCATTATAGGTTATTACAAGATACTGAATATAGTCCTCTGTGTACAGTAGGTCCTTGTTGTTTATCTATTTTATATATAGTAGTGTGTATATGTCAATCCCAAACTCCTAATTTTATACACACACACACACACACACACACACACACACACACACACACACACTTGACCCTTGAACAAAGTGAGGATTAGGGGCACCAAACCCTGTTCGTTCAAAAATCCATGGATAACTTTTGACTCACGTCCCAAAAAAAGCTTAACTACTAATAGCCTACTGTTGACCAGAAGCCTAACCAATAACATAAAGAGCCAGTTAACATATATTTTGTATCTTATGTGTTTTATATACTATATTCTTACAACAAAGTAAGCTGGAGAAAAGAAAATTATTAAGAAAATCATAAGGAAGGGAAAATACATTTACAGTACTGTACTGTATTTATTAATATCCTAAGTTTACATCATCTATTTATAAGATGAATCATCTGTCTGTCAGTACCAACATCAATATTGCCTTATATGATACAAAACCCTGTAGATGTTATATGCATTAGTAACACTAGACATTAAAAAATGAAAAGATAGTGAAAAAAAGAAATTCATCTTTATTTACAGGTATCAAAATTCATGCATTGGAAACAAAGAAGCAGCAATATGATTACTTTATGGTAGCCTAGTGTAATTGATACAATTGCTTCATGGAAGCCTAGCCTATACAACTAACGAATGAATCATTACAAAATTTTTATGGCATGGAGTATTACAGGCATAGCCATAATACACTATTGGAAACACTGTTACTTTTTTTTTTAAAAACCACTTAACCTGTGATGATAGACTGATACATAATTCTCCAATTATGAAAGGGAGAGATATAATGTACAGTAATGTAATTCCTTGAAAGTAAAGTTATAAAACAGTAAGAAAATTAATACATTCTTAATTTTATATTAAATATCACTCACCTTATGCCTATATAAAAATACACTAATATCTACACATATTTTATGCATTCATAACATACCCTTTTCTTAATCATCTCAATAGTTCTAGGCTACAGTTTGTCTGAGTTTTTTCAAATTGTCACAAATCTCAAAAAATGTTTCCCATATATTTATTGTAAACAATCTGCATATAAGTGGACTCACAGTTCAAACTCATGTTGTTCAAGGGTCAATTATAACTCAGAACACATATATATATATATATTCCGAGTGCATATTCTGTATGTATGTGTGTGTGTGTGTGTGTGTGTGTGTGTATATATATATATATATATATATTGCCTGGCACATTCTAACTACTAATAGTGTTAACTAGAGCTGGCCATCTTCATGGATTACATCTGAATATCTAGGTTCCTCCTCAACCCTTTCTTGGTGACCACTTCCTAGCCCTAATCACTTCATTAATTTTGTAATAAGATACAATAATGCTCCCTATGGACCTAATTTTGAAATAACTTTTTAGGCAAGTTTCTCTTGCTGAGAACAGAATCAACACTGAAGGACCATTTGTGTGTGAAAAGCCTTTTTCTACCAAAGCAGTCTGTCTCTATTGTGTTATCAGGAGGGTTGAGAAGAAAGGGAAAGTGACAAGTAAGCCTGAATAAATGGCTCAGTGTGCTTCCATAGAAGAGAAGGGGGTTGCTGCATTCCCCAGGCGCAAGTGAATCATCATAGATGGCTTTAAATAAATGAAGCCCTCCTTCAATGAAGTCTTCTGCATGGGTGCTGGTGCCTGAGCCTGACAGGTGTCAATCACAACAAAGATTGAATTTCTCACTATTAAGAGTAGAATTCTACAATGTCAGAGATGCCTGGGAGTTTCAGAGGTCATCCAAATCAAGGGGGTTCAGAGAACAGAATTCACTCTAGATAGTTTGAGCAACATGAGATTATTGCACTGTATACTGAGTTGAATAGTGTCCCTCCAAAATTCACGTCCACCCAAAACCTCAGAATATGACTTTATTTGGATTAGGGCCTTTGCAGATGTGATTACTTAAGTTAAAAAAAGGACATACTGGATCAAAATGGGCCCTAAATCTAGTGTCTTGTGCCCTTATATGAAAATCATGTGAAGACACAGAGACACATACAGGGAAGAAGGTCATGTAAAAATAGAGGCAAAGATTGGAATGATGCAGCTACAAGCCAAGGAATGCCAAAATTTGCTGGCAACCACCAAAAGCTTGGAAGAGGCCAAAAACATTCTTGTTGGAGCCTTCGGAGGGAGCATGGCCCTAGTGACACCTTGATTTTGAACGTCTAGCCTCCAGAACCGTGAGAGAGTAATTTTTTGTTGTTTTAAGCTATCCAGTTTGTGGTGATTTGTTATGGCAGCCCTAGAAAATGAATACACGGTGCATTAAATTGCTCAGAGTATCACTGCGGGGAAAGGCTGCTGAAGAAATGGACCATAGCCCTAGCTTCTGGGAATAACCCCAAAGCTGTACTGTGGAAGCAGTCAGCCAAAGGAGCCCCTGCTTCTGACTCCCTCAGAAGACCGCCACATCCACCAGCTCGAGGACCACACTGTCTCTGCTACTAGGGGAGTAGGTAAGATAGGATGCCTGATGTCCTGCCTCTCTGCCTTCTTAACTCAGTCCCAAATTTAAGTCTCTAGCAAGGGTTTCAGATCGGTAAAAGTGACTCACAAAATCTAGCTGCAAGGGAGTCTGGAAATGTCGGTTTTAGCTCTCCAGCCTCTGCAGCCAGGAGACACAATCAGAAAGGTTAGAACCCACACAAATCACACTAGACAGCAACGTGTCTGCTCCTTATTCCTCACATAGATCCAGATTCCACTAACCTTTACCGAAATCTCTACATGGGCCATGCACTGTAATATAGGACCCCTCCTATTTTATTTCATTCATATTCTCAACAACCTTTTAAGGCTATGATTATACTTATTCTACACATAAGGAAATTTAAGTTCAATAAGATTTTGAAGCTCACTGACCACTTCACAACAATTTAGTTAATATCCAACAGGTATTTATCAAATACCTACTATGTGCCAGGCTTGCTGGAAATAAACAGGAAAGACTTAATCTCTAATTCCAATTGCTTAAAGTCTAATGCCATCGTTTTAAACTTTGGTGTGCATAAGAGTTGCCTGAAGCCCTAGGTTTTGAGGTAGATTGCTGAGCCCCCACGACTAGAGAAATACAGTCTGAGGGCTGATTCTTATCAAAGTGATGATATGAACCCTAGTCCCTTGATTTCAGGCCCAGTTGCTCCATCAACACCCTGAAAATTCCTTCAGGTGCAAGGCAGGTAAAATAAATATGTGGATAAGGTAGATACAAGTCAGTAAGTGTTAAGTCATTTATTTGTAACTGAAACCATCCTGGTGAAACTAACACATTCTCAGATTATTTAGAGTCTTTGAGTATCCAGGCTAGGAGCCCTGCAAGGTTCCTCACCCTCCTCTTTACCAGGTATGAATCCAAGTGAGGAGGAGATTGCACTTCTAAGCCCACCTCCTCCCAGAGCACCTCTCACAGTGAATCGTAGGTGCCTCTTGTCTGATCAGCCCTGCTGGTCTATTAGTAGGAGGAGAGTTGGGGATTGAGTCTTCCGTGTTCACAGTTCTGTAACTATGGGCCAGGTACTAAGCTAAATTGTAACACACTATAAACGTTTGTGGAAGAGCGAAAGAAAGGGAAAGAGTGGATAAATCATGTCCTTTCACACAGAGGGAATATATGTCTTCTAGCCTTAAATTTCATAGAGAAGAAAACACTCTCCAAGAATTCAGGATGGTCTGCACAATGTCCCTCTTCCTAGCTTTGGCCATGGTGTCTCCTCCATGGACTGAAGGTGCACTAGGTCTCCTTCTCTACCACAGGGGGAACCCCCAACTCTAAGAAGGGCCTGAGCTGCACCCTCTCTGGACACTACTTTCTTCAAACTCTGCTCTAAGTGTTTGAAGTACAGTGGTGAACAAGCAGTTCTTGTTCTCGTGAAATTGTTATTCTAGCCAGATAATAAGCAAGTGCAAAAACGGGTAAACAATAATCATAGATAATGATAAGCATTAGGAAGGAAAATAGAAGACAATGTGATAGAGGGATAGGGTGACAACTTTAGGTAGTTGGTCAGAAAACACCTCCTGTGTAGGTGAAATTTAAGCAGAAACCTGAAGGATAAGAAGGTACCATGAGAAGACCAAGATGAAGAGTGTTCCCCCAAAAAGGAACACCAAGTACAAGACCCTTGTACTGGGGAAAGGCTGACTGTTTTAGGAACAGAATAGATCCAGAGTGGTTGGAGCTTAATGACTGGGAATGTGACAGAGGCTGAAAATGTTGCATGATGCGGGTCACTTAGGACTTTATAAGACATGCAGATAATGCAGTTAAGTAACAACCCCCAAGGACCTACTCTTAGAACTTCTGAGAGGGGTCCAAGCACAGTACAGTAACAACTGTCCCCTTGTAGATGGCTCTGATCCACACCCTTGAAGAGAAATCTAGAAAAGTCTTCCTTGTCCTCTGGTGTGAGTGGACACATTCCCAAGGACACCAAAGAGACCTATCTTATTAAAATGAAAACCTACTTTAATGTAACAATAGGAAAAGTGTCTTAAAACTACTAGATTCTGTAGGTTGCATTCATATTCTCATTTCAAGTGCACCAAAGTTATAACTCAATATATAATTGTTGGGCTTCCCTGGTGGCGCAGTGGTTGAGAGTCCGCCTGCCGATGCAGGAGACACGGGTTCGTGCCCTGGTCCGGGAAGACCCCACATGCCGCGGAGCTGCTGGGCCCGTGAGCTATGGCTGCTGAGCCTGCGCGTCCGGAGCCTGTGCTCCGCAACGGGAGAGGCCACAGCAGTGAGAGGTCCACGTACCACAAAAAAATAAATAAATATATTAAAAAAAAATCTATCTATATATATATATAATTGTTCTTACTGCTCTGCAACCAATGCCAGTTGGGATTTCACAGCCCATCTTACCTTGATTCATTCCTATTCTTCCCCATGGTTATCTCAGTGTAGGCTGGCATACATTAGCATAAACAGGGCCCGTCTATAGATGGGTGGTGGGGTGGGAATGTGTGCCCCTACCAACGTGCACAGGGGTTGCTTGAAGAACCACCAGAACGAGGAGGCAGCTGGCAAGGTGAGGTCTGGGTTGAGAGATTTCTGGAACATGCAGGTAGATTCACTTTCCCAGATATCATTTTTTTTAATCTTTTATTTTAAAATAACTTTTCACTTGCAAAAGAGTTGCAGTGATGGTAAAGAGATTTCTCACGTACTCTTCACCCAGATCCTCCTTGGGAACATCCCATGTTAGCATCTTACATGACCACAGTTCAATGACCAAAACTTAGAAATCAACAGCTATAAATCTATAAACCAAACTACAGATATTGTTCTGATTTCCCCAGTTTTCCTCAGTTCCCCAAACAGGAACTAACCTCCCACTCTGCACCACAGCCAAGGGGAATAGAGGGAATTAGGATAGGTGGGACCCAGCTGGGAACTGGAAGAGCCCAAGAGAGGTGAACTAGTACAGAAAGTAGAGGAGAAGGAGAGAGGGAACACACCTTCTGTGTGATTGTGTACATTGAGGGAGAGAGGGGGCTGTCACCTCACTTCCTCGAGGAAGGGGGTGCCATGAGCTTCCAGAGGGTGGGAACAGTGGACGAAGTGGCTCCAGTGTGACCCTATTTGAGAACCGAGGCTCTGATTCACTTCCACTGGGCCTGTCTAGGATGCAGCGTCTCTGGTTGATGGCAGTGTGCAAAGAAGGTGGACGCCTCCCTCTGGGTGGCATTGAGCACCCATTCTAGTCTACATCAGAGTCTACATAAACGGCACCCCTCAGGCTCTCCAGTACCTAAACCGCACAATTACACAGGGCAGGACACAGCACAGAAACCAGGGCGGTATTTGCCATGTTTAACAGCATTTGGGAAGCAACAAGATGGGTGTAGGCAGGAGTGAGAGAGATGAAGAGAAAGGGAGGACAACTAAAATTGCAACGAATTACCTAACTGAAACTCGTCTAGAAAAACAACATTTTACTGCCATTGGGGAGTTAACTACCCTCCTTCATACCTGCACCCAGGCTTGTTGGTGGATAAGCAATTGTCACCAATACTTTCCTGGCTTCCATGAAATTTGGAGAGATGCAACTCAAGGAGCATCAGAGTGTTTTTCAGAAGTACATTAATAGTAGCTCTTCCCACTCCCTCCTCTACCCCACCCCAACAGAGGTAGAAGTGGCTTATTAACCAGTTGGATTTTCCAATCTATGAACCAGAGAAAGGATGTACCTAAGCTATAGTAAATATCTCTGATGTCTGCTTGAATATGAGGGAAGGAAGTTAGAGGAGAGTAAAAGGAATTGCTTGTATTCAAGGAACGAGTTTTCTGCTTCCACAGAGGGGGAGACTCAAGATGAACATTTAATAAGCAGCATAAATATGCCTGTTTCTTCATCAATAAATGAAATGGAACCAGAATCTGGATGATGAATTCATTAAGTCACAATTCCTTTGATTTTAGTGTTTGGTATTCTTTTACATTCTGTGTTATATGGGGCAGAACTTTGGGGTCTCAAGCCAGCAGTGACACAAGCACTTAAAGATCCAAAACTCTTTTCTGAAAAATAATATTATCTGTAGCAGCAATCGCAAGTGAAGGAGAAGGCTGGTCTTCTCTCGAGTGAGATGACAAGTGTAGTTCCTGAACTTGGACAATGTAAAAGCGCTGCAGGCTTCTCTGAGGAGTGGACGAGAAGGCGTGCCCTCGTCCAGCATTTCCCAGGCCCTCACTCCTAGTCATGGGAGTGACTACATTAACTCCTAATATGATTAGTTTTTATCACCATATAAGAACAATGGACTGAATTGTGTCTCTGTAAAATTCATATGTTGAAGCCTAACCCCCAATGTGATCTTATTTGGAGACAGACCCTTTAGGGAAGGAATTAAGGTTAAATGAGCTCAGAAAGGTGGGGTCCTAATCCAAAATTGATGTCCTTAGAAGAAGAGAAAGAGACACCAGAGACCTCTTTCTCTCTGCACGAGCACCGGAGGAAAGGCCCATGTGAGGACATAGTGAGAGACGGCTGCCTATGGATCAAGGAGAGAGCTCTCACCAGAAACCAAGTTTGCCAGCACCTTGATCATAGACTTCTAGTCTCCAGAGCTGTGAAAAAAAAAGTTCTGGCTTTTAAGCCACCCAGCCTGTGGTAGCCTATTATGGCAGCCCTATACACACACACACACACACACATTCTCTTCTCCCTCTTTTTTTCACACAATGAAGCATGCACACCCCCACACCTTTATTTTTCTGATTAACAATGTCTTTGAGACTTCCATATCAGAATATAAAGATTGTTTCATTCTGTTTTATAAACACTAGCATAATATTCCATTGAATGGATGTGCCATGATTATTTCACTGGTCCCCTTTTAATGAACACTTAGGCTGTTTCCAAACTTGGCAGCGCAAATAATGTTGCAATAAATAACCATATGTATAGAAATATACACATATGCATAATAAATACATACATGATTTTGCGCATGTCACACTGGGCATTTTTTTGTTTGTTTGTTTGTTTGTTTGTTTGTTTTGCGGTACGCAGGTCTCTCACTGTTGTGGCCTCTCCCGTTGCGGAGCACAGGCTCTGGACACGCAGCCTCAGTGGCCATGGCTCACAGGCCCAGTTGTTCCGCGGCATGTGGGATCTTTCCAGACCGGGGCACAAACCCGTGTCCCCTGCATCGGCAGGCGGACTTTCAACCACTGCGCCACCAGGGAAGCCCACACTGGGCATTTTTTACACATATGAATTAGTTGCCAATATGTAAAAATAGGGGGATTTCATGTATAATCTAGATTTGTTACTCTTCTTGAAATATGAGAAGATCTGAGGACACCAGCCCACATTCTCTCGTGGCATCCATCGGCAGGAGCTGAGAACTTGCTGTCCTGTCAGCAGGCCACGTGCCCTCCTGCTTGCCATTGCCTCCACTCAGCCGACTCACTCACCAGTATTACTCATCAGACCCCCAGGGATGCAGGCATTTTTGACCCCAATAGATTCTCCAGTTTCATGGAAGCTTAAGAAAAGTTATCAGCAAGTGCAGGAACTATGTGCTAGCTTAGTTCATTCTCATCGCCTTCTCCAAAAAAGGGAAAAAAAGCCTTTACTAAGTTAGAATTTAATGTTATGCCTTCTGCCTCTATAGAAAGTTGAAATAAGAATTGTCTGTTTAAGGATTTTAGTGTCTTTTACGGGGCTATCACTGAAGATACTGTCCACTGAGTTACTCAAAGTTCTTTAAATAAATTCTCATTCCATAAATGTCTGCTTAGGTTTGATTCCAGAATAATAAAAAGGTCTCTTTGGGTGAATGCATCTAATTTCTCTTGTCAGAAAATGAAAATGGAATAATGCACAAACTTCTTCTTTTGCATTAGGAAACAAAAGAAACTTTTACCCAGATTCAGCGTCCCTTGAGAGTTATCAGCTGGTCTCCGCTGCCTTGGAAGGTTCTACCTCTCACATTTTATTTAAATCAATCATGAGCAACCCCCATCCTTCAGTCACAGGCAGTCCATCTAGGTTCAAGTTCCCACCTTTTAGTCAATTTCAGGATGAACTTAGTCCCCAAATTAACATTTTAATGGCTAAAACTCAGTGCCATTTATTTCACTGACATTGTCATATTTAATAATGTAGATAACCTAAGTTATAAAAATATACATTTCCCCTGAGGGATCTAATAAACCTATTTTCATTTTGAATGAAATAAAAATTACACATAAACATGTATATTTGTCCTGTACTAGCTCTTACAGAAAAAGGAAGTTTGCTTATTTAGCAATGAGTTAGGTGAACTTTTTTTTTTAATATCTGAATGTCTTCTTGAGTCCTGTGTTTCAATAGGAATCTGCATCGTGGCAGTAGGTGTGGTAAAAATACTGAATAGTGAAAAGAACACTGTTTTTTATTTTTAAACTTCCATTGTTACCCTATAATGCTAAAAATACAACCTAGTATAAAAGTTAATTTCATATATTTAATGACTTAAGGAAGTTCTAGGTCCGCTTAAAAACTCTGATCGCAAATCCAAAATTTAGTTCTTAGCTAAGCAATCAGTCGGCCATGGTTACTTGTTAAGTAGGCTGGCTGTCAGTTGAGTCTTCAGCTCTTTTCCCAGTTTCAGGATCTAAGGGAACAAGAGTCAAAGCCTACTGTAAAGAAGCCTGGACAGTCGCTGCAGTGCTGTCACTGGCTAGTTGTGTGAGCTTGAGGAAGTGACCACAGCAATCAGTGTCCTTCCCTGTGAAATGCGTCTGCTCCTGCTCAAGGGTGCTGTGATGACAGTCAAACGACATGTAACATGTGAACATCCTTGGAAAAGGTTCAAGTGACGTAGTAGTTACAATAATAAAAGCTAATATGGACCAGACTCTCCTCTAAGTAATTTACATATATTAATTCATCTAATCTTTACGGAAATTCTATGCGGGCTATTATTATTATAAATCCTCTTATCTTATAGTAGAAAAACTGAGGCACGAAGCGGTCATATGACTTGCCAAAGGTCACACAAGAGCCAGGAGTTGAACTAGGATGTCTGGTTCCAAGGCCCATGCTCTTAACCACTTTGCTGCCTCCCAAATGTAAGGAAGTGTAAAAATTACTAAATTACTACCCAAAGGTAGGCAAATTTCCTCCAAATTCATCTTTCCTATTTTCTTCCCAGACATTAGTTCATGCCCAGGAAAGGAAAAAGCAAATCTTCCTTTGTATCTTTCCTACAGGACTGTTTCCTACTAAATAGGAATGGATATGTGACTGATTATTCTCTAAGTTGCTGTAATGCATTTGTTTTTATTAGCGTGTCAAAATCTGCAATGTGCTTTCCCACCCATTACCTAACTTGAACTTCACCAGGGCAAAGCAAAACAAAAACTCATCACTATTTTCATATGACAGAGGAGAAAGTTAAAGTGTGAAGAGATGATGAAAATCACTGAGGTCTCATAGCCAGTAAAAGGCAAAGTTAGGACTAGAATTCATTTTTTCTGAATCTAAACCCCGGGCTCCACCTACAAACCCATCCATGTTTTCCCCAAGCTCTAACTAAGATGCAGCATGGTAAGGGGTGACACAATTGAATCCTTTGGTCCTATGCTTATACATTTCTTCTGTGGGAGAGCAGAGGGCATGGTGGGACAGGAAGAACGCTATGTTGTTGAGCACAGGGTACTGGTCTTCCCAGAGAACACTGACATAAAGATATGCTGCCTCCAGTCATGTGTGTGTGTTGGGGGTATATGTGCTCATCAAGACTAGGGGCCACCTACTCTGTGGTTCCTGGAATGTGTGCCTATAGATGAGGTTCCTTCCCTTTTCTCCTGTGCCCCAAAACCTGAAATGGAAGACAGAAGAGAAAGGAATGCTGGGTTCCTTCCAGTGCATTTCCAATCTTGACTGTAGTTGGTGGACTCTTGCCCATAGATGGTGGAATCCTGCCCTGGAGGCAGCATCAGGGATAGCCCTTATCCATGTGCTTCATTTCCCAGCCATGGCAGAAGATGGCCAAGAGGTAGTGAGGGACTAGAGAAGACAGCAGAGGACATAAAAGAAAGTCAAAGAGAGGAGGAATGGCATCAAGTGTTACCTTTTTGGAAGCAACAAGGAAGAATTAGTATGGAAGGGATAAGGAAGGCAACAAATATTTGAGGAATGTTTGAGGTGCAGAGGAAGTAAACGATTCTCTGGCAAATCCTACATAGACCCACAATGCTCTTCCACGATACATGCCTTCAATTCGGCTAAAGCTCCTCATATCCCTCATCTCTGTTGCTTCACAAGAAGCCCAATGCCACTGTCTTAGCCTCAGGGATCGAAGCAAATCAGTCGGTGATGAGAAAACTGAGAAAGCAGAATTATCTTAATTGAGATGAGCAAACTGGGGCCAGGATGGTGTCAGCCAGCACAGGCACATTAGTGGCAGGCAACTTTGTCCCTGGCACTGCCTCTATGCTCCCAACAAACACACAGTCTCTCTGAGGACCCCACAAATGCTTTCAAAATTCATTAAACCCATCACATTTCTGACGTCTCTTAAAATCACCATTCTCCATAATTTCAACGTGTTTGCTTCAATTGTCATCATCTGATTTTCACAATACAAGTCCAGTGAGTCCACTTCCCTCCACAGGGGCATAGAGGGTATAGAGGGTTTTCAGCTGTAGTAGATGCACTTAGATGACTTACCCATTCCACCTGCATGGATGGATCCTCCAGCAGAACCACATACCACTCATCGTATCATTCCAGTTGGTTGAGTTCACAGCTGGAAGACTAGAGGCTGGCGGGTGGCATGTGATATGGTAAAATGAACATGAGCCTGGACATCAGAATTGGGATCTTAGCCCACTCTATCCCTTTCCAGATGGGTGACCTTGGGCAAGTACCTAACCACTCTGAGTCCTAGTTTTCACCTCCATAAAATAGAAATAATATCTTCTTCTAGGGCTTGTTATGAAGACTAAGTTAGGTAACATGTATATAGTGCCAGAGACAGTGTCAAGCCTTGAGAGTAGATGCTCAAGAAATCATAGTAAATATCACTATTATCATCATTCTTGTTATGAATCCCAAAATAATGAACAAAAATTAGAAAGGCAGCTACCAGAGAAGATTTTTCATAGCAAATGAAGTTTACAAGCACGTATTATTCAAAACACTCAACCAACTCTTCCTTCGTGCTCCCCAAACAATTTGTACCTATCTCTACCGTACAACTTTTATCAATGGAATTTTGCTTGTGAATCTGCCTCTGAACTGAGTGTGAGCTCTGCAGAAGCAGGAAAATTGTATTCATCAAGAGCTTCTCTCGATGCCAAGAAAGAATAGGAATTAATAAATTCTGAATGAATGGAAAGCTGTCAAAAAAAAAAAAAAACACTTCCTCAAAAGAAATTTATTCTGCAAGTTGATTTGGAGATGTACTAGCAAATGAGTTTATAACGCTTCCCTAAATGTCACTAGGAGGTAGCCAACCTAAACTGTAATTAATTAAAAGTAATCTGTAAACTTGTTGAGTGTAAACTGTTACAAAAGGATGCTGAATGAGAAAGGGAAGGACTCATGCAACTGCAAAGGCAGGTGACAATGGTCACCACAGAGGAGAGTTGAGGAGAGGGTCGCCTCTCTCCTGCTCTGCTCTCGGCGCAAGGATGCTCGGACTGGAAATGTTCTGGCTCTTCCGACAAAAACGTCTCTTGGGACAAGAGAGACAATTCATCGAGCTGCCAAGGCTTGACAGGACTGTCCCTTGAGGACATCAGCTCTGATTCTATATTCACCAAGAAACCTTCTGAACTGTCATGTTTTTCGGAGTGAACTTACAGTCTCAGGCCAGGTTTTTCTCCAGCTGCAAGTTAATAAAGCCGCATTCTAACTTACATATCAGAATTGGGGTCAAAGAGGGTATTATCATGAGCCAATTATTTGGTGCCAGGAAAAAGCTAAATAGGGTAAAACTGCGGACTGGACTTAAATGTCAGAAGGTCCAGTCCTGCTAGCCTTACCTGTCATATCACTTCAGCGAATACGGGAAAGATTACAAGAAAAGCTAAGGGCTGGAAGGAAGCCCCAACCTTCAATGTGATTATTCCCTATTTGAACTTCAGAGTTCAAAGAAGCATTATATGGACTACAACAACAAAAACAATTTCTTTTGTCTCAGTAGACACCAAGCAAAAGATCAAAAGGCAACAAGTGTATATCATGGTAAAAGAAATATTGGTTAACTAAAAACGAAAACAACTTTTGACAAGGCAATTGATACTAGAATTATTATAAAGCATAGCTTTATAAGGTAGGTAATTATTGGTCTCTTATAGGTAACACTCAAACTTATCCTCTTAGTCACTTCTAGCCCCATGACTCTTCAAATGTACTTATAGGGTACCAAAATAACTTGTTGATTCAATGCAAATAAATCAAACTAATCATTTTACCTTATATATACAAAATAACTACCTGAAAGACTTTTCTTTAACTTTACAACAAATTGGGTAGACATTGCAGAGATTAGGTAGAGATGCCCTGTGGTCTATGAGCCCAGAGAAATTCTCAATTTATTTACATCTGGACAACATGAAAAGTACCAAGAGGTGGTACCACTCACACTTACTTTTGCTTATAGTTGCAAAAATGCAACATGGCTTTAAAAACTGTTATCTGTGAAATTTTCAATCGCTATAAAATTAGAATGTCTTTCTGAAACTCTTTCTTCTACTCTGTGTCTATGTACAATAATCTCTAGCCACACCAGTCTATCTGGGACTTTCATTCTCCATGTGTGAGTCTGACTCTATGTAATTCTCTGCCTCACTCTTTCTTGCTCAGATGACCTACCCCATTGTCTGATTCTTGCCCCTCCATATTCAATTTTCTTCTCATTCCCTGTTTATCTTTCTTTTTATCTATCCTAGTGCTGTCCAATAAAACTGTCCATGATGAAAATGTTCTATATATGCACTTTCCAATAGTAACCACTAGTGACATGTAGCTACTGAGCATTAAAATGTGGCTAATGCAACTGAGGAAGTAAATTTTTACGTTTTTTAATTTTAATTCATTTAAATTTAATTTTAAATAGTTACATCTAGCTAGCAGTTACCATACTGAATAGTGCATAATTCTAATACATAGAACTAATACTGGAATTCATATTTTTAATCACTATAGTATGTGTGCATATGTGTGTGTATATAATCTTCATCTCTTAGAAATAAGAAGTTAAATTGATGTGGCTCTCAAATGATTTCTCCCTTTCAACAAAACCATGGTCACTGCCCTTTTTTTTTTTTAACTCTCTAAGCTTGAAATTTCTAAGGAATTCAAGGAAGAAAAAGGAATAGTGAAGCCATGAAGCAAGAAAGAGAAATAAAAAAAAAATTTCAGGCTATAAACTTGAGCAGCAATGTATATCCATGAAGCCATTCCCCAACTCAGCTTTGGAACTGCCTATCATAGAATATTAACGGCTGAGTAGCAAATACTGAATATTTGTGGATTTGGCATGAGGAGATCTGTGCCGGGGCCTCTTCGATGAGGCCTCCCCCGTTCAGAGATTTCACACGACCGCACTCTGCCATGGCCAGAGCGGTTGTCAGCCAGAAAAGCCACGCACGCCTTGAACCTGCGTGTGATTCAATCTAGAGCGAAAGCTCCGCCTACAGGCCACGGAAGTTAGTGCAGTCCGGCTAACAAGGTCTTCATTCATCCTGACAAGAAGCCTATACAGTAGAAAATCTCATCTCCAAATCCTGCCACAAAATCACACGTTCACGGGGGTGTGAGGAGGTGGATAAAGTGAAGCATTTGTCAATTCCATCTCACCAAAACACTCACCTCCCTGATTCCACCACAGTGAAGCATTTCATTTCAGAACAAACAGCAGCTCATCACCAACCTCCTCTCTAGGTGCAGTTTAACTCAGCACCAGGATCTAAGTCCCCTCACAGTTCCCAATTCTCTGCTGACTGTACATGCCACTGTACATCCTTTTCTTTTATTTGGAGAATGAATAATGTAAATGATTTTACTGACAATGAAGTACTTATTAAGGAATCTAGAGATAGAATTAGATCCTCCTACTTTCCCTTCATTGAATGACAATGGAATAGTCTATTGTTACATTAAATGTATTAGAGATGAGCATAATAACCCTGCTATTTTTATCACTCCACCACCCTTACTGGATTTACTCTTTAATACAGACAATGCGGAACTGAGATTTTTAGGTTTCCTTTTTGACCCTGACTACTTAGGGCATTTTTATCCAGATTACCCTGGACAAAAAGCCAGCCCTGAGTCTGGGGGGGAGGTGAGCTTGCCTGGAAAGCCATTTGAGGTTGCTGCCTGCCGGGAGTCTGAGCTCTTATGAAGGAAGACCACCTCGGCATTCAGGAATTGGGACCCTTTGGGGTTTAATAGCACCATCACCAGAATCCAGGCTTTTTGATCCTTAGAGGTCAGAATATGGAAGCATGGTTGGCCACCTTGCTGTGTTTGTAAACCCTGCTGGATCTTTCATGTATGAGTTCCAGTTTCTACTTACCTCAATGACAGGGAATTAGATGAGGGAGGGTGAGGCCATGGAATAGGGTCAGAGAGCCATACCAGAACGAATCTTCATTCATTCACTCATTCATTTGTTCATTCAGTATTTATTTGTCTATAATAGACAGACAGAGTAACAAAACTAGAGAGCGGCATGGTTGCTGCCTTCGCAGAGCTCATACTCTCTGGTGGCCATCTGACAAAATGTGTTAGGCCAAAGCTCACACTTCTGTTGAGCTCAGATAGTTATTCCATGGGAGTTCAGCTAGGTTCATCTATGTTAGAAATATAGGAATGAAAATTCCAGTTGCAGCTTAGTTGTTTCTTTCATTCTGATGCTATTTGCTATCCCAGCAAATTAATCTTCATTTTTTCTTCAATCAAATATTTAAGGAGCCCCTATTGTATGGAAGGCATTATGCTAGGCTTTTTATAGGTTCTGTGAGCAACGTAAAGGTCCTTAAGGAGCTCACAAGCCAAACAGGAAAACAAGACACATGCATAAATACCTTTACTAAATTGAAAAATATATAAAATTGCATAAGAAAAACCAAACAGATAAACTCTTAGGAGAGATCATGGGATGGTGGGATTGCTGGAAGGATCAAGAAAGCTGGAGGACATAGAATCTAAACTTGATGAGACAGTGTGATTGTAACAAGTAGAGATTCTTCAAAACAAATCAACAGAGCACTAGGTTTTTTAAAACATCATTAAATTCATTAACCCAGTTGAGCTTCATGGCAGCTCTGTGGGATAAAGTTAGTAATATTGTTATTAACTTTTTTTTTCCGAATGAGGAAACTAAGCCTTGGATAATTTAAATGACACATTAATACAGAGGTCACCTAGGATTCTGCCATAACCTAGGTACCTAACTTCAGAGTTCTGTACTTACCAAGGCAAACTTATTACTCCAAAGAGGACAATCTTTCCCTTACTTGCTGAGTCATTGTCCCTTACGATTTCCTCAGCTTTGCTCATACAGTTCATCCCAATTTTTATGATCTTATATCCTTTCTTCACTTTTTTCTTTTTTTTTTTTTTTTGCGGTACACGGGCCTCTCACTGTTATGGTCTCTCCCATTGCGGAGCACAGGCTCCGGACGCACAGGCTCAGCGGCCATGGCTCACGGGCCCAGCCGCTCCGCGGCATGTGGGATCCTCCCGGACCGGGGCACGAACCCGCGTCCCCTGCATTGGCAGGTGGACTTCCAACCACTGTGCCACCAGGGAAGCCCCCTTTCTTTACTTTTATAAATTATCTTTATAATTTCAAAGGCATATGGGACAAAAGGATTCATGCCTGACAAAAGGATACAAGGGTGTGGTAGGTTGCATTTCCCAAAAATGGTTACAATATTTCTGGTTCCACGTGCTCATCCATAATTGGCCATTCTCCCACCAAGAAGTGGAGTTTATGTCCCCTCACCTTGAAACCAGGAAGGTCTTTGTGACTACCTGCACTAGTAGAGTACAGCAGAAGTGATGCTATCTGACTCCTGAAACTAGGCCATAAAAGGTGATACAGCTTCCACCTAGTGTGCTCTCTCTCTCAGATGCTTGTTCTTGGACCCCAGTCACCATGCTGTGAAAAAGCCGAAGGCACATGGAAAGGCCCACAGGAGAGATTCTGAGACCCTGGCCCTCATCCCTAGCTGAGATCCCAGATAGTGATATCCTGTTAAATGTTGAAACATTGATTCTCTGGAGGTTGAGTGGGAGCTCTGATTTGTAGTATTTGCCAATTGCCATGGTGTATATACTCCCACTATAACTGGTTTCACACCAACAACATGAGGCCACTGAAAATGGATTTGAGAAACGGATACACACAACTGGCTTTGCAAACCAATACAAGCCGCTGCCAGTAGGGCGCTGCTCCCAGGCCTCAGCCTGCACCCACTTAGCCCCCATGAGAGTGAACCACTTCTTAAGCAAACACTCCAGCCCTCAGTCCAGCTGCCCCAGCTGACGCCAGTTAGAGCACACACTGACTTCCCCTCCAAAGCCCTACCCAAATTTCAGGTTTATGAGTAAGTGATTGCTGGGTTTTGGTAAGCTTTTAAGCTACCAAGTGCTGGAATGGTTTGTTATAAAGCCTGAAACTAGCAAAACAAATGAATAAATGTGAAGGAGAGGAAGACCACAAGATGATTCTGAGGTTGTAAGCCCAAAAGATTGAAACAGCAATTATACAGTTGAAGCTAAGGATTCTGCAGCTAAAATTTATAAGTTTGAAAATCGCAATTGTAGACTCAAGCAAAGCAAATAGATAACAGAGCAGCTGATATTGGCTAGACATTAGGTGATTATCTGATTAAACTAAGATGTTACTGGAGCCCAGCTTAACCTCTAAGGGTATGTTTATATTTTAAAAGAAGAAGCTACAGAACAAATCAGTAGTCCTCCATCCATGCTAGTCAGAGGTGTTCTGTTGCTAAAATCAAATAACGGTAGTTGTTTGTACCTGAATTCACAAGGAAAAGACATTTCAATGAATACAGTTTTCTCAGTTTAAAATGTCCCATTAGAAAACCGAAGATCTTAAATCTTTCATGACCGCTACAGTTTTGCTGTTGCTGGGTCCTAGCAAATAAGATAAATTATTTAAGTACTACATTGATGTGACCAAAAAATTTAGAAGTGTCCATAGTTCCTTGGCATATGTGATTATGGGAGTGATTTCATATTGCAGCATACAATACAGTCATATTTTCTGCTGGTTAGATGTTCTTAGCTTGTAAATGGCATTAAGTATATCAATATTTCGTGGAGTTCTTCTCAGAAGATGACTTGCTCTATAGGTGTTTTGCCAAGTGAACAAGACTGAGAACCACTAACTTAAATGAATCTGTCATTCGTGGAACGTAAGAGACGATATTTTTTAACAGGTTGGGAAGGCTAGCTGTACTGTCCTTGCTCCGAACGACTGCCAGGCCTTCACCACAGGACAGAGAGAATAGTAATCAGCAATTTGCATCTTATTTCTGAATGGCTTACTACTCTGGCCTTAAGGCAGCGGAAAGAAGCCAGAAGCTTTCTGAAGGCAAAGTTAGCTTGAAGACACAGAACCATATGGTGGTCCAAAGAGACTTGTGATTATAAGATCAGACTGCATAAATATAAAATGAAAATTGTAACCAAATCTAGGGATGAAATCAAGGTGACTGAAAACAATTAAGGAAAGTGAGAAGGGACCTAACATGAGTAATCCTAGTTCTACCATATGCTTAGTTGCTTTGAGAAAGTGTGTGTGTTACATCAAAGTCCTAAGAACTGTCTCTCAAGCAAGACTATGTAATAAAATAATCTGTCATCAATAGATAAAAAAGCCCAGCCAATTCCAGAAAAAAAATCATTCCTAAAATTTGTGCTTTTTATACAAAAAGTATAGAATGAAAACGAAAGGTGCAAAACACTGAACAGTGTTATGGACCTCAATATAATCACTCTGATACTCAAAATTGTGATGGCTGAATTTTCCAATATTTGGACCTCCTAATAAAAATACTAGTTAGCCAGAGGATTCTGAGTTTATATAAAATACAGTGATAATTATTTATTGATATTCTTTGTGGTTTACATTTCACTCATTTCCAAAATGGATTTGAGGCAGCATTCTTTTTTAGATCAAAATTGACTCTCAATCTCTCTCTCTCCTACTCTCTGTCATTATAAGATTAATAGGTCTTGATAGCTTCTTTTCTTTATGGTCACTTGACACTTCTTAATCATTTAAAATACTGAGGAAATGAAACTCCTCTGAGTTTCTTAATCAATCCTATTGCAGCACATATTCTTGCTAGAGCTATCTTCTTTCTAACACTGGCTGGGGCAGAGAGGTGCAGAGTGGGGAGGAGATTGGTACCCCCTGCCTTCGAAGGAAGCCCCTGTCAAAGACTTTAAAATAAAACAAAACTCTTTGCTAGCAAGAGTGTGATAAATTCATGTGCTTATACTACTATTGGTCTAAATGTGACAGAGCTTCAAAATTGCCCTTATTCTTTGACCCAATAATTCAAGTCAAGGAATTTGGTCTGAAAAAATTTCCAAAAAAATCTTAAAAATTAAAGTAAAAGCATATTCATCTTATTGCTAGATATAACAGAATTTTAAAGTGACATAAATGCCAATAATACAAGAAGTTTAAATACATTCTAGTATATATCTATACAGTGTAATAATTTACAGCACTCACATGCAGTATGATTTCATTTGTGCGTGTGTTTGTGAGTATATGTGTACACGGATCAAAAAGGAAATAAATAAAAATCCTAACAACAGTTATTTCAAGTATAAGAATTATGTTATTACTATTTTCTTCCTTACATTTTTCTATGCTTTCTAAATGTTCTGTAGAATGGACAATATTTTCATAATCATAAACAAATGATACTATAAGCAAGTTGCCCATTCCTATCCTTAAAAAATCAATCAGAATTATTCTCTGAATAATTCTCTGAATTATTCCGGACAGTCTGATGCTGGCCTAGCTTATTTCCTTTTTTATTGGGTGTGCTCTGCCAGGACTTTGCTTCAGCTTGGTTCTCCCTTCATCACACCTGCCTGAGTGCTGCCTGCTCCAGAGGCCCGCAGCCCTCTGTGTACCAAGTAGGGCAAAAAGCGTATGGCTTTCTCTCTCCCATCCACACTGCTACTCTCTACTTTCTGCCTTTGCTCCAGCTTTACAAGCCAGGAACTTGGCATCTTACTTGTTACTTCTGAATGGCTTACAACTCCACTTGCTTTTCCTCTCCCTTTGTCCAGGCCTCGCCCTAGCAAACATACTGGCATTAATAACGTTCTTTCTTTTTTTCTCACCGTCATGAAAAGGCTGAGAGTCAATTTTCTTTCTGGGTTCACACACAAGTAGAAACTGTGGGCCCTCACAATTATTTAATTAAGAAAGAAATCTGTCAGAACTCTGAAGTTTGATTCAAACTGTCCTTCTTGTTTATATCTTCTTTGACACCTTTATGCAAAGATCTGCAGAAAAACATTCGTCCTTTGAGGTTTCTGGGCCTCTCATATGTATCAAGAGGCCATGAATATTTATACTCTCTAACCCAATATTCCATTTCTGGGAATACAGCCTCCCACCCCAAATCCAAAACTTGTGGGGAGGATAGGCTATGAGATATTCACTGTAGTATAATTTGCAATAGCAAAAATTAGATGTAACCCAAGTGACCAAAATTGAGAAATAATTAGATAAAATGAGGCACATCCATAAAATAAAGGTTTTTTTTTTTTTTTTTAGTTATAGCCATTAAAATTAATGACTAAGACTAGGTAGCAATGGGCAAACATTTAAATATAATTTTAATGTTTAAAAAAGCAGGGCTTAAATAAAAGGGCTTATAATCTAAGTAAAAGGGTACAAGCAAATCTGGAAGGACAAGCAGAGATTGCAAAGAAAAGCATCATTTTTTTCTCTCCAGTTAGTTACTTTCATTAGTTTGGAATATATTCAAAGCCCAATGAAAAGGTACATATTAACAGGTCTAAAACTTCCAGTATTGTAGGATCTTACTACCCACCTGTGGACTGAGGTGAAGTTTCCTTCCTTCCCACTTACCCCATCCCAGCAGGGCAACGGTGACCTCCTTCTAGAGAACACGAAGTTCCGTGTCACAAACCTGGTGAAGGATTTCACTTTCCTCCCACCCAAATACCTCTGCTTTGAACAAAGTGAACTGAAGACCAAAGTTTCCCACTGTCCCACCAATCATTTGTGATCCAGTGTCTCTCCCTAGATCTGCTGGTGCCTCGGGCTCTATTCCTACCATGGCTGTGTCTTGTACAATGGAGTTATTAGCAAGTCTGCAGGGAGGGACCTCTAAGTGCCAACTGGGCAGTCTTGAGGGAAGGGATTTCCCATTACCTTTTGGAGCTAATATGTCTGGTCTAGCACTGCTAGAGGCCAGCCCCCAGGGAGTGGAGGCTACACTCACCTTTACTACTGCTGGAGGGAATGCTTTAGCCCTCCTGTGACCCATATGACTCCTGCCAGACCTACTGCCTCCTCTGTTCTCCACTTGCTCCTTAGATTGGCGGCTCTCTTCTGCCTTCCACTAGAATGTTCCTAACACCTCTCATTAAGTCAGCTAACCATTTTTCTGTTTCTCAAGGTGCTTGTATTGGGTTGGCCAAAAAGTTCGTTTGGGTTTTTCCGTAACATCTTACAAACCCCGAACGAAATTTCTGGCCAACCCAATACTTGAGGCTTCCCCCCGGGGTGTTCGGCTGAAGAAAGACAGTTCATTCATCCTGATAGAACTCAGAACCTGCTGAGGCTCCAGCAGTGCCGGTTCCCTCTCGTTCTCATTCTGTCAGTGCTTCTGGGGAGCACAGGGGACCCAGGTAGGAGCAGGTCCGGATTTACACTTAGACAACCAAATCTATATGCATCATCACAAGGTCATTTTCCAATGCTGCACAAATTCCCCAGCCTTCCAGCAAGAGGAAAATCTCTCATTAATCAGAGTGTTTTAAACTCCCAGGAGAACATATAGAAACTGTGCTGAACGTATTCACTCCTAACTTCGCTTGCCTTTTTCCCAGCCCTCCTTGGGCCCAAGCTACGATTTTCCTAAAGTCCTGAGTTGTGGGTTCCCAGGTCCCTTATGCGCACATTTTGTTTTGAACTTTAGAAAATGACATGTATGTTTTAAAAAAATGAGTTGGAAGAAATACATCCAAGTGATCACTATAAATGTTAGTGTGGTGGAATTATAGACGACTTATTTTTCTAAATCCTTATTTTCCAAATTTTTGTTTTACATTTTTCACCCTAAAACATAGAGGGCAAATAACACAAGAATATTTCAAGATCTTCACCACTGATCAAAACTCCTTACAAAACCAGAATATATCTTTTATTTGATCTTTGTTTTGTTTTCCCCAACTTCTTCTATCCTTCTCCTCTCTGGTAGGGATACCTAATTGTGGTCTCATCCATCCATCCATCCATCCATCCACTCACCAATGCATCCATCCATCCCTTTTCCATTCCTGCCTTAGCACAACCAAGTAGGGAAGCCATGAGCTGCCTTTAAAAAAAAAAGAAAGACAAACACTCAGTGGCAGCCACAGGCACTAATGTGAGAAGCTGGAGAAGGTGTCATTTTTCACTCAAACTGACATTTAAGCTGTTTCATAAATATGAAATCAAACTTGAGGGTCCAGATGGGCTGCCACCCCCTCTGCCTTTTGCTGGAATGACATGCTATTTACCAGCCTCAGAAAGGGGGATTGAGGAATGAAACTTTCAGAAGATGAGTCACTGAGGGAAATGACTGATGAGTGATGAATGAACTGGTGATTTTTTCATACAGAAATCAGGAGAGAGTCACTGCACGATGGACAGCGGTCCCCAGTGCGGACTACAGCCATAGTCGAACTGTGACAAGGAGCAAGGCAGTCACATTTTCCAGGAGCTGCACAGAGAACAAGTCAAGATTATCCCCGAGGTACATGGAGACATTTCCAAGAGAAGAGGGTCATGTTTTTTGTGGATGATCCCATAGCAGCAGCTGTCCCATATCATACATGCATCATAAGAAGAGCATCACATGAAGCCACATATAAAATTTGAGTTTTGGGGCTTCCCTGGTGGCGCAGTGGTTGAGAGTCCGCCTGCTGATGCAGGGGACACGGGTTCGTGCCCCGGTCCGGGAAGATCCCACATGCCGCGGAGCGGCTGGGCCCGTGAGCCATGGCCGCTGAGCCTGTGCGTCCGGAGCCTGTGCTCCGCAACGGGAGAGGCCACAACAGTGAGAGGCCCGCGTACCGCAAAAAAAAAAAAAAATTCTTTGGAGATACCAGCTTTGTATGTGTATGAGCACCCAGGGGGAAAGAGTCTTGTTATATTTCGATAGATCAGCAATACCATAGAGCTGCTCTACCTACTTCTTCCAAGCACTCTTCTGCAAAACAAAGTCCTCCAGAAGGGGCCTTAACGTTAGCACAGTGTTAAGATAGGAAAAATTCTCTCCCTCTGCTCCTCCCTAGACCAACAGCACCATAATATAATCCTTGCCAAAGCAGTACCAATGTCTCCACCCTGCTCCAACTCCAGACTGCCCCACCCCATATGCCACCATTGGGGGTCTGATCAGGGACAGCGTGCACTTACCTAAGAGCAAACATGGGGGGTGGGTAGCTACTGTGTCACCTGAAGAAGGATTAAGAAAATCTACAGTGAGAATCTATGCTAGTAAAACAAGAAAATTTGTAGGAGAAAGAAGGAGGCCAAGAGGTAGAGACAGAAATATCTAGCCAAACCTGTGACACGCTTCATTTCTCTCTAAGGTCTTCGGTTTTTAGTGTGTCAGTGGTTTACTTGCAGATAAGTGTCTTTTGTCTTGATTGAGAATAGTGGCAAAAATAAATTTTCATACATACATATATTTCATATATATATAGTGGTATGAAAATTTACTTATATATATATAAATATGTATATATATAAAGTTAACTCAGAAGGTATTTATTGTTTAGATTGATTTGATATGATTTATATAACTTTCAAGTTGTTCTAAATGAAAGTTTCCCTTGAATGGGCCATTTGGCTTTCCAGCCGCCAGGATTACTAATTCCAGACACATTGTCTTATGCTCACATGCAGATGTCTGTGGCAGGGGTCCCATTACGGCTATTTGAGAGAATCACTCAGGCATGTTTGGACTAGAATATCAGTAGTTTCCATTACAAAGATGGGAAGATGTGCACCAATTCAGGGCATATAGAACCCAAATGTAAAGCTGGTATAAAGAAAACGTACCACTTAAAGAGAACTAGTCTCTTTTCTACTATTTAGGATCCTAATCGTTTCATTGAGATACTGGGCCATATGCTGGCAACTTCCACACTGGAAGAAATTCAAAGGTTTAGCAAAAGAAAGTTTTATCTCAAGCTCACCGGTAAATATTAAAATCTACATTCAATTTAATTCAGAAAGCATATCTTATTTGAATACTATGTGCTTAATCCTGTGCTAGACATTGAACAGGGTTTTTTAAAACATTGGGTTTTTTCCTACATCTAATGGCATAATATGTTTGCTATGAAAAAAATAAATAACAGTAAAAGGCAGTAAATAAAGTACTCAGCCAGTTCACACTGTAGAAAAATTCTGTTTTGTTTTCATAGCGATTGTATGATCTCCTACGAAGGACAATGGAAGTAAAGTAGGGGTTGGTGGGCAGGCATTGAGGTCAAAGTTGCTACCATAAGATAAAAGAAAATGACTAGGAATGGTCCCACCAGACACACCCAAAATATCAGGATTAGCTACAGTGGAGAAACATCTAAAATTAAGTACTTCTCCAGGAAGTATCAAGTATCCACAGAAGATGCAATAACAGACAACAGGTGGGAGCCAAGACAAGCAAATGGCCTCAGAGTCCTGCAATTTCAAATATATCAGTGGGACAATGGAACAGAATGGTGGCAGTCCTAGGATGAAGCAAAATGCAGAAAAGCCAACAGGCAGTATCAGGAAAATCTGAAAGCAGGAGGCAAAACCTCAGCCATAGGGCTGGTCTACAAGGCCTCTGGGGAAGACAGGAAAAGCAAAGGTCTTAACCGTAAGAAATTGGGCATGACAGGGCTTCAAGACAAGGCATAAGATTTGAGAGAACAAGATAGGAACCTAGCCACCAACACAGGGGTCCAGAGGCAGGAAGCAGTCTCAGGAACCAAAGGACACAGGATGAGAGCCAGGCAACAACACTAACTAATATTAATACACTGCACTGAATAGTTTCGAAGTATTTTTACTTTCAGTATCACATTGTACGGGTTCCCAGGTCGTCTGTTTAATAAATTCACCTAACATGTGCCAGGACCCATGGCAGGGATGGAGCACCTACAAATAAGGAACTTAGAGATGAAGAAGGCACGACCCCAAGACTTAGGGGACTATCGTCAAGTGTGAAGTACTGATGGATGAAAATGCAGTCCCTCCTGAGCATCACAGAGTTCAAAAGGAGAAGGAAGGCATCGTGTCCTCTGTCCTTTTTCTTACTCTTGGTAACTGAATGAAAAGTTCACAGTGACAGCCTTGGATCTAATGGTAATGACTTAGCAACATTACACATACCAAACAACTAGAATTTAAATTTCCATACAAGTGAACATTTAATTTCTGTCCCACAGGGCTGCATTTAGAGCAAGGGATCATTTTAAAATTCCACAGAATATGCCCTGCCATGCAGAGCACCAGAGAACCTCGAGGTGGACAGTGGGCTGCCATGTGACTTGGGTAATGTGGAGTTCTGAGAAAAGACCTCTTACAAATGTTGGGTAATGAAATTAAGAAAATAACATGGAAACCTCAGCTTCAGTGAGTGAGGGAAGATTAAGACAATGAACACATGGGGTTCAAGCCTGGGAGTACCCTAGGATCTGGGGAACTTTGAATAATATGAACCCAGTTTCCCTCTTCCCCCAGTCCTCCACCCAACTGTTCTGTTGCTAAGACAACAGGATGCTAGTAGGCATATGCATGTGTCTGCTCCTTGCATGCTGTTGCCTAGCAACAGGACTCTGTAGAGCTTGGGCTCTTGCTCTTTACACCTACCCTGCTCCATCCATTGCCTTGACTTGCCAGTTGCTTTCCCAACCCCCCAAGGCAAAGAAACAAGAAGCAGGAGAGTGCTAGAGGCTCAGGATCTGATCTTCTCGTCAACAGCCTATTATCAATACCAGGAGAAAACCCAACCCAGGCTTCACTCAGCTTAACCCCTACATCATGAAGTTATCATATGTAAACTGACAATTATAGCTGAATGAAATCAAAGGATGACTTGATATTCTTTGTACTTGAAATCCCTTTATGGAGTCCTAGTCTGTAATAACCAAAGGGATGAGTCCTAGTCTGTAATAACCAAAGGGATGTTGTGATAAGAAAAATACTAAACCACTGGGGCAAAATTAACAGAAGGATTTTACATCTGGAATGAGACAGGAGAAGGTGGAAGATAAAAAAGGAAGAGAGGGAAGGGGGAAAAAGAAAGAAAGGAGGAAGAAATAAAGGGTGGAAAGGAGGAGCAAGAAAGAGATGTGGGGCTTTTAACTCACAATAAATAATATCCCTTTGGAATATGTCAAGTGTGTAAACTGGAAAAAGTCTGCAGCAGTGTGTGGAGTAGGATCTGATGCCTAAATGAGTAACAACAGAGCTTTCTGAGCTTCTTTTTAGTACCAGGCATTACGTTAAGTGCTTTACATAGATCACTTCCGTCTTCATAATAACCCTGCAAGATGGATGTAAAGGAAAATAATTTTGTAGTTCAGTGACTTGACCAAGGCCACACAGCTAGTAAAAATGCCAAAGCTAGTAAAAATAGAGAGTATTCAAACCAAAATTAGTATGACTCAAAATTCCACATGCTTTCTCGACAGGTACTACAATAAATATCTGGGAAAGTATGCACAAAACTTGTGAAATCACACAAATTTGTTAAATTGGGGACCTTTTAAAGGAGCTATAAATATGCTTTATCTAACATTAAAGGAATGGCTTTTTCTTCGAAGCTTCAATGCAATAATTTGTGAAAAGAAAATTATCTTACCAAGTGGGAAAGAAAAAGCTGATCCTTTAACATAGTGCTCAGTGAAAAAGTCTAGACTCTTTTGGATGAAGCTGGAGAGAGGAAACTCCTGGGTTTACTCCCATTGAAAAGAAAGTCAGAATTTTGGAAATGCTATGGAATTATGGGAAACTTTGTGTACAGCAACCAGTATATACAGAAAAGCAATTGCTCCAGGAAATCAAATATAAACAAAAAATAAAGTTCTGCTAAAACCTTGGTGACCTCTGCTATGGGTCTTCTTCCTAGTAGCAACACGACACCCTTGGTTGGTGAACAAGGAACAAAGCACTGACAGCAGGGATGGACACACACATATTCCTTTTCTCAGACCCTCAAACCTCCATGAAAATAGAAGGCATATGGCACACTGGTCCCATCATTCTGGTAGCTGTCCCCAGGCTTACCTGGCCTAGGCTTAAGCAAGTAACCACGCCAAAGACATTTATTTCTCGTTCTGAAGGGTGAGTTCAGGCATGCTCAGAAAATTCTTTTGTTATATTCATTAATTCCCATGATAAAGAACCCCCTCTAAATATTCATAGGAACCAGGTCAACCCCACTGGACTATTACTCTCAAGATCCTGGTATCCTAAGAGCAAAAAATCAGGTTCACAGGTTAGTTGCCCCATCCATCCCCAAATGTAAAGTGTTGTTGTTATTATTTTATCCCATATGACAGCTATTCTCCAGAAATAACTTGGCTTTTCTTAGGGATTAGGGCCAAACATGAAACTTTCCTGCTTTCCTACACGGAGCTATATGAGTAACTATGCGGCAGAGCTCTGAAGTAATAAACTACGTAATTTGTAATAAAGGAATGCTTATCATGGATAACAACACAAGGTGCAAAGACTAGTATTTGTCCCACAATATCCATTCTGTCTTTCTTTCCTAGCCACAGGACTTTTAGCCCAGCATACAGCCACTCAGGCCAAAGTCTGGCCAATAAGATATAAGTACATTTGTTGTGTAGCAGTTTTTGAAACTTTAAGGAACAACTATTGCACAAACTCTGCCCCTCTTCTGTTCCTTTCCCTTCTCCACCTTCTGGAATGTGGAGGATGCCATCTGGGAGCAGGAGAAAGAGAGCCACACAAGGGATGGCAGAGTAGGAGCTAAAAGGAGCCTAGGTCCCTGGGGACAGAGTGGAACAAAGCCACTACAGCACCTCGGGACTCATCCCACCACATTTTATACAGGAGAGACGACGTAAGCTTCTACCTTTTTAAAGTCTCTATTTGTTGGGTTTTATTGTTTCCTTCGGCCAAATCCAATCTTAAGTAATACACAGAGATTACAGCATAGCTCTTATAGCCTAATTGGCTATCTAGGCAGGTAATAATGCGAATGACCCATAGCAGAGAAGAAATCTTGAATAGAAATGAGGATCTCAGCCGTCCCAAGGGGAGACTCTCTCATCCTTCACTGGTAATCCAAGGAATTCTTAACGTTTTCATTAAACACGTAATTTTTCTTGTAGAATGCAAAATATGATGCTCTCTTCCAAAAAAATAAGATTTTATCCACAGACAAAAACTCGTCTTTCGAAGTTTCTATGCCACTCCCTAGAGGAAGGAAATCCCCAACAAATCCTCCGAGCAAATACCTAAAATGCACACCCAGTAGGTGCTGTGTCTCCAGACATTTCCAAGAAATGACATCCAAGAGGCCTGTCACCAGAGCTCTTGTACAGATAACAAAGCAAACTTTGGGGGTAATGATGAAACTCATCCAGCAAAATGGATGAATACAAAATATGACTTAATGTCTTTTCAATGTTTAAAGAAAATCTGTGCACTGAAAGTGTAGGATTCACATCAGTCCTGTCCAACAGAAATACAACACCTGCCACAAATGTGAGCCACATATGCAATTTTAAATTTTCTAGAAACCACATTGAAAAAAAGGAAAAGAAACAATTGAAAATAATTTTAACAGTATCTTTTATTTAACCCAATATGTCAAAAATATTATAAACATTATATATTATAATCTATATTAAACAAAACAATATATTTGATGTTCCTTTTTTTTAACAAAGCCTTCAAAACCCAGTGTGTATTTTATACCTATAATGCATTTCAGTTCGGGCTAGCCACATTTCGCATGCTCAGCAACCACTGCGGCTAGTGGTTACTGTACTGAAAGGTATAGATCTAGACTATGCCATTCACTGATTAGTAGAAATAATAACATCAGTGAAGTGACTTGGGCCTCTAAAGTTTTCCAATGCCAACCAAATCCCCTGCCTTCCAGTCATAATTTTATGTAACCATAGATAATGAAGGAGATTCTTTGTAAACAGCTACTGAAATGGTTATGCTCTTACTACCACTCACAATCATTTATTCAAATCTTACCAGTCATGAGGTTCTCCTTCTATGCTAATCTTATGTCTACTGCTGCACTTAACCTTATTCTTCTGATTCTGTCTTCCACAGAGGAGAGACACAGTGACACAAATCTCCCACATAATAACCCTCCATGTTAGGAAGCAGAAAACTCCAAGGGCAATTTCAACTTACCTCCCAAAGGAGGCGGCAACGTAGAAGAGCCACACCCAAAGCCCAAAGCATTCAGTCTCAGAGTTCCTTTCTGCCAACTTGCTCACAACTACCGCCATTTTCCAGTCTAGTTCTAAGACCAAGGCCACTCTGAAAGCTTTTCCTTTAACCATAAGGCAATACTGAGTATAGCTTCTGACTCCAGGGTCTACCCAGATCTTTAAAAAGAAAAATTTGAAGAAAAAGGGAATAGAAGGAGGAAGAAGAAGGAAAGGATACAGAAGAAGCAGCAGAAGAGAAAAGAGGAAAGCAAAGAAATGTGCTATGTCCAGTCACATGATTTGAGGGCTGACACCAGAACATAAACCTGAGAAAAATATCTACCTCACCTACTTGCCTGGTTGGAAATTCAAGCATCAATAATTTATTTCCTTGAGCTAAACCAAGAGTCCACGCATGCCCAGTTAAAGTGAAAATAACCCTAGAAAGTAAAATACCAAACCTTCAGGTCTTACTACAGTTTAATTCATCAAATATAAGCAATTTGGTCAACCAAGCAAGCCCTGGTCAGGCAGGCACAAGTCTGGTGAGTATGACATGTGGGGTGGGAAAGAGCCAGGAAATGGGAGCCAAGCCTCCAGGTCTTAGTGTGACAACCTGGGACACCTGAGGGGAGGGGCCCCAGCAGCAGCAGAGGATGCCCTCACAACCATCAAGGACGCCGAACCCTGACCCTTTCCACCAGCCAGAGCCAGCCTTGCATGGGACCTCTAGTACTTCACTAATCAGTAAAAATACAACAGTTCTCCCTTCTTTTTCCAAACTCCTCTTTGATCTTTCATCACTTTACTATGAATTGGCTGCTTTGGGTGATCTATATTTACATCTTGAAAATATAAACAATGTAACATGTCACTGTCACTTCAATTCTCATGTTTTATTAAGATCAGCATCTCTTCCTTGAGCCCAGTGAGCTTCTGGTCTTCCAGTTTACTTGACCCAGTAATAATGAAATAAAACATGAGATCTTTGGACTTTTAAAATTCAACTGCACAGTCACTTGAAAGCTAACACTTGATGACAGAGCTCAGAAATTTAGGAATACCTGGAAAGGTCCACAGTCAAAAATTTTGAAAAAGGATGTCTATCACTTCATAGTCGTAAGAGGTTACTCATTCAGTCATTCAACAGCAATGGCTCAGTAGCTACCATGTACCTGGCACTGTGCTCAGAGAACCGCAGTCAGTAGACAGGATAACACACACCTGTGTTGGGTGCCATCAGATACGTCCCCAAGGAGAAAGGGGGAACAGAGGAAGATGCCAGTTCAGGAAACTGGTTGGCCAAGGGCTTGGTCCCTTCCTTTCTCACAAGTCCAGTGTCTCTCTCTCCCCAAGCTGCCTTCTCAGAGGAACAATGTTCACCAGCCATGAATATATAAACAGCTATACTTCCCTGTTAGCAAGCAAAGAATGAGGACAGAGAAGATAAAAGAGGGAAGAACTAGAGTCAAAGCTCCTTCTAAGTTTTCTTTTCCAGTTATTATCAAACAGTGAACATCCCAGAGGTAAAATTAGTTCAATTCAGCTTTTTGGTTCCATGTCTTTGCCAATCTTCCTCAAGCAAGTGCAATGGAATAAATAGGACCAGTCTTAAGGGTAGGCACCCCACCCAGTGTCAGTACAAACTTATGTCATCCTCAAGCATCCCTAGAGTTGGGGGCTCTGGCAGTAACCTCTGGACTAACAAGAATGTACTGGGATGGTCTCAAATGTACCCAGTAGAGGAAAAGGTCCTCTGTATGCTAGTCCTGTATCTAATCAGATTTTTTAAGTGATTTCCACCTTCAATTCCAACACATGTTCTTGAGAGAAATAAGGAAAGGGGATAAAAAGCTCCAGTGCATTACAAAAATCACATTCAAGAATCCTAATACCCACTTCAAGGTGTATTCCTCTTTGGTAAACATGCCGTCTGTTTGCATTTAATTCTTCTACACAAGCTCTGCAAGAAAGTTAGCCAAATTGATAATCGATTCACATGATCTTTGCTCACTCACTTATTAAAATACACCAAACAGTTAATTCCCTTCTCTGTTGGGAGCTCTCACTGGCTCCATGCAGTTTGAATGTTAAACAGCCACTCAGGGCTCCAGGAATATAGTAGAGCCATTAGGTGGTAACTATTTCAAACCACTCAAAGCAAGTCTCTGAAATGAAGGGCCTCGCCGTCCCTTCAATGAAATCTTTAGTGAATCTTTATTGATCTGATGACCAGCAGATGAAAAAGAAGACCTAAAGATCTCAAAAGGACCTGATTTAGTTGACCAATCCATCTTCCGCCTCTCACTCCCTCTTCTTGAATAAGGGGAGAGAGAAGAGTTTTTGAATACACTTCACTCCTCCAGCTGCAATATAAGACCACTAAACACAGTGGCCAGTATCTTACCAATACCCTGCGAAGAGCTTCTCTCAATCATCCTCCTGTTTATCCTGGTCCAGGGGCTGATATCACATCAGAAACTGTAAGTACACTGCAGTGCTAGAAGGAAGCCAACAGATTATATAGGCAAGTACCTTATCTTTACAAAGGAGAACCCTTGGGCCCCAGCAGTGATTTGGTGGCCAAGCTGTGAGTATTAGCTAAGCTCCTCAACTCCTAGGGTGATACACTAGTCCCTCTAGCACTTCGGCCTGCATGCAGTATTGAAGGCATAACCTGGAGCCTTTCTGAAAATCTTGGTTTAGTTTTCCTACCTTAGAGTGTGGTACAAATGTTCATGTTAAGCTTTTTTCTGACCTCCGCTCATTCATTCATTGGACAGTCACTAATGGGGACCCCATCAGGGACAACGCGCTGTGGTAAATCCTAGGGAATATCCAAAATGAATGAAAACTTTCCAGTATGTGGGGAATGTAGATAGATAATGAAATAGTTAAATTACAATTCAATAAGTGATAATGGAGATGTTTACAAACAATAAAAATGCATAGATATGATAACCAAACAAGGGCACCCTAAAGCACGCAGTAGGTGCCCCATAATGCAAGTTCATCTCCTCTGTACAATAGTTAACCTTTAGGTTAGCTTGTGAACCACCTGCCTCAGGATTTTCTGGGGAGCTTCATTAATATACTGGAGTGTAGCTCTAGAATCTATATTTTTAATTATTCCCTAGGATGTTCTAATACACAGTAAGTTTTAGAACTACTTGCCTGTAGTAATAAGGGAGAAGAAACAATTCCTGGGGAGCTTCACAGAGACTTCACAGAGGAGATGATGTTCAAATTAAGTTTTTAAAGATAAGCAGGGGCTCCAGACAATTATTTGCAGGATTATAATGTAAAAAGGAATTACAATTTTTCCATAGTTTTGCATATGGTAGAATTAGGACCAGTGTATAAAAGTTAATATTTAATAAGAATTTTTAGGGAGCTGTTTTAAAATGTATGGCTCACTCTGGGAGGTAAAGAGCAGCCCATCACTGGAAGCATTCAAGCCACATTGGTTGATTAAAGTCCCCAGTTCTTTTCTACTGGTCTTCTCCATTATCTACTGTGCCTGTCACATTATATGCTCAACTGATTTTGTCAGTGAGTGAATCATATAATGAGTATATGAATAAATGAATAAATAAGTATAATTAATTTTTTCTTTTGTAATATTAAAGCCAGTCTATATCTACCCCTATTATTTCTTAAGAAAACAACACCAAGGACTGAGTCTTATGCACTGTTGCAAACTCATTCTCAACTAGCTTTTCACACAGGACACATTCAAAAAAATTTAATAGAATGTTGACTGAATCCCTATTAAATCCCACCTTATTAGTTTTACCCATGGTTTCTAGATTTTGAGACTCTTCTTAGCTCAGTTCTGAAGGCAAGTTTAGAGGAACTGAACTCCAAGATCTCTTCAAAGGCTGAAATTGATGATGTTATGAATGGACAGCATTTCTATGAATTTATTAAAATCAAATTAGGCCTACTGAGTACCTTAATAACTGTCCACTTATCCTCAGAGTGAAGCTTCAGGGAATGAAAGAGCAGTTGCCCTTCAAGGTGCAGACTCCAGCTCAATAACCAGGTACCGAGTATCTCTTCCGTGCCATGAATGAAGACTCACAGACATAAGCAAGGCACAACCTGCCTCAAAGAGTTCACTTGTCTAGTTTCCACGATAACTATCTTCCATGAGATATCTATACCTTTAGCAACCAAACACAGGTCACATCCTTTGAAACTAAAGGAAAGATGATTCCATTGTTAACTTCTCAGAGTTATTATGTGCCAAAAAGGTGCAGAGAATAAATGATATAACAAACAAATAAATATTGACTATTTTCCATTCAAGAGAATAATATTTTTTCAGTGTCTGCCAGATTCCTATCAATCAGTCCAAGACCTACCCAAAGCAAAAAGAGAGAAATGAAATAGACACAACTGAGGAGCCCTTTCTCTGTAAGTCACAATGGTAGACATATAAGAAAGTGATTGGGGGATGAGGAGAGAAAGTATTAAGAGACTCAGGCTCTGCACTCCTGACACAGAAGCAGGTGGATGCAAACACACCTGCCCCTCAACTTTTGAAGCAGCAGCCATTCAGCATCCTCCACTCCACCTCCCAACCCCAGGACCACCACCAAACACCACCGACAAACAGTGGCCTGATGTCCCCGATATTTTTTCTGCAAATAAAAAGGCTTTGGTCCTTTCCTTGTGCAGGTGTCTACCGCCTACCTGAGCCCCAAAATGTATAACCTAAAATGAGATGATTTTGCACAAAAATAGTAAAGACCAAGAAAAAGTTTCAAAGAACTGCCTTTTCAACTCAATGGGGAAGATGAGAATAATGTCTTCATTAAACAAAATTAAATATTTTCCAAGCTCTTATCCTTTTCGCTTTAACCCCCTTCAGGTTCAAATCTAATATTTTTTAAAGAGCCACCAAATTGATTCTAAGAGAATAATTGCTAAGGCGTGAAAGTACCACCTGTAGCCAGGAAACAAGCTGTGCCAAGAGTTGTTTCTTAATTTTCACCCTATTAGGGTAACTTCCTGCCACTCTGGGGTTTTTCCTGCGGCAGTTCCTGCACACTGGCTTCCTGGCTCCTTCACAGCTGTTTTGTCAAAGCAGAGGGAAAGGAGACCACTGACATCTTTCTGGAAATAGATGCAACAAATGTCAGTGTCCTTTTAGCCTACAACAGGGGAAGGACAGGGAAGGAACCAATATTGTAACATGGGAGGGCTTGTCCCCTTCATGAACTTGGCTGCTGTGGTTATTTGACCTGCAGTGACACAATTCATAAATCCACTGTCCTAAAATAAAACAGACAATTCTCAAATAAAACTAGAAAACACAATTTGCAAAAATGTTCACCTTTCCCAATTTAAGCAACAAAATACAAGTTTAAAAAAAAATCACAGTATCATTTTTCGGCCTCTTAGCATTTTTTTTTTTTTTTTTTTTGCGGTACGCGGGCCTCTCACTATCGTGGCCTCTCCCGTTGCGGAGCACAGGCTCCAGACGCGCAGGCTCAGCGGCCATGGCTCACGGGCCCAGCTGCTCCGCGGCATGTGGGATCTTCCTGGACCGGGGCACGAACCCATGTCCCCTGCATCGGCAGGCGGACTCTCAACCACTGCGCCACCAGGGAAGCCCTTAGCATTTTGTAAATGATAAAATCAGGTACAGATGTGGGTCCAGTAAAATTGATATTTTCCTACAATACTGATGGCATTGTAAATTTAAACAGCCTTTCTGAAAAGCAATTTAGCAATAAGTACTAATGACCATAAAAATATTCATACTCTTTGACCCAGTAATTTCACTTATTGAAATTTATCCTAAGAAAATTGTAAAAAAAAAAAAAAAGCTGTATACCCAAATATATTCATTGCACGTCTATTTATAATAGTGGAAAAATGGGGAGAGGACATACATCTATAGATAAATGATTGAGTAAATCATAATCCATTGACTGAACAGACCATAGAAAACACCCTAGATTAGCACCTAGCGTATAGGAGGTGCTCAATGCTGACTCTGTAGAAATGTATAAAAATGCTTATAAAATTAAATGGAAAATGTCTCATACAAACATGCATGCATGTTTATTACAACTCTAACAAATATGTATAAGGAAAAAGAAAGACAATTTTAAAATTTTTCAGTAATGTATTTTTTAAACACTTGCATGTAAGGTAAAAAATTTGAAAATAAATGAATCAACTTGTCTCCCTGGATGTCAATAAGCTGGGCATCCCATTAGGTGGAGGGTAGGACAATGCATTGTCACACATCTCTCTCATTCAAACTGGCCTAAAAGTCACACAAAGAGAGGAAGGAAGAGCACAAAGCACTTATGACAGGCATGGAAGATGACCAGTGGCCAGGCTTTGAATTGCGGGTGGACATGATGCAGAAGCCGTTAGCGCGTTTTCTCTGGGACCAAGCAAAAGAGAACCTCCTGGTGAACCTTCCTGCTGCTTCAATTCTAGTTTGGCAGCTGAGACCCCAGTAATAGATGCATAGACAGCTAGGTGTGATGCCATTAGGGCTATGAAGAGAATGTCAATAGGGCCCTTCTTTCAGGAGTTTAGATCAACTCTAGAAATAAGACACCCAAGTTCGATGCCATGGAAAAGCTACTAGGCTAGGAATCTAGAAATCTGAGTTGGATCTAGTTCTGCACACCCTTGAGGAGGTCCAGCAAATCATGTAACTTCTGCCTGAATCTTAATTTACTTATTGGTAAAATGAGCATAACAACCCCTGCCCCTGTCTACCTCACAAGGCTGTTATAAAGATCAAAGGAGCTAGCACAGTAGTGTGGGAGTGTCTTGTGAACCATGATGTGCCATGTGAAGGTAAGGGATGCTGCTCAAGAAAAGAGACCTTGGAGTTTGCCACCTGGCGGCTCATCCTGGGGTTGACAACTGTGGGGCTGCACAATCGGAAATCAAAGAAACCTCCATGAATTCCCAGCCTATGGATGAAAACCACAAGCCTTGTCCAGTACTCCTTTGCTGCCCTCTGATTGCTACATGGAAGAAAATCATATCAAACAGTAAGACTGAGAAGGAAAACCCTGTATATAATCCTGTATATAGTGGTATTTACTGACAGCAGATTCAGAAGTGCAAGGTCCCATTTTCTTCCTGCCCTCAAGTCCAGAAAAACATCAGTGCCACTACAAAGCTATTCCTTCTACGAATGGATCTGAGAGCACAGGTGATAGTAACTCACAGTCAGTGGGATGAGCAGTTAAATAGTGACCCCAGAGGAACTACAACAAAGAGGAATATCTGCTATATCTGAGATTCAGGAAGTAAAAGAGTCAGTGATTTCCTCTATAAAGAGAACGCTTTTCAACTATCCCTTCCTGGAATTGTGTTCTTCCTACCAAATATCAAGGCTGTTTATAAAACTCGTCCTATCACCACCTCCCAGTGCAGCCCAGAAACAGAGGACCCAGGCAGCAGCAGCATTCCAGGGTAACAAGAGGCACACCTCAGTGCACCAAAGAAGAAGAAACCTCTATTTTTTTCCAGTAAATATTTACTGAGCAGAAAACAGAGAAGCAGACAGACAAGGTCTCTGCCATTGTGCCACATGCATAGTAGCAAATTAAGGACACAGAGACACAGTTTATGAAGTTTTGCAATTAAGGTCTAAATTCCGAGTGGTCACGAGAGAATGAAAATTCTCTACAGTTGGAGTAAACCTACCCATACAAAGAACTGTCCATTTGGAGATAAGATATAAATAATACAGAATAAAGAAGTGAATCAATGATTTGACTGTAGGACACATTCCTGTCAGCATCTACCACCCTCAGGTGATACCAAGTGAGAATCCCCTTCATTTGGCGATCCAGCCTCCTGGACCCAGTCTGTGTATTTTCAGTAAAGCAACTCCAACCACATATACTGGAGTGGAGCATGTGACCCAAGTTAAGCCAATCAGCATACTCATTCCCTTAGCCACAGTGATTGGTTCAGGGATGGGCAAGTCAATGAGGGCCAAAAAGACTCAATTAATTCTAAGACATTAATCTGGGAACATTAGAGGAATTTTCCTGGTCCCTTTCTCTCTGGAGATGACTGAGAGAGCTGCTGTAGTGAACCTGAGAACAGGTAGGGTCTCATTACAAAGCCAGGCTTGAGGAAATGAGGCCAAAACAAGAAAAAGAATCTAAGCCCTGGTGATACCACGTGAGCCCTGGATCAAGCCACACCTTAGGGACTTCCCTGGCAGGCCAGTAGCTAAGACACTGCACTCCCAATGCAAGGGGCCCGAGTTCGATCTCTGGTCAGGGAACTAGATCCCGCATGCCACAACTAAAGATCCTGCATGCTGCAACTAAAAAGATGTGGCAACAAAGATCCCATGTGCCGCAACTAAGACCTGAGGCAGCCAAATAAATAAATAAATATTTTTTAAAAAGCCCCACCTTATCCTTTCCTTGTAGGTGTTTAATCACGTGAAGCAGATACACTTGCATTAGGTATTCTGTCACTTGCAATGGAGAGTGCCCGAACTGAAATGATGACCAAGTCAGAGTCAAAACACAAGAAGGAGATGATCTGGGCAGGGTCTAGGCAGAGATATTTCACTAAACTATGCATATTACTGAGGTTATACTTTTGACTAATTTTTAAAAATATATATGGACTAGGGTGGGTTGCACATAGGATATATAAATAAATAAATAAATAATAAGAGTGGTTTTAAAAAGCAGTAAAAGAAGTCCTAAGACCCCCTTCTGTGCCAAGTATCAATCCTGCAGGTGGTGAGGAGGTCCAGGAGACTCCAGAGTTGGAACACTAGAAGCCAGAGCAGTAGATGAGGGGAGCAGTTATTTGCTAAGGGACTTGAACCAATGACTATGTAACAACAACTACTAACATATATTTCAGTATTTTAACACCTTGCAGGGTCATTCCAGTGCACACTGGGGGGAAAAAAAAATCAATGCAGTATATGTCCCCACCTTTCCCTGCCACTCAGTTCTCTTGGACCCCCCTCAGTAGCCGGGTAAATGCAGCACCAGAGGTGCCACAGGAGAAAAGCACCAGCTGGATTACAGGGGCCCTTATTTATTCTCTGCTGCATTACCATCTGTCTCACACCTGGCAAGGAAAAGGTGGGGAAATAAAGAAGAGAAAGGGAATGAGAAATTAGAAAGACAAGAGCAATTGATTATTTTATCTTAAAACAAGTCAACCAGAACATACCTCCTCCAGTTCCTAGCAGGCTGCAATTCCATGTAAGAATAAACTTAGTGAGATGGTGATAATGTCACTAGAGGAGCTGCTTAAGCAGAAAAGGTTACGTTGCATGGAAGCGAAAAGCAAGATGTGCTACAAGTAAACCTCAGTGTGGATAATCAGTCCACCCAAATTAACAGTTGATTATATTATATCTATAGCATTTTAAAGATAAAGTATTAATAATAAATTCAGACACTGAAAGACGTAAAATAAACTCAAACCCTCAGACTAAACCATCATTCCTCCTGATCTTGGAAAATTTAGATTGGCTTTTGTGCAATTATTTTTAATCTTCACAGTAGTTTCCAGGACAAGTGAAGGCTTTAGGCCTTCACATTCTAACAGCACAAATAAAATCCTTTCTTATGAGATTTTAAGTCCAATATGCAGGCAAAGAAATTTTTCCAATTGCATTGATCATTTGAACTCTAGAGCTCCTGATCCCGAGGGCACACATTTTGCTTCTCATTAACCCCCAAAAAAGTTAAGGATGGTGTAACACTTATTTTGAAGGCTGTCTTCTAAAGACTGACCATGGAAAACATGGCCATTTTCCTTCATTTGAGTACGATTTCTTCTATTTGCATGTCATTTCACAAAATGATAATTTTAAACTGGTTCTGCTTTTAGCCATAACCTTGCAAGGGGTAAAGCAATGTGGGAGGGACTTTGAAAATGTGACATGTTGAACTGGACTCCAATGGAAGGTCACGTTTGGATGTTGGAAGTGACACCATAAGCCCCTTGATGGATCCATGGGAGATCTCACTGGTAATAATCTCTACTGACCACTAGAATGGTTTTGTTTATAGACTATTTTCTACTCTTCGTTTCTCCTACTGAAAGGTTTTTGGGGTTTTGTTTTTTGGCTTTCTTTTTTACAGTTTGGAGAAATACATTCTTGTCCACGAGTGCCACTTCTTCCCTTTCAACTCTTATTTCCTATTAAATGCCAAGTGTGAGGCAATGTATCAGATACTTAGAAATGTGTAAAACCCAGATTCTCCCCTCAGATTGCTTACAGCATAGTCTTTCTTCCTCCTTATTTTGTACCCTCCCCATCCCAAGTCTGCTAAAGATGAGTATCCTTTCCTCTTCGCTCCTGTCTTCTTTCCTTAGAGAAATCTGCCTTTCCACAGCCTTGCTTATAACATGTTCTGTTTTCACCTGCCCGAGCTGATTACACAACTGACCCATGTTGATCTGGGAAGTGTTTCTCTCCCGGAAGGTGGGAAATGGATCAAAAACACAGAGTCTAATTGTGACTGCCTGGAATGAGAACCCAGATGATTCAGGGTGTTGGCTACATCACACCAAAGCAGAAAAGACTGGTCTACAGACATGGACGTAGAGAGACATGCAATGACAGGAACCCAGGAGGTTCTGGAGTAATGAGATAAGGTGCTTGGGACTGCCCTTCCACTCCCACAGGGGGATACACTCCCTGCGGTGGGCCTCTGTGGGATGGATGTCCCCAGTGCCCCTGGATCTTCCCAGTAGATTTTCTCTTACCAGCTTACATTGTACTGAATGGGTTTCTGTTCCTTCCTTGTCTAACACACAGCTGGTGGATTTAAGATTACCACAGAAAAAAAATTCCAGCAAGAGATGACAAAAAGAGCATTTTTTGTGAGTGAGAAGTGTGTAGACATCTGAATTTTATTTTAGGTTTTTCCACCAGCATGATAGTGATCAGACGATCCAGATTTTCTAGGAGAGTCATGATGTTTAAAAAATCTTTTCCATTGTCAAAAGGGCAATATTATAAAAATACATAGAGGCAGTGAGTGGTGTGTTGGTAAATGGTAACAACTCTAAGCTCTCCAGCAAATAAAAACCATGCCCTGGTCTGTTATCTTTGCCAATTTCCATGATGTAAGTACTTTATCATGGCTGATTTCATGACTAACGTGATATCACCGAACACTGATTTGGGAAGAGATGATAAAAAATCAGCTCCCATGAACCAAATGAACAAGATGGCTCTAGTACCCCACTATGTAGGGCACAAGTTTTGGAATTAGAGAGACAGATTTACAACTTAGCTTTGCCCTATTTTTATTTATGAAGTGGATTTCTGTCTGAGCCTCCCTTATCCATAAAATTTGGATAAAAAATAATAACCTACCCCACAGAGGGTTGCTAGGAGGACCAAATAAGATGCAATGTACCTTGTACAATGCCTGGAGTTATAGATAATCAATTAACAGCAGTGATTATTATTGTTGTTGCTGCTATTGTTATTTTCAGATTATGAGTCTCAGTATTAGATTGGAAAACATAGTCCCTGTAGTTATTACCAATTTCCTGAGTGATCTTAAATAAATTACTTCACCTTTATATAAGTCAATATCCTCACTTCTAAAATGAAGTTCTAAATTATCTCTATTTTTGCCTTCAAATTCTAAACTTCTGTAAGGACACAGAGTGAAACTATGTGTATGTGAAAGAGATTGGGGTGTCAGGGAAAAGGGAAGGAAAGTGATGGTTCCTCTAGGGTTGGGTCACCTCCCCAAAGCAAAAAGCACCTCAGGGGTGAAGCCATTAAGCGTGATGCCCAAGGAGGGCAGTTCCTCTCTGCCTCTAGCATTTTCAAGAGTGTGTATAAAATGGGGCATCACCCAAAGGCTCAACCCATGCTTTTTTTTTTTTTTTTTTTTTTTTTTTTTTGGCGTTACGTGGGCCTCTCACTGTTGCGGCCTCTACCGTTGCGGAGCACAGGCTCCAGACATGCAGGCTCAGCGGCCATGGCCCACAGGCCCAGCCGCTCCGCGGCATGTGGGATCTTCCCGGACCGGGGCACGAACCCGTGTCCCCTGCATCGGCAGGCGGACTCTCAACCACTGCGCCACCAGGGAAGCCCCAGCCCTGCTTTTAAGTGAAGCATCTCAATGGCTTGATTAGGTGCAAGAAGATAGATTAAAATGAAAGTGGAGAAGGTACAGAGGATGAAGGGTTTTCCTCTTGCCATTTACCCCAAGAGCAAAATAAACACATTATACTAGGGCCAGTGACTATGCTGAGGACTCTGACCCATTTATTTGGTGCCCCAAGGATATGGTGTTATCAGTCTCATTATACATTCCCTCTTTGTTTCCTATTTCATACACACACATACCCTTAGTACATGAGTGTGCACACACAAAAGAAACAGACTAGTCAAATGGCAGCAGATTCATCTGCTCCTTTTGGGAGGGCAGGGGGCGGTGGGGGGAGCATGGGAGTTGATTTTAACCGAAGTTTTAAAATCAATCCAGTTCACTCCAGACCACACTAGTAGAAGCATCTCTGCGCCTTTTTAAGAGAAAGGGGTAAGAGCTTCCCTGGTGGCGCAGTGGTTGAGAGTCCGCCTGCCGATGCAGGGGACACGGGCTCGTGCCCCTGTCCAGGAAGATCCCACATGCCGCAGATCGGCTGGGCCCGTGAGCCATGGCCGCTGAGCCTGCGCGTCCGGAGCCTGTGCTCCGCAACGGGAGAGGCCACAACAGTGAGAGGCCTGCGTACCACAAAAAAGAAAAAAAGAAAAAAATAGAGAAAGGGGTAAACAAATCAGAGGCGTGACAATGGGCGTTGGGGCGCAAAGAAAAGAAACACTAACCTAAAGGGGAAAGAAAAATATACAGAAAAAAGCTGGCTTTGAAAAAGGAAAAGCAAAGAGGAGATCAAGTAAGAATGAAAAGAGGAAAGAAATTGCAAGCTATGAGAGGAGAGATATGAGGAGATCAAGAAAATGGACAAGAGGAGGAATTGGCCATGGATGAATTTTGTATGGACTTTCTTCCTCAGAGCATCAGGGTTTCCTAAGCCCCAGCAGGGCAGTGGTGAGTTCACTGGTGAATATACAGCGACTCGGAGGGTTGTTCTCTCTGTCTTTGATAGGGACCTAGGAAGTGCAAGGAAACACTGTTTTGTTATATAATTTTACATTCAAATAAACCTAGAAGGCAGAAGAAAGGCAAGCTGCCTGCTGTATCCAATTTACAATCTGAAACGCGGGAGCCAAGTACCCAGAATATTCTGGACAGATTAATCTTTGCCAAGGTCTATATAAAGATGAAAAAATGCAAAATTAAAGTGATTCTGTCACTTAAAATAAAAAGTAATTACTTATGGGAGGAAGGAAACCAAATAGAGTAGCAAGGAAATTCTCTGATTTAGTGAAATTCATAGAAATGAAAAGATTTTCTATAAGATCTGTTATATGAGCTGTAATTTTCCAAGACTGCAGACATGGGATTTGACTGGGACCTTTGATCAACTCTTGTTAAGGCTGTTGCTCCCACTTATCATTGCTAGCACAGGATAAAATGTCCACCTTCATACACAGCCGTATTGCCCCATAAAGAAACACTGCCAACTTGTTTGAAATTGGGCCCCAAATTTAGCACCAGATGATTTGAGCCTTGCCTAAACTTATCTCTGGGGTCTGGAAAATAATATTTGTTTACTGCCTAAAACACATCATTTGTGAATGAAATGATCACCCCTGAATCACAACACTATAAAAATATTCTCTCTCGGTAAAATCAAATGAAGAATTAAGTTCTTTTGCAGCGAAACTGGGACTATCCTTACGGTCAGTTTAACTACTTTGATGGAGTGAGAAGGCACACACTTAAATACAGTTAAAAATAAAGATTTTTTTTTGCCTGAGTTACCCCAAATACTCTGCAACTTCCTTTCTTAGGGTTTAGCTTTCACCTCCTATCTTACTTTTACTACAGGGACCAGTAGGATCTTCTGGCTTCACCTCACACCAGAACATGGATAAGTTACTGATAAGTTATTTGATAAGTTATCAAATAATTGATAAGTTATCAATTGACAAAATAAGAATTAAAGAAATGGAAATCAAAGAATTAGAGGCAGGAGAAATGAAAAAGTAACAGGCATCTCTTTCATGATAGCCAATAAATCTATTGGCTCAACACCTCAAGCATGTTAGCTAAGCTTTCAGAAAAGATGAAAATGAAGGAGGGTTTCTTGCCCCTCCTTTTCAAATCAGAAACAATGTGCACACAGAAGGATCTGCAAATAGAAATAAGAAAATTCCATTAACGTGATAATGATATCCTGAATGACCTGAACAAACAAAGGAGATTGGAACTTTGGATGTAATCTGTCGATCGGTTTCCTTTTCCAGGTTTTGTGAGCACCTGACTTGAAAGGTTGCAGAAAAGGCTGCTGCTTGGTCAGATCTCTTCCATCTGTCAGAGAATCCCTACAGGAAAAATTAATTCAATAAAACATCATTTAAATCGTGATGTTAGATTGTTTCCACTTTCCATTAATTAAAAGAATGTATTAAGAGTCAACCTTAGCCATGCCTTATGCATATTAGAATAGGTGTGAATTGAAGGAAACCTGCCTCCAGCTTGAACTTCCTGCAGCCTGTTTTCTGCCTGAAATAAACCAATGGACCATGGCAGAGCCACTACTGAAATGCTCGTGTACCTGGGAAGGAAGGAGGTGAGGTTAAGTTTTTAACAACTTTGTTTAAATGAGACTCTAAATATCTGTCTCATTCCCAACCCCTGCATGGGACCACAGTTGGCCAGAACTGGGTCTGGTGTGGATATTTCCCTGAAGTGGCTCAGAAGGAGAAGATTCAGTAAGTAAATTCAAATGAAGTCTTTACCAAGGACTAAGTGGCAAATGAGGGGAGCTGATTTTTATCTTCAAGTCCAGGAGGCCAGCATGAAGGTAGAAACAGGGGTAAGACCACAGAGAGAAGCTGGTAGACAGTGAAGTGATGGACTGGATAAGAGCAAGGGTGAGAGTAAAGTGAGAAGGCTCCAGGGGTCCCAGAGACAGTCAGGAGATAAAGGCTCCATTTTATTTGCCCTGAACCCCATGGGGCAGATGGCCTGGTTCACACACAGATTTGAGGTAAACAGTTTCCCAAGAGAAGCTGGAAGAAAGTTCCAAGGCAAAAGGAGAAGTCAATTAAAGAACATAACGTTGCAAGAGCAGTCCAGATGCTGGGCATGGTTAGGTGGTCAACGGGAGAGCAATGGGAAGGTCTGTGTGTGGCACAGGCCAGTAGGAGGGGCTGTGTGTGAAGTGCTCTGGTCTCCTGGACACAGAAGATCTATCTGGCCAAGTCACAGAGATATGGATGACTGAAAACCAGAGCAGAAATCATTCTGCTACAAGAGCTGACACAGCAAAAGCTTTAGAATGTGGGCTCTCAAGAAAGCCCCCCTGGGCTTCCCTGGTGGCGCAGTGGTTGAGAGTCCGCCTGCCGATGCAGGGGACGCGGGTTCGTGCCCAGGTCCGGGAAGATCCCACATGCCGCGGAGCGGCTGGGCCCGTGAGCCATGACTGCTGAGCCTGCGTGCCCGGAGCCTGTGCTCGGCAACGGGAGAGGCCACAACAGTGAGAGGCCCACGTACCACAAAAAAAAAAAGAAAGCCCCCCTGCGTTTGAACCCTGGCTCTGTCACTTACCAACTCCCTGACCTTGGGCAAATAACTCAACCCTCCTCATCTCAGCAATAAGACCAGTATCTACATCAAAGAGTTGTTATGAAGATCAAATGTACTGGTAAATGGAAAGTGCTTAGACCAGTGCCTGGTACACAATGAACACTCAATGTTAGCTATTATAATTTCTTATTAGGACACTTGATACTATACTGTGAGAGATAGGAAAGGGATCACAGCTAGGACCCTAGTCACAGGAGCTTACGTTTTTATATTACAAATGCCTAATGACCCAACCTGCTTTTGACCTTGGAGCAAACACCTTTACTCTACTTCTCTGCTTTTTCCTTGGTAATTTAATTTCAATAAATTAGAATCTCCCAATTCAAAGTAATATTTTACATGGGAAATTACAATTTATGTCATTTTTAAGAAACTGTTGCATTATACAGTATTGTCAATTGATTCGTTGAAACAATTTCATATATAGTTTAAAGACACAAACCTCTTGTGCTGCAATAGTGCTGGAAAGGTTACTGTGCATGCATTTTATCCATAGAACCTTGAAGGACAAAGTATTACAGAGATACCTCCTAGTATCACCTCCTTTTGTTCAGAAGAAAGGCACAGTCTCTCCCTTGAACATAGGGATTTTCTTAGTAAGTGGCTCCTTAAGCCAGTTGGTGATTTGTCCTCCTGCCATATTCCTAGAGGCGGGTCATGGAACACAGCAACCAGCCAGTCTCCCCAGCCCAACCTAAAATTGGACTATTAGCTAAAGCAGTGACACCAGCAAAGGGCCACTGCTACAGACCCCATCCCCAGACAATCTGTGTTCCAACCAGCTCGCCAAGTGATACTGATGCGCTCTCCAGTTTGAGAAACACTAGCCTGGAGAGCTTGACCACAACCTGACCACCTCCAGGAGTAACGAACTTGCCCAAGGTCACACAGCAGATAAGTGGGAGAGCCAAGTGCACTGGACCACATTCTTGCCAGTAAACCACTCTGTTTCACCCTTCTTTGTACCACGTTTTTCAAGGGAGGAGAAAAAAGCTTGGGAAATTAAACTATAGAAAAAGTATCAAATTCCATTTTAAAAGCATTTACAGTAAAAATGGCAATTTTTCTCAGTTTTCTACGACCTAGCATATTCTGACTCCCATGTCAACTAATCAAATATTTCTTCAGAAGCATTTCCAATGCATAAAACTACCAGATACAATCTGCCTTCTCCTAAGAAAATTCAGTACATAAAAATCTGCTTACAAAACAGTTAAATCAGAGTTTTAACTTTACAAAAGAATTTGCCACCTAATTTTTTCTTCCTTTAAAAAACTAGTTTCCTGATACATTTACACAGTGATTTATTTTACAAAATTTTAATACACATGCAAAATTTAGGAGGCACATCAACTGAGATTGTGTTCAGTCTCTCACAGAAGTGGATCATTCATTATATTTCTCATTAATTCTCTGTGGTTGTGTTCATCATTTTGCACACATGAAAATTTCACTTAAGATTTCTGGGAGATGCTAGGAGTCACCCCAATCTCTTAAGGCAGGGGCCCTTAAGTCTGAGATGCATCACAAAGAGGCCTACTTAAAACACAGATTGCTGGGCCCTACCTCCAAAACTTCTAACTCAGCAGGCCTGGGGTTGAGCCCAAGTTTGACATCTTGAACAAGTTCTAGGGACAGCACTTTGAGGCCCACCGACTGCTTAGGGAATTTCCAGGGTAGAGATAAAGAAAAATTCTCCTACTATATTTTTCTTCAGTTTTCAAACTGTGCTGAGATACATTCTACTGACACTCACTGTTTATGATAATTCAAAAAATAGTTCTTTCCTTTATATGTGCATAAATATAAAATTTTATGTTTACACACATAAAATTAAATGTGTATTTTTATTAAATACACATTTAATAAAACCTTATCATCACCCACTGGGAAACTAACTCAGGCCTCAGTTCAGAAAATGAAACAATACCAGATCCTGACCATCCAGCACCTAGTAAACACCCAGATTAAATCAATTGCACAAAGTATCCTCAATAACAGGGAAATGGACTGCCTTTCCTGCTTTGGGGGGATAGTTTAAAGAAGTTACCCTTCGCCACCTATTCCCATTATGTCTGAGAAGGTTAAGATAGGGAGGTCTCTAGCTATCAGCATCTTGATGACCAGATTCTCCACAAAGCTACACAGTTCAAAAAGAGATGCTGAAAGTCAGTCATTAAACTGAATAATCTCATTAAGGATAGCTGTTATTGAGCACTTACTATATTCCACATATTATTATCTCATTTCATCTTCATGATGTTCCTGCTCAATGAAAGAGGGTTAGCCTATTTTGCAGATACAGCCAACAAGACTGGGAGGGGTTGAGCCAGGACTTGAATCCAGGTTGTGAGACCCCAAAGTTTAGGATCTTTCTTTTACTCTGTGTTGACTATCATATAAATCAAGGCTTCAATTTTCCCATTTACCAGAGAATAAATGAGTGTAGAGGCTCTGAAGTCTCCTTGGCTTAGAGGTATTTGACAGAGAACTCCCATGGGTTTTAATGGCATATCAGTTTTCTATTGCTGTGTAACAAATGACCACAAACTTAGCAGTTTAAAATCATACTCATTGGGCTTCCCTGGTGGTGCAGTGGTTGAGAGTCCACCTGCCGATGCAGGGGACGCGGGTTCGTGCCCCGGTCCGGGAAGATCCCACATGCCGCGGAGCGGCTTGGCCCGTGAGCCATGGCCGCTGAGCCTGCACGTCCGGAGCCTGTGCTCCGCAGCGTGAGAGGCCACAACGGTGAGAGGCCCGCATACCACAAAAAAAAAAAACACCATACTCATTTATTAGCTCACAACTCTGTACCTCAAAAATGCAGGCAGACTCCACTGGGTTCTCTGCTCAGGGCATCACAAGACTGAAATCAAGGTATCAGTCAGGCTGGGCTCTTATACAGCCACCTAGGGAAAGAATCAAGTTCCAATCTCATTCTTGTTGTTGGCAGAATCCAGTTCCTTGTGATCGTGGTATAGAGGTCCCTACTTTCTTGCTGGTTGTCAGCTAGGGGCCTCTTAACACCTTCTAAAGATCACCTCCATTCCTTGTCACGTGCTCCTCCCATCTTCAAGCCAGCAACAGTGCATCAGATCCCTCTGGTGCTTACATCTTTCTGACTTCCTCTTCTGCTGCTAGCCAGAGAAAACTTTCTACTTTCTAAGGTTTCATCTGATAAAGGTCCACCCAGATAATCTCTGTATTTTGAGGTTAGCTAACTTGGGGGTTTAATTACATCTGCAAAATCCCTTCACTGCAGTATCTAGATTAGTATTTGATTGAATACCCAGGAGATAAAAGTCTTTTGGGAGTGGGGACAGGGGATTATCTTTAGCATTCTGCTTACCCCAGAGGGCTAGAACTGTACTCAACTCCCAAAGGTCAAAGATTCCCAAACTGTACATGTTATCATATCCCTGTCTGTACAGGGAACTTAGGGACTGTTTTTCTACCTCCAGACAAAAACCTTGCGATTTGTCATGCTCCCCTGCTGCATCATGGCTATTGACCAGCACTGTCCCTCAGGTGAAACCCTGCTCTGAGGAGGGGCCAGGATTGATTCACTATCCAATGGATATTCATCCAAATTCTAACTCGAGAATCAGCCAATGAGACAAATGTCCAGGTTACTGAAGAAAATCAGTTTCTCACGGATCATGTCCTTGAGTGATTATTTTACCTATTTGTTTTTGTGCAGACATGGTTGTTAGGGAACCTTTGACTGAAACCACCAGCCTCGGTCAGGCAGGGTAATAACTGCTTGCCTGAGTTTCTCACACAGGAGGTCCTGGTAAAGAACATGGTGTTGCCATGGAAAACTAACCAGGAGAATTCCGGGAGGGGCCAAAAGAGGGAGGTGATGACCAACCTCCCAGAATCCATCACGCTGGAATCCATCTTGGCTGAGAGATGCATGTGCCACCAGGAAGGACCCTGAATCACCAAATATGGGCACAAGCAAGAGGAGTGGCCAGAGACAACCCGGAAACTAACCCCATTACAATAAAATCTGAGACTGCGAGCCATGTGGCAGAGCAGTCCTCCTGGGTTCCCTTACCCTGCTGCTCTCCGTCCCAGTGCCCCTTCCCAATAAAGTCTCTTGCTTTGTCCACACGTGTCTCCTCGGACAATTCATTTCCGAGTGTTAGACAAGAGCCCACTCTCGGGTCCTGGAAGGGGGTCCCCTTCCTGCAACATAATCATATTCTCCTACTAGACTGGGAGATCCTCCAGGAAAAGAACTGCATCTTAAAAATTTTTGTGTTCATCGAAGTGCCTAGCACAGAGCCTGATGTTCAGAAGATACTCAGTAGATGTTTGATGGATTCAGTTAGATACTTGACATTAATTAGGCCATAGGGAACATTGCTTACTACTCACTATGTGTTCATTAAACTTTATTTTCCTTTGCTTTCCCTCTGGATAAAAATTAGAGAAGAAGGCTTAAATTGAAAAATGAAAACCTATAGCTGTTGTCAGTATAATCATTCCAGGTATATGGTGAGTGCTTACGATTGTAAGGGAGAGGGATGACTGATAGTGTTAATAGTGTTTCCTTTACAGTTCATATGTAAGAATCTTAGGACTGCACGTTTAAACCTTTGTAAGGACAGCTCAGCTATTCATTTTTAGTGTCAAAAAAAATAGGGCTTGGTTATTTTCTTGTCAAGGAACTTATAACATTTGAATGAGAACAAGAGAATTTCACCTATTACAACTATTAAATAATTTGGGGTCTAAAGTCCATAAAGAACTCCCTGGCTGACTACAGAGGGATGCTGCTTTGAAGATGTAGCATATCCCATGGAAGAAACAAGGGAGCTTAACCTTGAGCAGCCTACAATGAATCAAATATTCTACTGGCTCTCAAAAATTCGCTATCGTGTGGCCATGGTCCAAATGTTTGTGTCGCCCCCTAAATTCATATGTTGAAACCCTAACTCCCAAAGATGAAGTGGGGCCTTTGGGAGGTGCTAGGTCATGAGGGTGGAGCCCTCATGAATGGGATTAGTGCCCTTATAAAAGAGGCTCCAGAGAGATCCCTAGCCCCTTCCACCTTGAGAGGACACAACAAGAAGAATGCAGCCCAGAAGAGAACCCTCCCCTAACAACGCTGGCACCATGATCGTGGACTTCTAGCCTCCAGAACTGTGAGATATAAATTTAAAACTTTGTTTATAAGCTACCCAGTCTCTGATATTTTGCTGCAGCAGCCTGAACAGCCTAAGATAAAAAATGTATGAGTGTATTTGCTGCTCCAGGGAGGTGGAAGGCAGCATGGTTCAGGGGCCTTTGGAGCCAAGTAAACCACCCACCTGTAATGTAAACAACTCTGCTGATTACTAACCACTAGGCTTTGCTGATGGAACGTAACACTTTAGGACATCGGTTCCCTCATCTGTAAAATGGGCACAATAATTGTTACCCTTTTAAAATTATTGTAAAGATTGGAAATAATGTAAATAAATTATGTGACACAGTAATTCTCTCAGTGGTAGCTACAATTATGATTATTTTAAGATACCTTTCACCAATTCTTAAAAGACTCTCCCTTAAATGTGAGACAGAAATTGAGTTTTTCCTCTTTCCCAGTGCTGGGTTTAGACATCACTTTCCTCCATACTCACAATTTCTCAAACTTTCAAATTCATAGAAAAAAAATACAGAACAAATTTTTAAGTAGTGATGACTGTGCATGTGAGATACTTGTGCAACAACACATTTTCTGTGTGTGCTATAAGTTACACTACATCGAGATGGAGGCAGGTAGAGGACATTTGTGGCAGGGTTTTTCTGCCTCATTTTGGTATGCAGCACACGTGAAAGAATAATAATGGTCATCAGGAACGACTACTGCATATATACTCTACATAAAAGAAAAATCCAATTGGTGTTACAGAGCTCCTGGTCTTAGAATCTCTGTCTGCTTCAGCTGATATATAGTGTAAATCTAAAACTTATTTAAAAACCTGTCTGGGTAAGACAGATTTTAATTAATCTTCTCTTAGTTTTTATACTATATGGTACCTGGAAGATGCGAGATCAATCACCGTCACATTGTAATGTCGAGTTGTGAGACAGAATGATAAATGAGCTATCAAGTTAGCATTTTGATAGCTAAGTTAATTTAACGAGCTCCAGAACACACTCTAGATTGGTAGATAAAGTTGTGAGGTGAGGCACTGAATGTGATAACTGTGAGTGCGGTATGTTATTAAGAAAACAAGAATTTGCTAGTTCCTCTCTGTCCTTTATGGAAATTTAAATCCAGGATCAAAAAGGTGTAGCTGGGTGATGAGGTCATATTGCTAGTTCTGTCAGACCAATTAAGACAGCTTTATTAATTCAGACTTTTAATTGAGCACTGTGACAAGGTCCTAGCTGAGCTGAAGTTTCCTTATGTAGTATGCATGAAGAAAAGCTTGGCCAAGCAAATTAAACTCAATTTATGCTTAAGGGCAGATCTTGAGTAGAATCTGTTTCCTTATGGGGCCTACCAGAATTTTGTAAAATCATAAACTGTACTTCAAATTCTGTTTTCTCAATTATAGGAACTTCGAACTGATTCTTGTCCTTGGAAGAAAGGATACCCCATGCCAGGGATATCCATTTATACAATGATGTTTCAAATAGCAAGAAGGATAAGAATAAAACTTCTAGCCTGGCTTCTCCAAACTACCAGTCGAAATTGTAACAAAACTTCAAACAAAAGAAAAATGCTTCAGAAGTATTCTGAGAAGTATTCAGATACGCTAATCACAGCTATTAAGGAATATCAACTTTGGAATGTCACATCTATCCAAATAAGCAACACTAAATGGAGCAATTTTGAAAGGTTCTCCCTTCCTTAAAAGATAATGAAATGAAATTGCTATAAGGCAAAACCTCAACCTCCACCAAGCTCCACACTTACCCAGCCCCAATCTAAGCTATGTCAGAGCCTTCTTTCAACTTCTTTTCATTCATTTGTTCATTCACTCTTTAATAAACATGTATTAAGTCCTTACTACATACAGTAATCCCTAAGTATCTGTGAGGGCTTGGTTCCAGGACAGCTGCTACCTACTCCCTACAGATACCAAAATCTGCAGATGCTCAAGTCCCTTATATAAATGGATGCATCCCTAGATATGGAGGGTCAACTGTATAGTTGCAATGTTAGTTATTAGCGAGTCACAATTCATGTCACCAAAAAGTCGCAGAGAAATGTGCAGTTCGTTACAAAATGGTGTGTGTGATGCTTAGTTTTATGTGTCAACTTAACTGGGCCACAGGTGCTCAGATATCCAATTAAACATTCTGGGTGTGTTTATGAGAGTATTTCTGTGAGAGATTAACATTTGCATTGGTAGTCTGAGTAAAGCAGATTGCCCTCCCGATGTGGGAGGGGTGGGGTGGGCCTCATCCAATTGGAGACCTGAATAGAACAAAAAAGAGCAATAAGGGAGAATTCTCTCTCTCTCTGGCTGTCTCTGACTGAGGGTATCTGTCTTCTGTTTTCAGGCTCGGACTAGGACTGGAATTTATACCTTTGGCTCTCCTGGGTCTCGAGCTTGCCTCCTGCAGGTCTTAGGACTTCTGAGCTTCCATAACCACATAAGCCAGTTCCTTATAATAAAAATATATACCACACACATTTTCTCTGGAGAACCCAGACTAATACAGTATGTAGGTGAGAACTACAACAACTGAGCCCGTTAGCTATACGATTACAAGCAAGACCATCTTGTGATTCACTTAACACTCCCTTATTCGTCTACAACCTTCCCTCACTGACATCAACACTTGCCTTCAGAAATCGATTAATTCAAAGATTCACCCACTTCTGATATTCTACCCTAAGAACTTCCGACCCCAACTCATATGCAATCAAAAGCATCACTTCCGCTGCGAACACGGCGCTGCCAGTGGCGCGGAGCATGCGGGCCTCGGTCTGCAGCCTGCGCGCCATCTCTGCGCCCAACGCGCCCTGCCCGCCACGGCCTCGGAGACTGCGGGAGGGCGCCGTCCAGGCGCTGCGCACCGGTCCCGTTCTGCTGTTGGGTCGTAAATTCACAGACAAACATGAATAGGTAACAACAGAAAACGGTGTTGCAACAGTGGGAATCAGCAATTTTGCACAGGAAGCTTTGGGAGATGTTGTTTACTGTAGTCTGCCTGAAGTTGGGACAACACAAGAGGAATTTGGTGCTTTGGAAAGTGGGAAAGCTGCTAGTGAACTCTCTTCTCCTCTATCAGGAGAAGTAACTAAACTAATGAAGCTCTAGCAGAAAATCCAGGACTTGTCAACAAATCTTGTTATGAAGATGGTTGGCTGATCAAGATGACACTCAGTAACCCTTCAGAACTAGATGAACTAATGAGTGAAGAAGCATATGAGAAATACATAAAATCTATTGAGGAGTGAAAATGGAACCCCTAAACTAGTTTGAAACAACTTAATCTAGTATAGTTGTCTTAAATTAGTGGTGGATAGATTTTTAAAAAGCAACTTTTAGCAAAAGAAACTACTTGCAATAATGTTGCCTGAAGAAAATACCCCTTAACTTCCTAATGATTTCACATAAACACTATGCATCTTTTTCACAACAGCCTGTGATTTTTAGGCTAGTCTCCAGTTACAATATTCAGAATTCCTGAAATTATCTGTGGTAAAACTAGTTATAAAAATTATGTAATTCAAGGATAACATTGTTATCTTAACCTTATATAATATTGTAACTTGCTTACAGCCATCCCTGGATTTGGGTCAAAATACTCAATGAACTTGCCACTGGAAATAAATGGCAGTGGAGAAAAGTTTGTTAGTTGTATAGTGTCCAGTGAAGAACATTACTCTCTTAATTTTGCAATATACTGTGTTTGCTGGTGCTATTTTTATACAGTGAAGCAACAGCCTTGCAGGAAAATAAGAAACAGTTTAGTAATAAAATATTCAACTTCTTAAAAAAAAAAAACACAACATCACTTCCCTAATGTGCTGCCATTTCAAAGTTGCCTGTGTGGTATTCTCCTTTATGGCAGTAAGTCACTAAACCTCACTTTTGCTTATATCATAATAGGTTTCTTCAGTTAAAGAGAGAACTCTATATGTTTCAGGGTAGAGATGATTATTTTCACAAATGTATTAATGTTCAGAGCTCAAAGTCACTCTAGAAGCATTCTAATCTAACTCTCAAAATTTACTATCCTGTATAAAGGTAAGATGATCACTCAAAGTCATCCAGCCAGTTGGCTACTTTGCCACATGAGAACCCATATCTTGAGATTCCAACAAAAACAAGCTCCCTTGCTTTCATATCAAGTGTACTTAGAAAAATGCTAAAAAGATGTTCAGCTTTAAACCAATCTCTGATTAATTAAACAAATCTTTCTAGTTGTACTTTTACAAATAAAATGTTATTGTTTTCCAAAACTTCCACCAGGTGAAGTGTTAATACACACACACACACACACACACACACACACACACACACACACCACACATTCTATTTTAGCAGGAAGTGGCAGGATAGAACCCCTGCATTTGACATATATGTGTGTGTATGTGTATGTGTGTCACTATGATCATAAATTTACATAAAGGTTTTATAAGCATAGATATTCATATAATGTTGTTCAGTTTTGGTTTTACTAATATTCAGTGAATAAAAGCTTCAACTCCTAGTTTTAAATCTAAAATCTAAGCCTAAAGAATAGTCATTTTGCTGGGAGGTAGAAGTGGATAACGGTTAAGAACATGGACTTCAATATTAGCTACACTCAAGTTCAAACCCCAGCTCTGCTACTTGAAAGAGAGTTCTTAAGGCTCCCTTTGTAACCATAATCTCTTAATAAGTGTAGAATGACGAAAAATAAAAGACGGCCTCTTATGTTAGGATAGTCTCTCCAGGATTGAGGACAGGGAACAGGTAGCAGATACTGCTGGAAGTAAAATCATAGTGACTATATTTAGATCTGATATATTTTAATATCATTAATAAAATATACCTCTGTATTATTCAGCAAGACCTACCTAAAAGAATATTTTTATTCCTAAGGGCTAACAAACCCTTAAAATCAAAATCCTGTTTATAGCAAAAAGATAAAACAGTTGAACAAATAATTGTTGCCCCTATTCCTTCTACTGCATCTTGGCAGGAAATAACAATGCCAGCAAGCAGTTCTTGCTTCCTTGTAACAGCCTTGCAGGAGATGGACCAATCAGGGTCTGCTCTGGTGTGACGGACAGGAGCTGGTGGGACAGGGTATGCAGTGTGCTGATTACTATGACTGGTCTGAACCTGATCACAGACAGGATTACCCTTACACATCTCCACGGTTCACGCAACTCCTAAGACCAAACAGTAAGCCTCTGATTCTCCCAGAAAAAATGAAAGCATTAGAGCCAAAGCATAGTTCAAAACTAGCCATAAATATCACATCTGACTCAAGCTACCTCTGTCCCCAAGAAAAAAAAAAAATTCCCAGATATTAAAATTATCCTGTCCTCAGAAGAATGGAAGAGATGAATAGTTGGTACCACTTCCAAAACTGTTCACAGTATTCAGAGAAGAGGCCTCTTTTCTTTTTTTCTTTTCATTTTTTTTCTTTTAGTGGTGGAGTGAACTAATTACAGAATTCATTTAGCATTACCACTTCCCAGCTCTGGACTGAGAGGATGCATATGTGTGTGTGTGCATGAGCGCACTTGTGTGTATTTTGGAGAGGAGTGTTTATTTTTAGTACCCCATTCTGGGGTTCTCTGATGCAGTGTGGGTGTTCAAACATGGTACCTTCTCAAGTGTAGTTCTTTCAAATAGAGCCAATGCTGGAAAAAAAAAAAAAAACATACCTTGAGTATGTTATAGAGCCTCTCTGAGCCTCAGGTTCCTAATCCCTATACTAGGGAAGAAAAATTAAATTAAATAATGAAAAAAACATGCTGGGACTTCCCTGGTGGCGCAGTGGCTAAGAATCTGCCTGCCAATGCAGGGAACACGGGTTCAAGCCCTGGTCCAGGAGGATCCCACATGCCGCGGAGCAGCTAAGCCCATGCACCACAACTACTGAGCCTGTGCTCTAGAGCCTGTGAGCCACAGCTACTGAAGCCCACGTGCCTAGAGCCCGTGCTCCGCAACAAGAGAAGCCACCGCAGTGAGAAGCCCATGCACCACAATGAAGAGTAGCTCCTGCTCATCGCAACTAGAGAAAGCCCGCATGCAGCAACGAAGACCCAAGGCAGCCAAAAGTAAATAAATTAATTTTTAAAAACATGCTTAACACAGGGTCTAACAGATAGTATGCGTTTAATAAGTTGTAATCGTTACTTATTTTATTCCCCCAAAGGCTTTTGTTTTATGAAAAACATACCCATTTTGCAAATTATATAATATTGTCACCAAGGATGATTTAAACCAGGTTTTATAATCACAATTCCAAATTTAAACTTGAACAATGAAAAAGATGAGATGACTAAATGAAGCAGTATTTACCCTTCTTTTACCCTGTTGTAGAATACAAACAGTTATAAAAACCTTTGTACTTTATCTGTATGTAATTGGATATTGCTAATTTCAAATGACTTTTATTTATTCATTAAGGTAGTTTGTTATCCTGCCTGACTTTGTTAGTGATTAATTAATTGCAACTACATTGGGGGAAAACAAAAGTTCACCTTACAAGCATGTCAAGATCATCCCCAGTTCCAACCTTTCTGTACATCTGATTCTCCAGGACAGTGTTCCCTGCTCCTTCAGACAGAGGATAATGGACTAAACCCAAGAAGCACTGGGTCTTCAGCCTTTGACATCCTATTCCCCACTACTCACACCCTAGGCCCAGCCTTCAAAACCCAATATACCGAGTAGAGTGACAGGTGAGTTATAGGACCCAGTCGTGATCTCCGTGTCTACTCCTTCCTACCTTAATGATATTCAATAACTGTAGATGTTCATGATCAGACTGGCCTGCCCCGCTTTTACTCATAAAGTGGATCCTCAATAGAGACATTTTACTCTCCAGCTACTCAGAACTAAACCCTCCCTCCCCTGATGATTGGACTCATCAGGAACTCTGTGAAGCTAGGCCTCTCTCTGCTCCAGGTACCCCCCAGGGAGAAAATGTTCAAAATCACTTTGCCCAGACTGTTGAGGAAAATGCCATTCAAATGCCTAATCAAAAGCACAATAAGCACCGAGCTACCTTATAACTTTCATGCTGTTGTAGGAAAAAAGTTAGATTAGTTTGACAAGATTTGTTCTTTTAAGGGTCATTTTGATTTTCCCCCACTACTCTGTAATCCCTCTCAGACTTTGAAAGTTAATCCTCCTATTATTCTCGTATTTCTAGATATGAATTTTATGCTGTCTGGTTTATGGCATCTGGTATCATGGGCCTCTCGGCAAGCCTCTCAGAGTTTTCAGAAGGTTTTGTTTCAGTGAATTCCTTAAGCATCGCAGGATTCAAGTCACTGTGTCTTGTAATTTATTTTATTAATCCTAAGTGTACCTTAAAAGAAAAGAATAGAAATTAATGAAAATAAATTAGCATTTTTGAGTACAAAAGATACCTTCAAGGGCACTCTCATTTCTTGAAAGTGACTTTGCATTGTATAGTAATTAATACTGGAGCAGAGAAACAACAGAATGGCCTAGATTCCCTCAGAAGTGGATGGTGTCTCTTTTTACCATCCATAGATGGGGCCACATTAACCACGGACTGTAGAGGTTTGAAGCCAAAGATGCAGTCCGGATGTTAGAAGTTGGTGTTGGCCGTAAGCAAGAGCTGACAAGCACCCCTACAAGGCAAACCATAGCTGAACTCCAAACACCCCTCTCCAACTCTGGTGCTCCCACATCAGTCTACATCACGATCACCTTTCACCTGAACCATTACAACAGGCTCCCAACTAGTCTCTCGGCTTCAACTCTCAGTCCTTACCATAAACCATACCACCACACGAATCGTATCATGTTACTCCCCTGCTTAAAAACTTTTGACGGCTTCTCATTACCACCAGAAAAAAATACAAGTTCTTTAGGTAGTGTGTACGGCTATGTATAAGGATCTGCCCCACACCTATTCCAACCTCCCCTAGTACATAGGTTCTGCTAATGCAACACATGGATTCCTAAAATGTGCTATAGAATAAAAAGCATGCAATAAAAGCCACAGAGTTTATGGAAAACATGGGGATAGGGTCACAACACTCAAAAATGTCATCAGTGGTACATTAAATAAAGGTAAGAACTTAATAAAAATGGTGGCACAGTTTTAATTACACATTTTAAATGGTTAAGAAATACATATATACTACAATAAATATTGCACTTCACCCTAGAAAGACTAGAAGTTTGCTTGTAAAAGAGGATGCCAGAAGAGTTGCAGCTTGTGAATTATTAAGTAGTAGAAGGAGCGTTACCTGAAATCTGAGGAAAGGGTATAATACCTGATGGATGGAAGGGTGTGACTCATACACACATGGTGAATTGAGGCAGCTGGTAACTGTCTGAGGTATATGCATATGTGCGTTTAGTATATTCCGACACTGCTTGGTTCAGCTGGGTGCAGTTTTCTGCATTTATCTCGTGTTCCTCTCAGGCAAAACCACACATAAGCAAATGTAAAATCCATGTAAAGATCAAATTGTTCCCTATCAATCATGTTGAAAGAAATTTGCATTTTGAAAGCAAGCATCATAGCAGAGCTTACTGACCCTCCTGGCATACCATCACACACCATCCACCCTGTCCTGCATGAGCATCTCCAACGGCCCAAGTTGTTCCCCTTTGCATTTGCTATTCTTTCTGCTTGGATTGCTCTTCCCCACATTCTTCCCATGATTGACTTCATCTCATCCGTCAAGGCTCAGTTTCAATGCTGCCTATTCCAAAAGCCCTATGCTGAAATCATCCTCTCTAATGTAGCCCTCCACTCTCATTACTCTCTATTGCAGAACCCTTTTTTGTTTATTTCTTTCGAGCTTCTATTACAAGAGGCAAATAATTTCTTTGTCTTTGTTATTATATCTCTTCCACTAGAAGGTAAGTTCCATGAGATCAGGATCCATGTCTCTTGACATTCTTTGATGTCCTGGCCCTGGCAGGTACAGTGCTCAGCACAAACACAAAATGAAGGCATGCGATATACATCTCTTGAAGGAAAAAAAGAATGAAGGAATGATTATATCTAGGCGAACACCAAATATAACCAGCAGGCTCTCACAGAATGGCCTTATTAATGCTGTTATGATACTTACTCTGTTAAACCCCTTACAATTTAGCTCTTGTTCAGATTTAATGCTCTCATTAAAAAGAGCTTGAAGGGAAACAGTACAAAATTTAATTTAAAAAAAGAATGTATGAGAGAGTCTTCAAAGAAAAGAGTATTAAACTCACACAACGCAAAAATAACAACAGAAGAAAAAACAATACTGTCAAAACAGATAATTCATTCATGCTCTTTAAAAAAATGGACTCTAATACCAATGATGGTAAAAGAAAAGGCTCCTATTTGGCAAGTGACTAAACAGAGATTAAGGATTTGGTGAGGCTCTTATTACAACTCTGTGCCTAGTTTTGATATCCATCTTTTAAGAGGAATCTGGAGAAACTGTGAAGGATCTACAAAGAATCATGTTAACGGGATTAAAGAGTCACTATCAAGACAAGCGACAAGCTACTTAGAGCCTTTACTTTCCATCTCCTGCATCATAAAAAAGAAAGTGTGACTAAAATGTCTGAATATCCCTTCCTTCTTCCGTCTGTAGCAATAAAACGCTCAAGTTTTAGCAGGGGATGTGGCCAGGATAACTGTAGCTTTATTTTATCCCTTGTAGCTATGTCTGATGTGTGACCATCAGGCTAAATTCCAGCTAATGGGATATAAGTAGCTAATTTGAGCTAATGGCATGGCAGCTTCCATAAACCTTCCTTAAGAGAAAGCTATGTCTTCCCATTGCCCCATTACTATTCAGTTTTTCATCTTAGAATGCAGCTATAACAGCTGGAGCTCAGGTGCCATGCTGGATCATGGGGTGACCTTGAAAATACAGGTCATGGTCAATGAAGCAATAAGATAGAGAGAGCCTGGGTCTCTGTAGACTTTGTGGAACAGGGCCACCACAGCATGAACTGTCTCACTGTAAGACTTTAACATGAGAGGGAAGATATCTATCTGGTTTAAGTGAATTTTATTTTAGATTCTAACTTCAGTAAGTCACAGAGGTTAATGTGCCCCCAATTCTTTTCTACTGATTAGTTAAAACACTAAGTTTTAGTGGGTGCTTTTTTTTGGGGGGGGGGGGCTACGCAGGCCTCTCACTGTTGTGGCCTCTCCCATTGCGGAGCACAGGCTCCGGACGCTCAGGCTCAGCGGCCATGGCTCACGGGGCCAGCCGCTCCGCGGCATGTGGGATCTTCCCGGACCAGGGCACGAACCCGCGTCCCCTGCATCGGCAGGCAGACTCCCAACCACTGCGACACCAGGGAAGCCCCTTTAGTGGGTTCTTTTAGTAAAGAAAGTCAAGCTACCTGGGCACAGCAGAGTGAGAGTGAGAAGCCGAACTGCTCTGCCTAATCAGGGTTAGGAATTTGGGGATTTATATGGGACCCCCTCAGGGAAAAGAGTGGAGACATGAAGAGAGATGAGAGAAGCTCCTGTAATTGAAAGCCAGGCCCTAAAAAGTTCTCTGAAATAGGGATTTCTACAACAACATTTACTATAAAGTTGTCCTCCTCTGCTATCAATAATTGTCCTCCACTTTCCCCAAACTTTCAGTAAAAGTTGTTTGTGCTTAATAACCTTGTGTGCATGGTGTTTGGAGAGATGAAATAAGAGGAAAGGTGGGGCTAGGTAGCTGAGGGCAACAGTTTCAGGTTCTGAGAGCTAAGGTTACTGCCAGCAAAATTGCAAAGCATCTCTCAGTGTAGAATGAGTTAGAAGAGAATAAATGTCCCCTACCTAATGAACACACACACACACACACACATTTCTGTCAAGGGCTTGATGATCCTCCGCAGAGAACGGAGCTCAATATTGAAGTAAAGAGGTTACCAGAGCCTGGAAGGCTTGGAAACATCCAGGCTGAAGACTTTTGAGCTACATAATAATATGAAATGGCCTCTTCCTGGTCTGCATAGTGACTTATCTATCCTTCACAATTGTGCCCCAATGTCACCTTTACAGAAAGACCTTCCCTAATCCTCCAGGATAGGATTTATCGGTCCCTTGTCCATACAGATACAAGGTATCTGAGACATTTCTCTTCTGAGATATTTCTCTTCTGTTGCATATCGCCCGTGATGAGCTATTTGAGACCATAATATCTTATATTTGTCTTATCTGAAGTGCCTAGCGCACAGTTAATACCCAAAAAAGCTTTAAAGAATTGAAATGAATCATGAGTTTTATGAAAAAACAACCAGTATGGTAGAAACCTTAAAGGCAATCTTCATAAATCTTTATTTTGTGAATAAAGAAACGAACAACTAGAGAGACTAACTGAATTTCCTAAAGTCACACAGCTAGGAACAGGCAGAATGAGGGCTAGGACACAGTTCTCTAGTTCCCAAATCACCCACTGTTGCCATCACATTATGTTCCCTGACACTAGGGCAAAACACCTCAGGAAAACCTGGGAAAATATACAGATATTTGCAATCACTCCCAAATTGGGTACTATTTTGTTGTATGCCAAACGATGCTGCTTCTATTTGCTTCAACTTTTAGGAAAGGAAAGCATGAGATTTGTGCTTCCTGTTTCCAGGGTTCCCTGTAAGTAAGTGCTGAATATGAATAATGAAGAGACAGATTCAGCAATGTACAGGTAAGTGCAGAGATGCATCAGCCCTCCTGGGGCTCAAAAGTTGCAGCGAAAAGTACACTTTTCAAACTCAATATTGTTATATGGACCTGACAAAAAACAAAAACAAAAAAACAAAAAATAAGGGAAAAATGGAAGAATCTGAATAAAAAACTCAGGCAATGCGGCACACACATTCATATTATGTTCAGCACCGTGCACAGAAGCACACCAGAGCAGTTCTCCCAGCTCTTCATTTTCACCACAACATCTTATTTTATCTCCCTTATTTTCTTCTACTTTCCTGAACCCACTCAAGCATTTATTGCTTCTTGGTACTCTAGTGTGCTTCTTCTGTGCTTTTACTCTCTCCCTCCCTCCAAAGATAAACACCTCACACCTGGGAAACAGATGCCTTTAATTAGTACTAAAGCCAAAGTTTATGCCTGCCTTTGATGTTTTCTAGGATGCATTTTGGTGAATAATGGTATGCTCAATTCAGAACCATTCAACACTTAATCAAAAGTCAGTTTAGCAAAGATATTCAAGCAGTCACCCATCATCATACCCTAGGACTAAGCCTGCTTGTTAAGGGTAGTGAAAGAACTATATTCTGAAATTAGAAAATGTCTTTCACAAATCACACTTCTCTGAGCTGATGTTATCTCCATAACATGGAGACCCCAATTTTATAAAATCTGAATAAACTTTTAAAACTTGAATAAGAACCACAGTTGAGGAGAGAGGGGAGTGACATCAGTAAGATGTTGGAATGAGAGTTTTCTACCATCATGCCCCCACGGAACATAGACCTTGACAACCACCCACAGACAAGAGTAACTTTGTGGGAATCCAAGAGTCAGCAGAGAAATTTCAGCACATCACTGGAGAAAATTATGAGAATAGAGGCATTGAAAAGGATAAGAAGAACAGTTTCACTTCATCCATGTCACTCCTACCCCAAGGGGGCACAGCTCAGTGCCAAGAGAGAGCCCCCAAGTCTGTGATTTCTCCCAAAGGAGAAAGTGAGAGCACAGTGAATGATGCCAACTTCCCCAGTCATGCAAGATGGTGCCCAACAGGTCCACTTCTTTCTCAACCCACCAAGAATATGGAGGTGATGAGCACAGTTGAAGAGTTGGAAGAGACTGGGAGCATAGCAACCAGGGCTCAGAACTCATCAAAGGCTTCAGGTCTTACTGTTTTGTAGACTATCAGGAAGCCTGCCATGGGACACCTGAGATGCCTTGCCTGCAGACCACCCGAACTGGCCCACAGGTGCACCCAATGCTCAGCACACCCTACCCTATCACCCTCCTCCCTGTGGCTGACTCCCCGTGTGCACCCCCATGAACTGCAACTGCAAGGATTTGCAGGCAGCTCATAAACACATGCTAAAATCCAGCCTAACTGTGGGTCTGGGAGAATGCACACAAACTTGAACAATTCATGGCATTGCCTGAAGGAAATTAAATGGGAGGATCTGAGCACTCAGTCTGGGTTTGCAAGATCAACAGAAGGCATAATCTTAAGAACTCCTCCCGCAAGAGGGAACAAGAGGTATGGAATGGCTGCATCCACAAAAAAGGTCTGAGAGAGCCTTAGAATCTGCATCCAGGCTTACTGGTAAAGGCATTTCTCTACCAAAGTCAGTAAAGACGGGAGAAGATGACTGCTTCTTCAAATGCAAATATAGCAACACAAGACAAAGAAACATGAAAAATCAAGGAAACATGACAATACCAAAAGAACAAAATAATTTTCTAGTAACCAACCCCAAAGAAATGCAGATCTACAAACTGCCTGACAAAGAATTTAAAATAATTGTTTTAAAATAGCTCAGAGTCAATAAGAAAAAACATTAAAAATATGAGCTTGCTAAAGAATATTAACAATGACCTTGGTGTTATGATCATATTATGATTGACAAAGTACTAACAGATAAAGGAGAATGACACATGATGAAAAAATTTGCCATATTTTTGCTCATATCCTCACAAGCCTCAATATTGGAAGTCTGTGTGTTCCCCACAATTATCAAGTGAAAATTATAAATAAAACAAACATGATTATATATTTAAAAAAAAAAGATAGCTGAGAAAGCTACAAGAGAACACAGACAACTCAGTGAAAACAGGAAAACAATACATGAATAAAATTAGAAGTTAAACAAGGGACAGAAATCATTGAAAATAAAAAAGAGAAATTCTAGAGCTTATGAATACAGTGAATGAAATGAAAAATGCAATAGAGCATCAACACCAGACTTGATCAAGCAGACAAAGACTCTCTCAACTCAAAGACAATTTATTTGGAATTACCCACAGGAGAAAAAAGAAAAAAGAATGAAAGAGTGAAGAAGGCTACAGGGTTTATGAGACATCATGATAACATCTACTATACACATTATAACCTGCCCTCTTGGCGCAGTGGGCAGTGCATCAGTCTCATACTATACATATTACGGGACTCCCAGAGGAGAAGAGAAAGGGACAGAAAGCTTATTTAAAGTGAAAATGGCTGAAAACTTCTCAAATCTGAGGGGAGATATGAATATTCAGGTATATGAAGCTCAAAAGTCCCCAAACAGATTCAACCCAAAAAAGGACTTCACCGGGACACATTATAATCAAACTGTCTTAAATCAAAGACAAAGAGCAAATTTTGAAAGCAGCAAGAGAAAAGAGAATAATCACTTACAGGGACTCCCCGTAAGGCTTCAAGCAGATTTCTTAGCAGAAACCTTGCAAGAGAGAGTAGGATGATATATTCAAAATACTGAAAGAAAAATAACTGGCAACCAAGAATAATTTACCCTGCAAAGCTATTGTTACAAATGAAGGAGACAGAAAGACTTTCCCAGATAAACAAAAGCTGAGAGAATTCATCAACACTAGACCTGCCTTACAAGAAATGCTAAAGGGAGTTATTCAAGTTGAAATGAAAAAATGCTAATTAATAACATGAAAACTTATGAAAGTATAAAACTCATTGGTAAAGATTAATATATAGTCAAATTCTGAATACTCTGATACCGTAAGGGTGGTATGTAAATTACCTGTAACTCTAAAATAAAAGTTAAAAGACAAAAGCATTGAAAATAATTATCTACAATAATTATTGTTAATGGAAATACAACATAAAAAGATGTAAACTGTGACATTAAAACATAAAATGTGGGGAAAGAAAGTAAAAGGGTACAGGTTTTGTATGTGATTGAAGTTAAGCTGCTATCAGTTTAAAAGACACTGTTATAAATATAAGATGTTTTATGTAAGCCTCATGGTAACCACAAAGGAAAAATCTACAGTAGATACACAAAAGATAAAGAGAAAGGAATCAAAGCATAACACTATAGTTATCAAATCACAAAGGAATACAGCAAGAAAGGAAGAACAAAAGCACTACAAAATAGCCAGAAAACATTAACAAAATGTTAATACTAAGTCCTATCTACCAATAATTACTTTAAATGAAAAGAGATTAAATTCTGTAATCAAAAGACATAGAATGGCTGAATGAATAAAAAAAAAACAATATCCAACAATATATCACCTACAAGAGACTCACTTCAGCTTCAAGGACACACATAGGCTGAAAGTGAAGGTATGGAAAAAAGATATTCCATTTAAATGGAAAACAAAAGATAACAAGGGTAGCTATACTTATATCAAGACAAATAGACTCTAAGTCAAAAACTGTAACAAGAGACAATGAAGGTCATTATATAATGATAAAGTGGTCAATTCATCAAGAGGCTATAAAAGTTGTAAATATACATGCACTCAATATAGGAGCATCTAAATATATAAATCAAATATTAACAGATCGGAAAGGAGAAATAGATAGTAATATAATAATAGTAGAGGACTTAAATGCCCCACTTTCAACTATGAATAGATTATCCAGATAGCATTTGAACTACGTTGTATGCCTAAATGGACTGATTGACATACGCAAATCATCATACAACAGCAGAAGAATACACATTCTTCTCACCTGCATATGGAACATTCTCCAGGATAAATCGTATGTTAGGCTACAAAACATGTCCTAAAAAATTTAAGAAGACTGATATGATATCAAGCATCTTTTCTGAGCACAATTATATGAAACTAGGCATCAATAAAAGGAGGAAAACTGGAAAATTATCAAATATGTGGATATTAAACAACATGTTACTGAACAACTGATGAGTCAAAGAAGAAACAAAAAGATAAATTTAAAAATATCTTCAGACAATTGAAAACAAAAAACCACATACCCAAACTTTTGGGACAAAGTAAAAGCAGTTCTACGAGGGAACTTTGTAGAGATAAATGCCTACATTAAGAAAGAAGAAAGTTCTCAAATAAATAGTCTAACTTTTCACCTCAAGGAACTAGAAGAAGAAAAAACTAAGACCAAAGTTATTTCAAGGAATGAAATAATGAAGATCAGAACAGAAATAAATGAAAGACTAGGAAGATGATAGAAAAGATCAACAAAAGAGTTTGTTTTTTGAAAAGATAAACAAAAAATGATCAAATTTTAGTTAGACTAAGAAAAAAAGACAGAAGACTCAAAATCAGAAATGAAAGAGGAAACACTACAACCAATACTACACAAATACAAAAGATCATGAGAGTTACTATGAACAATTACATGCCAATGGGCTGGATAAGCTAAAACAAATGGATAAACTCCTAAAAATATACAACCTACCAAGACTACATCATAAAGAAATAAAAATCCAAAAAAGACCAGTAATGAGTAAGGATATGGAATCAGTAATCAAAAACCTCCCAACAAAGAAAAGCCTAGGGCCCAATTGCTTCACTGGTGAATTCTACCAAACATTAAAGAATTAACACCAATTCTTCTCAAACTCCTCCAAAAAACTGAAGAGGAGGAAACATTTCTGAACTCATTTTACAAGGCCAGGATTATTTTGATACCAAAGCCACATTAAGGACACAATAAAAGAAGCCTAAGGGGGAAGATGGCAGAAGAGTAAGACACGGAGATCACCTTCCTCCCCACAGATACATCAGAAATACATCTATACATGGAAAAACTCCTACAGAACACCCACTGAACGCTGACAGTAGACCTCAGACCTCCCAAAAGGCAAGAAACCCCCCACGTACCTGGGTAGGGCAAAAGAAAAAAGAATAAACAGAGACAAAAGGGTAGGGACAGGACCTGCACCAGTGGGAGGGAGTTGTGAAGGAGGAAAGGTTTCCACACACTAGGAAGCCCCTTCGTGGGCAGAGACTGTGGGTAGCGGAAGGGGGGAGCTTCAGAGCCACGGAGGAGAGTGCAGCAACAGGGGTGCGGAGGGCAAAGCGAAGACATTCCCACACAGAGGATCGGTGCCAACCAGCACTCACCAGCCTGAGAGGCTTGTCTGCTCACCCGCCGGGGCAGGCGGGGGCTGGGAGCTGAGGCTTGTGCTTTGGTCGGGTTGCAGGGAAAGGACTGGCGGTGTGAACACAGCCTGAAGGGGGCTAGTGCACCACGGCTAGCCGGCTACCCGGGAGGGAGTCCGGGGAAAGGTCTGGACCTGCCGAACAGGTAAGAGACTTTTTCCTGCCTCTTTGTTTCCTGGTGCACGAGAGGGGATTAAGAGCGCTGCTTAAAGAAGCTCCAGAGATGGGCGCAAGCCACGGCTAAAAGCACGGACCCCTGAGATGAGCATGAGACGCTAATGCTGCTGCTGCCACCACCAAGAAGCCTGTGTGCGAGCACAGGTCACTATCCACATTTCCCCTCCCGGGAGCCTGTGCAACCCGCCAACGCCAGGGTCCCGTGATACAGGGACAACTTCCCCAGGAGAACGCACGGTGCGCCTCAGGCTGGTGCAACGTCACGCTGGCCTCTGCCACCGCAGGCTAGCCCCACACTCCATGCCCCGCCCTCCCCCAGCCTGAGTGAGCCAGAGCCCCCGAATCAGCGGTTCCTTTAACCCCGTCCTGTCTGAGCGAAGAACAGACGCCCTCCGGCGACTTACACACAGAGGCGGGGCCAAATCCAAAGCTGAACCCCGGGAGTTGTGGGAACAAAGAAGAGAAAGGGAAATCCCTCCCAGCAGCCTCAGGAGCAGTGGATTAAATCTCCACAATCAACCTGATGTACCCTGCATCGGTGGAATATCTGAATAGACAACAAATCATCCCAAATTGAGGAGGTGGACTTTGAGAGCAAGATATATTATTTTTTCCCCTTTTCCTCTTTTTGTGAGTGTGTATGTGTATCCTTCTGTGTGAGATTTTGTCTGTATAACTTTGCTTTCACCATTTGTCCTAGGGTTCTGGCCGTCCGTTTTTGATTTGTTTTCTTTTGTTTTTTTTACTTAAAATATTTTTTCTTAATAATTATTTTTATTTTAATAACTTTATTTTATTTTATCTTACTTTACTTTATTTTATATTATCCTCTTTCTTTCTATGTTTTCTCCCTTTTATTCTGAGCCGTGTAGATGAAAGGCTCTTGGTGCTACAGCCAGGAGTCAGTGCTGTGCCTCTGACGCGGGAGAGCCAACTTCAGGACACTGGTCCACAAGAGACCTCCCAGCTCCACGTAACATCAAACGGTGAAAATCTCCCAGAGATCTCCAACTGAACACCAATACCCAGCTTCACTCAATGACCAGCAAGCTACAGTGCTGGACACCCTACGCCAAACAACTAGCAAGACAGTAACACAACCACACCCATTAGCAGAGAGGCTGCCTAAAATCATAATAAGTCCACAGACAACCCAAAACACACCACCAGACGTGGACCTGCCCACCAGAAAGACAAGATCCAGCCTCATCCAGCAGAACACAGGCACCAGTCCCCTCAACCAGGAAGCCTACACAACCCACTGAACCAACCTTAGCCACTGGGGGCAGACACCAAAAACAACGGGAACTAAGAACCTGCAGCCTGCAAAAAGGAGACCCCAAACACAGTAAGTTAAGCAAAATGAGAAGACAGAAAAACACACAGCAGATACAGGAGCAAGATAAAAACCCACCAGACCTAACATATGAAGAGGAAATAGGCAGTCTACCTGAAAAAGAATTCAGAATAACGATAGTAAAGATGATCCAAAATCTTTGAAATAGAATAGAGAAAATGCAAGAAACATGTAACAAGCACCTAGAGAACTAAAGAGGAAAAAAGCAATGATGAACAACACAATAAATGAAATTAAAAATACTCTAGAAGGGAACAATAGCAGAATAACTGAGGCAGAAGAACTGATAAGTGACCTGGAAGATAAAATAGTGGAAATAACTACTGCAGAGCAGAATAAAGAAAAAAGAATGAAAGAACTGAGGACAGTCTCAGAGACATCTGGGACAACATTAAATGCACCAACATTCGAATTATAGGGGTTCCAGAAGAAGAAGAGGAAAAGAAAGGGACTGAGAAAATATTTGGAGAGATTATAGTTGAAAACTTCCCTAATATGGGAAAGGAAATAGTTAAGTCCAGGAAGCACAGAGAGTCCCATACAGGATAAATCCAAGAAGAAACAAGCCAAGACACATATTAATCAAGCTATCAAAAATTAAATACAAAGAAAACATATTAAAAGCAGCAAGGGAAAAACAACAAATAACACACAAGGGAATCCCCATAAGGTTAACAGCTGATCTTTCAGCAAAAACTTTGCAAACCAGAAGAGAATGGCAGGAAATATTTAAAGTGATGAAGGACAAAAACCTGCAACCAAGATTACTCTACCCAGCAAGGATCTCATTCAGATTTGATGGAGAAATTACAACCTTTACAGACAAGGAAAAGCTGAGAGAGTTCAGCACTACCAAACCAGCTTTACAACAAATGCTAAAGGAGATTCTCTAGGCAAGAAACACAAGAGAAGGAAAAGACCTACAATAACAAACCCAAAACAATTAAGAAAATGGGATTAGGAACATACATATCGATAATTAGCTTAAATGTAAATGGATTAAATGCTCCCACCAAAAGACACAGACTGGCTGAATGGATACAAAAACAAGACCCATATATATGCTGTCTACAAGAGACCCAAATCAGACATAGGGACACATATCGACTGAAAGTGAGGGGATGGAAAAGGTATTCCATGGAAATGGAAAGCAAAAGAAAGCTGGAGTAGCAATTCTCATATCAGACAAAATAGACTTTAAAATAAAGACTATTAGAAGAGACAAAGAAGGACACTACATAACGATCAAGGGATTGATCCAAGAAAAAGATATAACAATTGTAAATATTTATGCACCCAACACAGGAGCACCTCAATACATAAGGAAAATACTAACACCCATAAAAGGAGAAATCAACAGTAACACATTCATAGTAGGGGACATTAACACCCCACTTTCACCAATGGACAGATCATCCAAAATGAAAATAAATAAGGAAACACAAGTTTTAAATGATACATTAAACAAGATGGACTTAATTGATATTTATAGAACATTCCATCCAAAAACAACAGAATACACATTTTTCTCAAGTGCTCATGGAACATTCTCCACGATAGATCATATCTTGGGTCAAAATGAAGCCTTGGTAAATTTAAGAAAATTGAAATTGTATCAAGTATCTTTTCCGACCACAACGCTATGAGACTAGATATCAATTACAGGAAAAGATCTGTAAAAAATACAAACACATGGAGGCTAAACAATACACTATTTAGTAACTAAGTGATCACTGAAGAAATCAAAGAGGAAATCAAAAAATACCTAGAAACAAATGACAATGGAGACAGGACGACCCAAAACCAATGGGATCCAGCAAAAGCAGTTCTAAGAGGGAAGTTTATAGCAATACAATCCTACCTTTAGAAACAGGAAACCTCTTGAATAAACAACCTAACCTTGCACCTAAAGCAATTAGAGAAAGAAGAACAAAAAAATCCCAAAGTTAGCAGAAGGTAAGAAATCATAAAGATCAGATCAGAAATAAATGAAAAAGAAATGAAGGAAACAATAGCAAAGACCAATAAAACTAAAAGCTGGTTCTTTGAGAAGATAAACAAAATTGATAAACCATTAGCCTGATACATCAAGAAAAAAAGGGAGAAGACTCAAATCAATAGAATTAGAAATGAAAAAGGAGAAGTAACAACTGACACTGCAGAAATACAAAAGATCATGAGATTACTATAAGCAACTCTATGGCAATAAAATGGACAACCTCGAAGAAATGGACAAATTCTTAGAAAGGCACAATGTGCCAAGACTGAATGAGGAAGAAATAGAAAATATGAGCAGACCAATCACAAGCACTGAAATTGAAACTGTGATTAAAAATCTTCCAAAAAACAAAATCCCAGACCACATGGCTTCACAGGCGAATTCTATCAAACATTCAGAGAAGAGCTAACATCTGTCCTTCTCAAACTCTTCCAAAATACAGCAGAGCGAGGAACACTCCCAAACTCATTCTACGAGACCACCATCACCCTGATACCAAAACCAGACGAAGATGTCACAAAGAAAGAAAACTAATAGCCAATATCACTGATGAATATAGATGCAAAAATCCTCAACAAAATACTAGCAAACAGAATCCAACAGCACATTAAAAGGATCATACACCATGATCAAGTGGGGTTTATCCCAGGAATGCAAGGATTCTTCAATATATACAAATCAATCAACGTGATACACCACATTAACAAATTGAAGGAGAAAAACCATATGATCACCTCAATAGATGCAGAGAAAGCTTTCGACAAAATTCAACACCCATTTATGATAAAAACCCTGCAGAAAGTAGGCATAGAGGTAACTTTCCTCAACATAATTAAGGTCATATATGACTAACCCACAGCCAACATCGTCCTCAATGATGAAAAACTGAAACCATTTCCTCTATGATCAGGAAGAAGACAAGGTTGCCCACTCTCACCACTCTTATTCAACATAGTTTTGGAAGTTTTAGCCACAGCAATCAGAGAAGAAAAGGAAATAAAAGGAATCCAAATCGGAAAAGAAGAAGTAAAGCTGTCACTGTTTGCAGATGACATGATGCTATACATAGAGAATCCTAAAGATGCTATCAGAAAACTACTAGAGCTAATCAATGAATTTGGTAAAGTAGCAGGATACAAAATTAATGCACAGAAATCTCTGGCATTCCTATACACTAATGATGAAAAATCTGAAAGTGAAATCAAGAAAACACTCCCATTTACCATTGCAACAAAAAGAATTAAATATCTAGGAATAAACCTACCTAAGGAGACAAAAGACCTGTATGCAGAAAATTATAAGACACTGATGAAAGAAATTAAAGATGATACAAATAGATGGAGAGATATACCATGTTCTCGGATTGGAAGAATCAACATTGTGAGAATGACTCTACTACCCAAAGCAATCTACAGATTCAATGCAATCCCTATCAAACTACCACTGATATTTTTCACAGAACTAGAAGAAAAAACTTCATAATTTGTATGGAAACACAAAAGACCCCAAATAGCCAAAGCCATCTTGAGAACGAAAAACAGAGCTGGAGGAATCAGGCTACCTGACTTCAGACAATACTACAAAGCTACAGTAATCAAGACAGTATGGTACTGGAACAAAAACAAAAATATAGATCAATGGAACAGGATGGAAAGCCCAGAGATAAACCCACACACATATGGTCACCTCATCTTTGATAAAGGAGGCAGGAATGTACAGTGGAGAAAGGACAGCCTCTTCAATAAGTGGTGCTGGGAAAACTGGACAGGTAAATGTCAAAGTATGAGATTAGATCACTCCCTAACACCATACACAAATATAAGCTCAAAATGGATTAAAGATGTAAATGTAAGGCCAGAAACTATCAAACTCTTAGAGGAAAACATAGGCAGAACACTCTATGACATAAATCACAGCAAGATCCTTTTTGACCCACCTCCTAGAGAAATGCAAATAAAAACAAAAATAAACAAATGGGACCTAATGAGACTTCAAAGCTTTTGCACAGCAAAGGAAACCATAAACAAGACCAAAAGACAACCCTCAGAATGGGAGAAAATATTTGCAAATGAAGCAACTGACAAAGGATTAATCTCCAAAATTTACAAGCAGCTCATGCCACTCAATAACAAAAAAACAAACAACCCAATCCAACAATGGGCAGAAGACCTAAACAGACATTTCTCCAAAGAAGATGTACAGATTGCCAACAAACACATGAAAGAATGCTCAACATCATTAATCATTAGAGAAATGCAAATCAAAACTACAATGAGGGGCTTCCCTTGTCGTGCAGTGGTTGAGAGTCCACCTGCCAATGCAGGGGACATGGGTTCGTGCCCCGGTCCGGGAAGATCCCACATGCCACGGAGCGGCTGGGCCCATAAGCTATGGCCGCTGAGCCAGCGCATCCGGAACCTGTGCCCCACAGTGGGAGAGGCCACAGCAGTGAGAGACCTACATACCACACACACACAAAAAAACTACAATGAGATATCATCTCACACCGGTCAGAATGGCCATCATCAAAAAATCTAGAAACCATAAATGCTGGAGAGGGTGTGGAGAAAAGGGAACACTCTTGCACTGCTGGTGGGAGTGTGAATTGGTTCAGCCACTATGGAGAACAGTATGGAGGTTCCTTAAAAAACTACAAATAGAACTACCATATGACCCAGCAATCCCACTACTGGGAATATACCCTGAGAAAACCATAATTCAAAAAGAGTCATGTACCAAAATGTTCATTGCAGCTCTACTTACAATAGCCAGGAGATGGAAACAACGTAAGTGTCCATCATTGGTTGAATGGATAAAGAAGATGTGGCACATGTATACCATGGAATATTACTCAGACATCAAAAGAAACAAAATTGAGTTATTTGTACTGAGGTGGATGGACCTAGAGACTGTCATACAGAGTGAAGTAAGTCAGAAAGAGAAAGACAAATACCGTATGCTAACACATATATATGGAATTTAAGGAAAAAAAATTGTCATGAAGCACCTAGGGGTAAGACAGGAATAAAGACACAGACCTACTAGAGAATGGACTTGAGGATATGGGGAGGGGGAAGGGTAAGCTGTGACAAAGTGAGAGAGTGGCATGGACATATATACACTACCAAACGTAAAATAGATAGTTAGTGGGAAGCAGGCACATAGCATAGGGAGATCAGCTCGGTGTTTTGTGACCACCTATGGGGGTGGGATAGGGAGGGTGGGAGGGAGGGAGATGCAAGAGGGAAGAGATATGGGAACATATGTATATGTATAACTGATTCACTTTGTTATAAAGCAGAAACTAACACACCATTGTAAAGCAATTATACTCCAATAAAGATGTTAAAAAAAAATGGACACAACAAGAAAAGAAAACTACAGGGCAATATCCTTGATGAACACTGATGAAAAAATTCTCAACAAAATACTAGCAAACCACATTCAACAGCACCTTAAAGGTTCATACACCATGATCAAATGGGGCTTATCCCTGGATGCAAAAATGGTTCAACATGCACAAATCAATGTGATATATCACATTAAGAAAATGAAGGATAAAAATTACATGATCATCTCAATAGATGTAGAAAAAGCATTTGACAAAACTCAATATGCTTTCAAGATAAAAACTCTCAACACATTAGGTATAGAACCAATTTCCTTCAACACAATAAAGGCCATATATGGCAAGCTCACTGCTAATGTCATACCTAACAGTGAAAAGCTGAAATCTTTTTCTCTAAGATCAGAAATAAAAAAGTATACCTACTCTTGCCACCTCTATTCAACATAGTAATAGAAGTCCTATCCTGAGCAATAAAGCAAGAAAAAGAAATAAAATGCATTCAAATTGGAAAGGAAGCAGTAAAATTGTCTGATTGCAGATGACATGGTCTTATATATATATAAAACCCTAACGATGCTACTCAAAAAAAACCTGTTAGAACTAATAAACAATTTCAGTAAAGTTGCAGGATACAAAATCAGCATTAAAAAAGCAGTTGCCTTTCTATACCCTAATAAAGAACTATTCAAAAAATAAATTAAGGAAACAATCCCATTTACATAGCATCCATGTAGCATCCAAAGGAATACTTAAGAAAAATTTAACCAAAGGAGTGAAAGAGCTATGCACTGAAAACTATAAGACAATGATGAAAGAAACTGAACAGAACACAAATAAATGGAAAGATATCCATGTTTATGGATTAGAAGAATCAACACTGTTAAAATGTTCATATTACCCAAAGCAATCTACAGATTCATTGCAATCTCTATCAAAATTCCAATGGAATTTTTCACAGATTTTTAAGAAACAATCCTAAAATTCATATTGCAGCACAAAAATACTGGATAGCTAAAGCAATATTGAGCAAGAATAAGTTGGAGCCATCACACTTCCTGATTTTAAATTGTATTACAATGCTATAGTAATCAAATCAGTAAGGTATTGATAAAAACAGACACAGACCAGTGGAACAGAATAGAGAGCCCAGAAATAAACCCACACATATATGGTCAACTAATCTTCGACAAAGGAACCAAGAACACACAAGGGGGAAAGGACAATATATTCAATAAGTGGTGTTGGGAAAATTGTACAGCCAGTTGTGAAATAATGAAATCAGACCATATACTACACCATATACAAAAATCAACTCAAAATGGATTAAATACAAATGTAAGCCCTGAAATCATAAAACTCCTAGAAAAAAACAACAGGGGGAAAGCTCCTTGACACTGATCTTGGCAATGATTTTTTGGATTAAAAGCACAGGCAACAAAAGCAAAAATAACCAAGTAGGATATGTCAAGTTAAAAGGTTTCTGCATGGCACAGGAAATCAGAAAAATTGAAAAGGCAACCTAAAGTATGGAAGAAAACATTTGCAAGCCATGTATCACATAAGGGGTTAATATCCAAAATACATGAGAAACTCATACAACCCAACAGTAAAGGAAACAAATAATCCAGTTAAAAAATGGGTAAAGGACCTCAATAGACATTTTTTCAAAGAAGACATATGAATGGCCAATAGATATAGGAAAAGATGCTTGACATCAATAATCACTAAGAAAATGAAAGTCAAAATCTTAATGAGATATCACCTCACACCTGTTAGGATGGCCATTATCAAAATGTAAAAAGATTTTGTGTTGGCAAAGATGTGGAAAAGGGAACGCATTTGTGCTGTTGGTGGGAGCGTAAATTGGTAGAGGCATATGGAAAACAATATGGAGGCTCCTCAAAAAGTTAAAAATAGAACGACCATATGTTTCAGCAGTTCCACTTCTGGGAATAAATCTGAAGGAAAAAGAAAACCACTATGTTGAAGAGGTATCTGCACTGCCATGTTCACTGCAGGATTATTCACAGTAGCTAAGATATGAAAGCAAGCTAACTTCCCACCAATGGATGAATGGATAAAGAATGGAGACATATATATCACATTTTCTTTATACACACACATACATTTACACATACACACATACAATGTGTGTGTATATACAATTTTTGTCAGTTGTACCTCAATAAAGCTGTGGAGGGTGGGTTGAGAATAGAAAGATCTGAGAAACAGTAGCTGTTAATATTTGCTAAGTGACCATGTTTCTCCTTTGAGTTTTGAATTCACTTGAGACGTATTCCTATTAGACATATTATTTAGTGCTCTAAGTGTAACCTAGCATAGTAAGCATCAAAAGGTTAAATAGTAAGAATATTGAGAAGCTTAAGCAGGGAGAACGTTCATACAGGAAGCAATATGGTGTCCATGACTCTGATCATTGAAGAAATTCTTCCATAGGTTAAAGTCAACCTAGAAAAATTTTAATCAAAAAAAAAAAAAAAGAGGAAAAATTCCCTACTCAGTACTATGGCTCTGCATGGCAAAATACAGAAAGTCTTCAGATAAAGAAGAAAACTGCAACACCACACAGATAAAGAAGAAAGACACCTGGAGAAATAATTACATTTCTACTTTCTACAGTGTTTTGGGCAGTCTTTGGAGGCAAGAAGAAAACTGGTGCAGAGAAATTCTACACAAATAAAAATAGAGCTAACTAGGGCTATAGGAAGAGCTGGAAAAGAGTCTACTCAAAATATGAACGGCAACTTGGAGCTATAACAATGAAAATATTAGTGTTTACGCAACTAGTATTCTCTTTAATGACTACTCAAGTGGTCAGGTAGCTACTGAACCAAAACAGCAGAGGCTATAGAATAAGGGGATTAAAAACCAGGAGCAAACCAAAATATATTAAGCCCATGACAGAAATAATTCTTAGCTCATGCGGTAAGGGGTCCCCCATTTCCTTGGTGCAGAAGCTTTGGAAAATTCATATTGTCCTATGACGTGTACATGTAATGAAACTCTGTCTCATGTGTATATTAGTCGAGATAGGCTGTTATGCTACAATAACAAATTATTCCAACATCTCTCAACAAGGGTTAACTTCTTGTTCACACGATCCATCAGAGCGGCTACTGCTCCCAGTCTCAGGCTGATCAGAGTCACCTCCATCTGGAACATTGCTGCTGGTAGTCATGTGAGTCAGTAAAACAATGTGGCAAGCCTCCTCCTACCTCATGAAGCTTCTGCCCAGAACTGACATGCCTCGCTCATTGTGATGGCCCAGGAAAGTCAAATGGCCCTGCCTGAGTTCAACAGGGTAAGAAATATAACCCTCCCCTGCCCTCCCCAGGCAGGGTCCCTGATTATGAGCCCTACAATCCACCACAGTATGCTCAAGATAACTGTATATAGTAAATTATATAATTCTGACTCTATGGTGCCAAAGTTTTTCTGCACTAAAATTATCTTTACAAAATCTCCAATCAAGGAGCTCCAGGCATTATTATAACTAGCCATCTAAATCATGTAGGTCCTATTGGTAGTTACCATCAGTATTATGGTCAGCAGTTTCCCTTACATAAGGATGTCTTAAATTTTAACTCTGGCTATAGTCATGATTTTTAAGCCTTCAGGTTGTCTGCTAAGGTCCTTAATGGGGAGGAGCAATAAGTTGACAGGGCTTTTTCTTGTATGTGTATTCTAAAAACTAACACCATATTTAAGAGTTTGAATGAGGTTGAGTTGTAAATCTGCACGTATGAATTTTAATTATTTTTCATTTCATACCAAGGAACCACATCTTCAGACACTACTCTGCAACAAAATCTTTAATAAGGACAAAGGTCTCCTTAACCCCAGTACTTAACTTTAAAATAGGAAGCATAGATTTGATGGCAGAAACGTCGGTCAGGAATTTGCTAATTATTTTTCCATGATGTGAGCTTTAATTTGCTTGGTAAAGATAATGAAATCTACGTCACTGAAGTAGTTATTAATCTAATTGAAAATACCCATGTATATGTATCCCATCTTCCTACTACAAAGGATTCAGTGTGCTGTGGATCTGTTTACCCACCACTGAGAGGGGGTAACAGCCCTCAGGCAAGTATTTCTGGTTATGACTTCAAGTTAAAGTTCTCAAAAACAGCATTTATCCTGTCCTTTTAGCATGATGCTGCCTGGAGGCAAGAGAGAGAATGAAAAGTTCTCTTAATGTCCCTTTCATTCTTGTGGTTCTTTTTTTTAATAAATTCTTTAGCTTTCCTATTACTCAGTGAAGTCCCTTCTCCTCAGCCACTTTATTTATTTTTTATAATAAGTGGTCCTTCTGATAATAAGGACACCTGGGAGTTCCAGAACTGAGACTTGCCTCTCAGTACCAGAACCTCAGGAATCAGTCTGGAACACCACACAATTCTGATAAATTCTAAGCTGCAATAACAGATCATATTCTCCTCCCATAGGTGTTGACTAAGGAGAGGGTAGATAAGAGAGCTGGCTGATTGACCAGCTGATTAAAGGAGGAGATAAGCTGGTATGGGCGACCTGAGAATCCTCCCAATGGCAATGTCAAACCCAGGTCATGAAGTAGAAGAAAGAGGTGTCCGTGTGGTTCTTGACCACCTCTTCCTCTTTCTTGACCACCTCCTTCACTTATCATTTGGTCAATCCCAACTCTACTTAATCTTGGCTTCCAGAACCACCACTGCCCTTGACCTTTGGGGCTGATCTTGGCCCTAATCAGCTTAATCATCTGTTCATTTGTTTCAGGTCTTGTCTTCAGCATACCCAAAAGCCCCCATCAAAGAAGTCACCCTTGTGAATGGGAATAAACAAATAAGCCTATGAATGGAATTGAAAAAGTCTACTTGCTGAATGTCTGCTGAAGATAAGACATAAGTTTGAGAGGGGCCAAAGTTATATTTTAGATAGTTTGGAAGATGTGGAGAAGTGGCATAATCACCCAATGTTGAACTGCCCCTCTATCCCCAATTTAAATTGCTTTCTGATAGGTACTGAGAGCTGCAACTTGACCTTCTTAAACCCTTCTCACATGTAAAAGTTAAACTCAGATGACAGTCCCATCTTGAAGCCTCCCTTTTCCCCTGTATCTGCTGCTAAGCAATACTAATTGTAAGGTCGGATCTTAACAAACGGCACCGCGAAACAGAGGAAAGCTTCAAGTGAGCTTTATTAGGGAGCGCTCCCGGGTGAGGTTCACTGGTCCGAGAGAAAGGGGCCGGAGAAGTCGCACCCAGGCGAGGGTCCGGCAAGATTTTATAGGGGAAGAAGGGAAAGGGGTGTGGTGAATCTGGGAGGGCGCAGGGTATTCCTTATTTGGTGGTCTTTTCGGGTATCCCGGGGGACCGTTAGTCCCGCCCCTAGAAAGGCGGGAAGGCTGGGCTGGGTTCAAAGTCCCCAGGTCAGTTCCTGGAACTGGGTGGTCCGGAATGTCTCCAGGGCAGTTTCTGGGTGGTCTGGAGAATTTCGGTCTGATGCAACCTGTGAATCTGATTGTGTTCCCCTGCCTCGGGCCGTTGGCCTTACACTAATTGTTCCTTCTTCCATGATCTTTAATACTTAATTCACAAACTTATTGTGGCATTTTCACATGTTACATTATTTAGCTCTGTGCATCTATATATCATCCTTGCAAAAGAGCAATCTCCCAAAGGCAAATTTAAATCTTATTTATCTTTACATCTATGATGCCAAGCAGAACATTGGACACATGGTAGATGCAAGAAGATTTTGCTCACTGAATTGAAATTTAGTTGAGGGTCAGTGTTGTGAGTAGCAGAAGCTGCCTACAAAGAGGTAATATGGAACAGAGTGGGGAGGGCTTGAGCTCTGGCATTAGAGAAACCTAAAGTCAAATCCCAACTCTGCACCTAACAGCTATGATGCAACCTTAGACAATGTTATTTAACCTCTCAAAAACTATTTTTGCCCTTGTAAAATGGAGGATTTTTACATGGGGATGGGGATAATTATCCCCATCCTGCTGGATTATGCTGCAAATTAACTGTAAGGCATGCACAGTACTTGGTACACTATGAGTTGCGATGACCATGATAGTTGCAATGACCAGATGCCCCTGGATGCCTCTTACTGGTTCTGTGTGCCCATCCTCCAGCCTCTGTGTGCTTCAGTCCTAATGGATGACACCCACAATTTTCTCTCAGGGGAATACTTTGGGTATTCTGGGCTCTGTCCTAAACACAGAGAACCTGGAGATTGGAGTACTTACATTTGCGGCTGTGGCCAATAACTGGTGTAGGAGTGTACGAGCCCAACTCCCTTGCCTGTGGGACAGATAAACACAGAAGTTTAACCTGTGCTCTCAAGCTCCCCTTGGGACCAGGCTAAGGCAGGGGCATCACCTATAATCACACCCTGGCTTGGCTTCTTCCCTGTTTCCTGTCATTCTTCCCTACTCTCCTTCTGTCTTCTCCTGGAATCAATGACTTAATCAATTATGTGACATAAATCCTTGCCTCAGGGTCTGCTTCTGGGAATCCGACCTAAGACATGAGTACTCCCAAAACAGAAATTATCATTACAACCCAGAATGGTTTAAAAATGAATATAAAAAATTGCTACCCTAAAAATATCTCCCTGTTGTCAACTTCCACCTACTTTTCCTATATTGCCCTCACTGCATTTTACCTTTTCAACATGTTCATCGCAGGGAACAGGAGAACCAGCAGACTTATTTTTTTCTTTTGATAAAACGTATGTGCATTCATATTCTTAACTGGGTGACTGCCTCTTTAGAGCTGGTTTGCTCAGTGCTCAGCATCTTGAAGGTGATTAACAAATGTAAAAAATAAAACAATGTTAAGCAATGTCTCACAGAAATGGGGAAGATGCCTTCCACGAAAATCTTGTCCAAGAGATCCAAGAAAACAGATGAGTCTATTCTGAGACTGGCAAATTACGTCACATCTTGAAGACATTTTCCCCAGGGGAGTGGGTGATTCTGAGGGGTAAATTCATTTCACAATGTGCCATTTTGCTGAGACCAATTTTCAGTCACATGTCACAGAATTTCAAAGAACTACTACTGAGCTCTTTGAAGATGTTTTTCTTTCACCAAAGCAGGCTTGGGCAATGCTATCACTTAACTATGAAATGATATCTCTCAACTTCAAATGCAGGCTGTGCTACTTACTACCTGAGTGACTTTGGGTAAATTAAATCTTCCTAAGCCTCAGTTTCCTTATCAGCAAATTTGGAAAAATAACAGTCTTTACCTGCTAAGGTTACTGTGGATCCAGTGAACTGATGTACATAAAACATGTAGTTCAGAACCTGGTCCAAAATAAACACAATCCAAAAGTTAGGTATTTCTTGTTGCTATTATTGTTCTTCTTGTTGCTTTAACACTTTCTTTCCCCTACTCTTCTAAAATGAACAAGGAAAACAAACCTAACTTGACAAACCTGGGATATCTCTGCTGGACAAAGAAAGCTTAGAGGATGGGACAGTAATTATTAAGGATGAAGGGCTATCAAGTAGGAGACAGAACAGACTCAATCTGTTTGAAGGCATATAGAACTAGTAACCATTTATGGAACTCACATGAAGCTCTTTCATCTCAATATGAATAGAATTACCAAATAGTCATCATTTCCTCACACTGGAATGGAGTCCATGGGAGACGGCGTGCTCCCTCCCACTAGAGACTTTCAAGCCGGTACTAAATGACCACTTTCTGGGAATACAGGTGCACCTCGTTTAATTGCACTTCACTTTATTGCAGTTTGCAGATGTTCCATTTTTTACAAATTGATAGTTTGTGACAACGCTGCACTAAGCAAGTCTAACAGCAGCCATATTTCTTTTTTTTTTTTTTTTTTTTTTTTTTTTTTTTTACCCCACCCCTTCCCTTTTTTTTCCTCTCCCGTTGCGGAGCCCAGGCTCCGGACACACAGGCTCAGGGGCCATGGCTCACGGGCCCAGCCGCTCCCAGACCGGGGCACGAACCCGTGTCCCCTGCATCGGCAGGCAGACTCTCAACCACTGCGCCACCAGGGAAGCCCACAGCAGCCATATTTCTAACAGCATTTGCTTACTTTGTGGCTCTGTCCCATTTCAGCAATTCCACAATGTTTCAAACTTTTTAATTATTATTATACTTGTTATGGTTATCTGTGATCAGTGATCTTTGATGTTAACATTGTAATTGTTTTGGGGCACCATGAACCTTACCCATACAAGGCAAATTGAACTGATAAATGTGTGATGTTCAGACTGGTCCACCAACCCACTGTTTCCCTGTCTCTCTCCCTCTTCTTGGGCCTCCCTATTCCCTGAGACACGACAACATTGAAATTAGGCCAATTAATAACCCTACAATGGCCTCTAAGTGTTCAAGTGAAAGGAAGCGTTCCATATCTCTCATTTTAAATCAAAAGCTAGAAATTAACTTTAGTGAGGAAGGGATGTCAAAAGCCGAGAGAGGATGAAAGCTAGGCCTCTTGTGCCAAAGTCTAGAATTAAAAGGAAAAGTTCTTGAAGGTGATTAAAAGTGCTACTCCAGTGAATACATGAATGATAAGAAAGCAAAACAACCTTATTGCTGATATGGAGAAGGTTTCAGTGGTCTGGATGGAAGATCAAAACAGCTACAACATCCCCCTAAGCCAACGCCTAATCCAGAGCCAGGCCCTAATCCTCTTCAGTTCTGGGAAGGCTGAGAGAGGCGAGGAAGCTGCAGAAGAAAAGTCTGAGGCTAGCAGAGGTTGGTTCATGAGGTTTCAGGAAAGCCATCTGTATAACATGAAAGTGCAAGGTGAAGCAGCAAGTGCTGATGTTAGAAACTGCTGCAAGTTATCCAGAAGATCTAGGCAAGATAATTAATGAAGGCTACACTAAACAACAGATTTTTAACGCAGATGAAACAGCCTTATATTGGAAGAAGATGCCATTTAGTACTTCATAGTTAGAGAGCAGAGGTCAATGCCTGGCTTCAAAGCTTCAAAGGATAGGCTGACTCTCTTGTTGGGGGCTAATGCAGACGGTGACTTTAAATTGAAGCCAATGCTCATTTACTATTCTGAAAAGTCTAGGGCCCTTAAGAATTATGCTAACTCTATTCCGCCTATGCTCTATAAATGGAATGACAAAACCTGGATGACAGCACATCTGTTTACAACATGGTTTACTCAATATTTTAAGCCCACTGTTGAGATCTACTGCTCAGAAAAAAAGATTCCTTTCAAAATATTACTGCTCACTGAAAATGTACCTGGTTACCCAAGAGCTCCGATGGAGATGTACAAGATTCACAGTTTTCATGCCTAATAACAAAACATCCGTCCTGCAGCCCAAGGATCAGGGAGTAATCTCAACTTCCAAGTCTTATTATTAAGAAATACATTTCATAAGACTACAGCTGCCCTAGATAGTGATTCCTCTGATGGCTGGGTAAAGTAAAACTGAAAACCTTCTGGAAAGGATTCACCACTCTAGATGCCATTAAGAACATTTATGATTCATGGGAAGAGGTCAAAATAGCAACATTAACAGGAGTTTAGAAGAAGTTGATTCCAACCCTCATGGATGACTTTGAGGTGTTCAAAACTTCAGTGGAGGAAGTCACTGCAAATGTGGTGGAAACAGCAAGAGAACTAGAATTGGAAGTAGAGCCTAAAGATGAGACTGAATTGCTGCAATCTCAGGATAAAACTTACACAGAGGAGGAGCTGCTTCTTTTAGATGAGCAAAGAAAGTGTTTTCTTGCGATGGAATCTACTCCTGGTGAAGATGCTGTGAAGACTGTTGAAACCACCACTAAGGATTTAGATTACATAAACTTAGTTTATAAAGTAGTGACTGGGTTTGAGAGGACTGATTCCAATCTTGAAAGAAGTTCTACTGTAGGTAAAACGCTAACAAAACAGCATTAGCATTGCATGCTAGAGAGAAACTGAGAAATCGTTCATGAAAGGAAGAGTCAATCAATGCAGCAAATGTCACTCTTGTCTTGTTTTAAGAAATGGCCACAGCCACCCCAACCTTTAGCCACCACTACGGCGATCAGTCAACAGCCATCAACATCAAGGCAAGGCCTTCCACCAGCAAAGAAATTATGATTTGCTGAAGGCTCAGATGATGGTTAGCATTTTTTGGCAATAAAGTATTTTTTAATTAAGGTATGTACACCGTTTTTTAGGCATAATGCTATTGCACACTGAACAGACTACAGTATAGTGTGAATATAACTTTTACATGCACTGGGAAACCAAAAAATTAGTGTGACTCACTTTATTGCAGTATTTGCTTTACTGAGGTGGTCTGGAATCAAACTGAACCTGCAGGTATGCCTTACTATATATATATATATATATATACACACACACACACACACACACACACACATATAAAGTGAGCTTCTTTTGGTTTTAATTGGTTGCAATTTGGTGCAATTACAAAGAAGTTAAGCCAAGAGAGAATATACCATAAGGTTACTGGTTGTCTTATGAAAACCATGAATAGGAATGCAGACAGGACCCCACTGCCGTCATGTATGTGTATTTCTTCCATCACTATGTGTCTGCTTTTCTCTTCCCTCTGGCCACAGAAAGGCTTCCTCTGCCTCAGTTTCCATGACTGAATGTGAACCTTAAAACTTCCCCAGTTTTACACCTTACAGGCCAGATACCCAACATGGTAGGTGATCCAAAGTTCTCTGGTTGTCACAAATCCAAATTCCTGTGGAAGGAACTATGCTCCATTCAACTGCAATCTGGACCAGAAAAATATGGCCATGGGTCAGGATCCCACTATATTAACACTGTCCTTCCCACAGTAACCATGGAAGAGAATGAAAGGAGGAGAGACGGCGTCCCAGAGAAGAAGGCAGAAGTTCCTAGAAGTGGGAAGAGAGCCACAGGGTACTTCTGGACAGACGAAATAACAGGTATTCACTGTATGCTAGAATGGATGAAAAGTGGAACCAATTTCCTTTAACTATTTTCTATTCCTGCAATTCTATCAGTCCAGAGTAAGACTTATTCTCCCAATGGATTCAAAGTAGTGATTAGTTTGAAAAGTTAGTCTGAAAAACTAAAAATTATGAAAATCACTCACTTATTTCTTCAAATTAACAATAAGGAATTTAGCCATATGAAGGCATCCGCCACATTTCATTGAATATAACATACCATTGATTTTTAAAACACACCATGTTTTATGGAATACTAAGAAAGAAAAAACATGCCAAATGTAGTTGTAAGATGTGATCAACTGTAAAAAAGTATCCCAATTTCAAAGACGTTAAATGAAGATATGCGCATCTTAGAATCGATGAGATATGAAAAATGAGTTTGATAATTCTGCATGCTTTGACATAGGCTCTCTGCTTTCCCTCAGTTAACAAATGAGGTTTGAGTCAGTTAGGCAAACATTTAATGAGCGTATGATAGGCACTGTGATAAGCAGGAGGGATGCAGAAATGCTTAGGAAATCCTCTCTCTCTTCTAGAAACTGATAGGGTGAGAGGAGACAGCCATAGAAACAAATAATTGCAAAAGAGATGCACACGATAATAAGCATTCTTTACGGTTTTGAAATGCAAGATGATCCTTCCTAGCTTAGGGCCTTTTAATGCTGTTCTTTCTGCCAGGAATGCTTCCTCTCCTTTACCAGGCTAACTGCTATTCATCCTTTGATCGCATACCATTCACTTCCAGAAGGACACACACACAAGAGCCCTGTCACTACCTTACAATGACACAGTTCTTTTCCTTTAAAACTCTTACCCCCACTGTACCTGAAATTATTGTTGGCCTCCCATAAGCTGTAAACTCTATAAAGGTGGAACTTCGACTTGCTTAGTATTGTAATTCCAGCTTTAGCATGGGAAGGGTATGTTGGATGAATGAATAACTTCAAACCCTGAAAATTAAATGCTTTTATGTTTCTTTTTGGCTTCTTTTCTATTTAGCTGGAGAAATTTTTTGCTCATTTTCCAGGAATACCTGAATGTACATCCTAACAATATGCAAAGATATTTTGGAACAATCCCTGTGAAAACTGAGGACACTGGGCACTAAAGGAGTTCAGACACAGGCAAGCTCTCATCTGGTAAGGGGAATCAGGGAAGGCTTCATGGGGAAGTAGAATTTGATCTAGGCTTTCAGGGATCTCAGTAGGTAAATGTTGGGGGAAGGCATTCCAGGTTGAGGTACTGCAGTGATTCAGGGCCAGAAGTGGGAAGATAAAGGCGTCTCTGGGGAAAAACTATTTGTCAAGTTTGCAAGTTAGAAAGGTAGGTTGAGGATGGATTGAGAGAAGAGGTGGATTTAGCATTAAGTTAATGATGCTTAAGCTCTGAGCCCTTCCCATGCCTCAAGCAGCAGCCTTAGCTGCCTATGGAGGCCTTCTCGCAGTGGCCTGGGACTGCCCTTCCGGAAATACCTCCACATCTACCTGTGCTCCAGCAAACTTGCCTCTGGTGGACCTTCATGAGCATCTGGACACCATCTCTGATTCTAAGAAGAAGAGATGCTGCTCTTTGAAATCCAGAAGGAAAGTGCTGCGAAAGGAAAGTGCTGCGAATACCTGAGGAGCGAGGCCAGCTGCTGCTGCGGCAGCTCTGGAAGCCAGGACAAGAGAGATCAAAAGAACAGCCTTCTCCAAGGTCTGTCCTGGGGTGAGAAGCACCTTCTGTGTGAGATCCTGCAGAGGAAGTTACAAATGCAGCATTCCCAAGATGACGTTCTGAAACAGAAAACCCACTTCCAAATAATTACAAATTTCTATCACCCATGTTGGAGGAAAAATAAATGTTCTCTATAGAAAATTATATTATAAAATTGTTGTCATATGAAAAGATGATCAAAGAGCATGCAACCAAACATATAGGCAAAGACTATCATAGAGGTGTAGTAGGCAGGAAATTAATAATAAGCCATTTCCTTGGATTTTGTGATGACTGCGATGTTTGTTATCTTTTAAAAGAAATTATAATGGGTGTGACTTCTTTTCTCATTTAGGATAAGTGTTCACTTTTCTCCCTAACTTTTAAGTCGTTATTTCATATTTTTCTTAAAGAGGGCTCCCAGTATTATCTAAGCTTCAAGTCCCCCAAAGCCTGCATGTGACCCCAGTTGAAAGCCTTGTCTGCCCAGGGCTGAGATGGCATTTGGTCAGGAACAGAGGAGCAGAGAATATGTCAGCTAGTCAGTTTTCATGCTGATTTGTATAAGAATGAACATAAATCTTCATGTATCAGAGTTTGCAACTTTATCTTCCACTGACAGTGTTGATAATTCCTTGGAAATTAAATGCCTTCTTTATTTTTTTAAAAGTTTTCCTTCTAACTTTATGATTTTGCTGTGGGAATTTACCTGCTGATTCTCCATTTTGAAACAGAAAGACTTGCCTGTGAAGCATAACTGTTTTGCTCAGATCGAAGTTCCTTCCCTAGCATCACGATGTTATTAATACATCACATCCATTTCATCCATACCACTTTTCCTGCATTTGGCTACCGGCACAGATTAATAGTTGCCTTTGCATTATGCAGTGGAACTTAATTTCTATTTGAATGTTTAACACCATTGTAATGATTTTATTGCAATTAAGAATGATAAATGTTTCCCTTCCAGTCTCAGAATCAATATTCACAAAGTGGAGAAGATAGGCAGGAATGTGGCAGTTAGTAGAACAGGGGGCTTTCAAGGAAATGAGGGAAGATGGAGGGAAGCTGAAAGGTACTAGCAGTGATTAAGCGCCTACTGTGTGCTGGACACTCTGCTAGGTATTGCACAAAATAGAAATGGTAGTAGCAAAAGCCATAGCAAAAACAGCTAACATTCACTGCACATTTACTCTGAGGTGAGCACCTTCCATGTGTTTCCTCGGTTGGGCTCCCGACTAATTCTAGGCTGAACCTGAGGCTCACAGAGGTTACTAAGTAACTTGCCCATAACCCTAAAAATGGTGAATGGAAGACTCAGGACTTGAATTCAGGTCTAATTGCAAAGCCCCATAAATTTAATATTTATTGTATTAGTTTGCCATGTCTGCATAACATATTACCACAAAACTACACCCACTTGTCATCTCGCAGTTCTATAGGTCAGATCTGAATGGGCTCAACTGGGTTATCTGCTTAGATTCTCACAGGCTGAAATCAAGGTATCAGTTGAACTGAGCTCTTATCTGGAAACTCTGGGGAAGAATCCACTTCCAAGCTGATGCAGGTTGTTGACAGAATATAGTTCCTTGAGGTTACAAGAAGACAAAGGTCTCCATTTCTTTGCTGGCTGTCAGCCAGGGTCTGTTCCCAGCTTCTAGAGACCCTCCTCATTCCTTGACACATGGGAATCTCTATCCTCAAGCCAACAAGAGTGCATCGAATTCTTCTCACACTTGGAATCTCTTTGACTTCTTCTGCTGCTGGTAGCTGGTGAAAACTCTGCTTTTAAATGACCTGAAGTTAACTGATTAGTAAACTTAATTACATCCGCAAAATCTTTTTGTTGTTTAATGCAACATAATCCTGAGTGTGATATCTCAGGATAGTATTTACAGTCCTGGGGAATAGGGCAGAAAATCTCTAGGGGGAATTCTGGAATTCTCCCTACCACACCCATACCATCCTCTGTACCAGGTATATGCTCTATCATTCAGTCTGACCACAACCTTGTCAAGAAAAATTAGTATTTACTTTAGAACAATGAGAAAACCAGGACCCATAGCCAGAGTGACCACCGGGGAAGAGACAGTATGAAGGCTAACTCTACATTGCACATGAGGATAGCCTTCTGCATAGTGTAGCACTTTCCAGTTGCCTCTCCATCATCATCCCTCACTGGGTCATGCATGCTCCAGCCACACTGAAGATGCAAAGATGTACCACATACTCACCTGTGGCGCTTTGTAGGTAAACGCAGTTCCCTCTAGAAGTTTACTCTGTTTTTGCTTGGCTAAACTCTTCCTTGTCCTTCAGCTCTCATTTAAATCTCCTTCCTTTGGGAAACACTCCTCACCACAAGGCTGGAGTAGAGGTCTCTCTTATACAAAAGCATCTTATACTTAATTCATTATAATATCACTCATCAGCCTGTACTGTAACTCCTATCTGCTTAGCTGTCTCCCCCCACTGAGGTAGTCCGCTTTGTTGCTGGTCTAGACATCTTTTGTAAGGCTTTAGATGATTTCCTTGTGGTTTAGGGTTTCTGAACAAGTTAATTCCCTTTGGTTAAAAAAATAAATAAATAATCAGCCCTCAAAATAAAGGTGCTAAAAAAGTACAAAATGGCGTCAAAGAACCTTGCTTGTCCCTACAACACTTCAAAAATCCTAAGTCATAACCTTCATAGTGGGTACACTCCCATAGCTAACTGTATACACCTCTTCCTTTCTCCTATCCTTTTGATATAAATTTGACCAAAAACATAATCTCTAGGAAAAAATATATTTGGACCAAGGATTCATAGATCATTTGTCTTTGGACTTCGTGGCCTGAGTTTATCTACAAATCAAACTAGAAACAGAAATGAACAGGAGAAATGATGAGAATCTATTTGCAAATGTGTGTCATTTCAATTAAAGCAAAATGCTAGAGAAAAATATTCCAATGGGAAAATGTATTAACTCCTAATTAAAAGGGTTGTCTTCTTTTGAAAGTAATTATATTTCAGGAAGGTTATTAGAAGTTTGAGAGATAAAAACCAGGAAGAAAGAAAAGAATATTTGAAAGACTCAAAGAAAGAAGAGACATCTAGAAGTAGAAAGATTAAAATAAATTCTTCACATCTAAGTACTGAACTTTTTAGCCATAGCAATAAAAAAATTATTCTGGTGCCATCTGGACACATTTTTACGATAATGAAAAATACATAAAAGAATTAGAAAATCATTAGAAAGCAGCAATCAACGTTTGAATTCTGAGACCCAGAAAAGGAATAAGGCCTAGATGTAAGTTGTTTAGGGACAAGATAGATAGCAAAAGCAATCAAGTCTCTGAAGATGTTTCTTCTCTTCTCTAGCCACTTCAAATCTGCATTCAGTCAGGATTCCTCTCAAATGCCTCAAATATCCAATATAGTAGCCCAACTATATTGGGTTAGGCAAGCTTTGGGAGGTAAATCAAAACTTCACACGAGACGATCAGACCAACCTAGCACAGAAAGAAATAAAAGTTTAACAATTTCATGGCTAATTTGATCCCTAAAAGCACCTAAAACTGGAAACTTAAAGTTTAAAATGAATTCTTGATCTAGCTTTTCCCAATTTTCCACCAAAATACCAATGAAGACACAGAAAAAGACTAGAGCGTAGAACACCCAAAAACCATGGTATTGGATACACTAGCTAGAATCTGGAATCATTTGTCCCTACATTCAAGGCTGACAGAGCAAGATAGGGAAAGATCTACACATCTTGCCCCCTGAGCCTGCATAAGGAGGAAGATCTAAGTACCTCCTTATCTCAGTCTGAGTTCCTTGGTTGCAACGAAACCCTGTTGACTTAATCTGAAAGAAATTTGTTAGAAGTAATTTTGAGGATCACAGAATCAGTGGAAGATTAGAAAACGAACAGGGCCTGAGACAGCATCAGATGATAAATGAGAAACCTGATGGTAAGCAGCAGCCACCATAAGCCTCCTAGAAGAAGTCGGAGATCCCAGGCGTTTTCATTCACTTTCACCTCCTTCTGTTCCAGGAAGGGAACATTTGGAAGTTCCCGGCCTAGTTTGGAAGTTCTGCCTCTATCTAGGCTAAGAAAGACTGGAACCCCTGACGACAGTCACATCAGCTGGTGTGCAGTGATTTCCTGTTGCAAAGGGAATAAAACTCCAAAACTCCTTTGCATAGCCTACAAGAGTCTAAGTGACCCAGTCCCAGTCACCTCCCCATCCTCCCTCCCCGGGCTCCAACCAAGAATACTTCTCGCAGTCCCTGCCTCAGAAGCCTTGGACTTACAGTCCCCGCTTCTCAGAAAGCTCCTCCCCCAGGACATCCCCCAGTTCAACCCATGCCCAACTCCCTCTCATCACTTAAGTCTCAGCTGCAATGACACCTTCTCAAAGTGACCTTCTCTAACTACCCATCTCCTTTTCCACCTCCAGACATTCTCAATCACATTTTCTCATTTCCTTTCTAAGGCAATCATCAGCACCTAAAATTATTTATTTACTTGCTGACTTTACTTTTGTCTGTCTGGCCCCCTTTCACCCTTTCTACAACAAGGGTAGAGACCACACCTGAGGGTAAAAACCGTATCTTTTCTCTCCAATTACATCTATATCCTCCACCTAGTGTTTAGACATAGTATGACATCAGAAAAAATTTAAATGAACGTATGAATCAATATTGCAGCACTTACTACATTTCTCATTTAATTAATGATGGATCTGTTTCTCGTGATGAACTGTGAAATTTTCCAGGGTAAGGACAGAGCCTTCCTCATCTCTATGCCCTAGTACCCAGCACAGGGCCCAGCTCACAGTAAGGTCCTCAACAAATGTTTATCGACCTGAATTCTATCTAGCCGTGGGCTCTTTCTTTATGAACTGCTAAGCAGGCAGGCTGTACCTAGAGAAAGCTATTTTCTATAATGATTCTAAATCAGACTTCATGAGATGATAATAGCTAGAATGAAGTCCTTCCCATGAAAGCTCTGAAAACAGTGCAAACATTCTCAAACATTTATAGCCCTGAAATTTCTCTTGCCCAGAGTCTTTCTCCAACCGCATGAATAAATGTAGCTGGGAAGTTTGTCCAAACTGTCAACAGACAAGCCAGGGACTCAGAGCGAGGGTCTCCTCCTGGACACTCCCTCTCGATGAAGGGCAAGACAATGAGAGACACCACCAAGGAAAAATCCTCCAAGGAAACTGAACAAATATCTCCCCTGGCAATAAATAAATAGTCCAGCCAGGGAATTATAATTGTGTGTATAATGAAGCTCAGATTTAGGGCATAATTACACTCTAGAATCCATACAGTAATAAAAAGCTGCAGTCAGGGAAAAGAATGCTTGTTTGCCATGGTTTGACAGGCAAGCAACAAACAAGAACCACTTTTTCACCTTTTATTCAATAAAATCAGCATATTAAATATTCAGACTGAGTGTCTCCATTAAGCAATTCACTTCTACCTCTCCTCCTTCCTCCCTCCCCACCTCTTCTTGTTTTGTTTTCATCAAGTCAGGGAGGGAAAAGAATAAAACCAAGTCCGTGATGTGATTTTTAATGAGGCCACTGCTCAGAGGTTCTGCTGCATTCAGGAGCTGCCTCCCGGTCCAGGGGGTTCAGGGCGGGGGCAGGGGCAGCAGTTCGGGAAGGAACCCAGACAGCAGGCAGACCACCATTTAAAATCAAGTGTAACACGTTGGCAGGAGAGGCGGGCGGGTGTCAATAGGGAGAGAAGGAATCAGCTTACCCTATACCACACACCAATAAGAAAAGTCACCTGGCCTGAAAATATTTAACTGGATGCTCTAAGTGATGAACTGTGGCTAATGAAACAGCTGACAACACAACATGGAGTAAAAGAGCCAGGGCAAAGGAGAGAAAGGTTAAAAGGCTGGGGAACTGGATTAGAATGATTAAGAGGAACTGACAAACATGGAGAATGCAATTGACTAACCTCTGAAAGATACTGAGAGGGGATATTTTCTTGGACAACCAAATTACTGCCTGCCTCTTTCTTTTTCTTCCATTTGGAAGAAGGTTTGGACCTCTCTTTTAATCTGCCTCGGAAGGAAGAGGTTACAAATCAACAGAAAGAAGCAGGAGATCTGGAAATGTCAGCTTCTCCAGAATGAAGGAAAACAACTGTCATGCCTCCTTCTCAGCCCTGGCCCCAGCCACAAGCTTTTACCTCGGCTCTGCCCCTGATGTTGATGGGCAGAGGTGAGGACATCTAGCAGGCAGGGCCTGGGGAGGCCAATCCACTCTAGCCTAGGAGGGAGTGAGGTCAACGGTAATGAACGATGGCGAGGCGGAATGAAAACTGCAGAAATTTATGAAGTTGTTTCTGCGCAGTGAGCAGATTCCAGATAAGTGGAGTGTTAATAAGGCAGGCGAGTTTTCAGCTGTGCCAGCTGCTGGGAAGATGTTGGCATGCTCTTAACCCAGTATTTATTGGATGTTGCTCACTGCTGTGACAGCACACACGCGTACACAAGCATGTTTATTCACAACATGCATAATCACCCTGTCAAAACACAGATGCAAATCAGAGTCCTGTCTCAGGAGCAGAGGGGCATGTCTAAAACCCAGAGCCCTTAAGGAAAACTCGGGAAGAGCTCCCTTTCACTAAAAGTAATGGATCCCTCCGGGCTGCCCTGGAATGGACTATGACAGATTGACTTCTGCAAGGATGAAGAGGCATAAAGCGAGGACATGGGCTTTGTTTATGCAGAGCCTCATGAGGAATTCATCCTGAACAGGCTGCAGTATCCTGTAAATTTGGGAGGGTAAAACTGAATGGTTGTTACATGTGATTGTGGGCTTTGAAGGAGCTGTAGTGGTCTCTGAGCACCAGGTACAAATGTATCTTGTAGAATGAGTGGCCACGTGGAACCCAAGACGCTCAGTGACAAACTGAGCTCCTCTGAATGCACTTGAACACCTGAGGTAAGCTGCTGAAGATTCTGTAATCTGAGACAAAATGGCTCTTCACACGCACATAAAGAACAACAGGAAAACTAGCCAAGGAGATGACTTAGAAGAGCCATAGGAATTTTGAAATGGAAGAGGAATTTTATCCAAGAAGATCACTTATGATTAGGCGGGGGTGGGAGCGGAGGGGTGGACACCAACGTTTGGTGCCGACTCTATTGCACACACTTCCCCCTGTAAGCTGTCCAGCCACCCCATTTTACAGAGGAGGAAACAGAGCCCAGGAGAGTTTAGGATGTGCCCCAAGTCCCAGCAACTGGGGAAGTGGCGGAGTCGAGATGAGCCACAGCTTCGGCTGAACGCCAAGCCTGCCCTCCTCCAGGTGCTGTCTCAGGTCAAAAAGGGATTTATTGAAGAGTCAGGCTGGAATCCTGGAGCTAAAGTGGGCTGAGCTTCAGAAGCTAGAAATAAATTCAGACTGAACAAGAGTCCTAGAAAGAGCTGCTCCAAAGATGAATTCATGATATAAATTCTATGAGGGGTGACTGTAAACTGAAGTCCAAAGACCAGCTCTACAAGCCCCACCTGACAGCCCGTCTCAGTGCTTTACAGCCACATGTCCACCTGGCCTTGGTCACATCGCTAGCGAATACAGTCTGTACCTGCCTGTGACCACCCACCACCCCAGCACCGTCCATTCTCTGATGTCCTTCCTGAGCAGTGCCCCTTGCATTCATCTTCTTTTTTTTTTTTTTTTCCCATTCCTTCCTTTCCTTTCAACATCTTTGTGTCCTGATATTTTTAAGGTTCCAAAGTAACTCAAGGGTTATTTAATACGTCATGCTTCCTAGTACCATTTGACACTGGTGGGAACTGCTGGAAATGCAACACCTACTCCCAAGGGGATGAATCTCTGGGAGTGAAATGAAGAGCCTGGGCGGGGAGGGGCGCAGCTCTACGCTGTGGAAGGGGCAGTGGATGAAAGTTCGAGTGGCCTGGGGCACGTCACTTAACTTCTTTGGGCTTCCATTTCCTCAGCCATAAAATAAAGACGTGGGGGGCTTCCCTGGTGGCGCAGTGGTTGAGAGTCCGCCTGCCGATGCAGGAGACATGGGTTCGTGCCCCGGTTTGGGAAGATCCCACATGCCATGGAGCGGCTGGGCCCGTGAGCCATGGCCACTGAGCCTGCGCGTCCGGAGCCTGTGCTCTGCAATGGGAGAGGCCACAACAGTGAGAGGCCCGCGTACCGCAAAAAATAAAAAAATAAAAAAATAAAAATAAATAAAGAGGTGGGTCTAGAACTGTGTGGATTTTTTAACCATGTGCACTGCTGTCTCTGGGGCCGGACAGAAATGGGGACGGAGGACATTTTTGGTTGGCACAGTGACAAGGGGCACCTATCCTGTCTCAAGTGCCCAGGCCCCCGTCTGAAAGGTCTTTCTCTGTCCTGACATTCTAAGGATCCACTAGGGAAAGTACCATTGGATAACAGTGCCTTTCCCAGATTCCTCTCAAATCTTATCACGTGGCATCCAAAACACAAGGCTTTTTATTGTCTGAGATAGGCTAAAACTCAAGATAGAATATTTTAGATCAGACACTGGTCCAAAGTACACCCAGGACACCATCAGCTCAGACATCCCGAAGGCAACCAATCCTTTCAACCCACTACTCCTGCTGACAGGGGATGAGCATTCTTCTCTATAATTACCTCTCTGACTCCCCAGTTTCCTGGTCTCTTTTTCTATGCATCCTTTTGTGTTTATAAACTGCTTTCTTCAAACGTTTGGAATCATTATAAATGGCAAAAAGGTCTTCTGGATTTTTCAGGAGAAAACAAGGCAGATGCTCAAATGTTGGTGCCCTGCACATTTGAGGTCTTTCTGAGCCCACAGCTCCTGTCCCGCCAAGCGCAGCCTACAGGAAAGAAGGAGGCAGAGTGCGCTACAAAACAAGGCCGAGCAGACACACACATTCCAATCAACTCCAGGCACCTTTATTCAGCAAACTTCCTCCTAACTCTTCACTTACTGCCATCCGTGAATCCAAATTAATGATCTAGCCAAAGTCTTACACTCTCGGAATCATAATTATGTTAATCTCTTTCTCAAAGCCTTCTTTTGATTCTCTGTATTTACATAAATTTTCAACTTTTTTTCCTTCACTCAATCCCTTTAATTTCCCAATCCTCTTGGTGTTGGCATTCCTACTTTTGTACATTTCTTCCCAGCTGGTTGCTATTTCTTTTTTCCTCTCTGGGTGTCTCCTTTCAACTATTACGTGTCCTCAACCCAGAATAATATTTCTGCAAAACTCTTAACACCTACCTATTTTCAGGAGCCCCTAGGGAGTAGGCACTCACCTCAGGAGCCTGAACTGCATTCCTACCAGCATCCTGATTTATCTGGGCCCACCTGGAAGGCTGGGGAAGTAAACCTTCCAGGTGGACGTCTATGGGAAAGATTTTTCTAGTGGAAGAGAGAGTGAGGATCGCATTTGGGGAGGGGGTAGCAATCTGCCTAGACTGTCTCCTGGACCTGCTTTTCTTCCAAAGGCTTCTTGCCAGTGGGGAAAAATTTATAAGCAGTGGCTGTAAAATCTCTACCTGAAACAAAGATACCAGGCGTCACTGTTGATCCCCAATGCATGAGAGAGACTCAGCCGAGTAAACAACAACCTGGACCAGCCTCCACCTGGCCCAGAAGATAAAATAATGGAAGACATGATCCAATGGTGCAGCAAGGCGTCTGGGAGCACATGGGACTCCATGGCAACTTCAGGAACAATACTGGAGGAATAGAGTCAGCACAGGGTGACTGGACTGAGGCCCTTGAGTTAAAATCCCCAACAGGGTGGCCCAGAGGGGAAACACCTGTGATCCTCAGAACATACAAGACCTTCCAGTGTTAGAGGCCACTTAGAGCCTGTTGAGGGTCATCCCAGCAGAGTGGGTTCCTGGGAGGATAATGTCTAGACCCTAACTCACAGGGTCTCTCTACACAGCATCTGCATGGATTCTCTCTAAACAGCATCTGCATGGATTCCTCAACTTCCATTAAACACTCAATAGAGTGTTCAGAAAATCTATCCCTCTAACTGAAATTCCTCATGTTGCACACCAAGTCCATTTATAAAGGGCCTTTTAGTTGCTCAAAAGCAGCTCTTTACTTTCTGCCCACTGCTATAACTTCCTCCTTTCTCTAAAGAGTCTTCCTTTCACCATTTATTTTTTATGCTTCCACATCCTTTAGCACAAAAGATAAAACGGTACCACGGGGTATATACATTAGCTATAGGAATCACAGGGCCTGAAAGGCAGAGTGTCACCTGGAATGGAAGTGAGAATGGGGTGAGGTTGAAGCGCCATGAAAATCAAGTTTGAATTTGGAGTCAATGCTCTCTGCTTTGGGTTATAGCCAATTTAGGTTTATTTGTTTAGCTGATGAATTTTAGAAAAATTAAAGACTGACCCACCATCACCTCAAGCAATGTAACTGAGCAACCGTAATTATAATTTGTAAAAAAATGACTCATTTGTAGACTTCCTGTAACTTCACTCTGTGAATTGTTTACTACACAGAAGCACAGATTTTTGAGGTGGACTAAAGATTATGCCTTCAGGGTCCTTCCCTGCAGAGGAATCTCTCTAACTATATTCACAGGGGCCTCCAACAGCTTAAATATGTTCAGGGATCAGGCAACCAATTCCATCCCAGAATAAATCCAATTGTTAAAAAAGTCTCCCTGATCTTGATTTCAAATATGCTTCCTCAAAACTACCACTGGCCTTAGCTCCGTTGAAACAACGTTAATACATATATATCCTCTGCCTCCTGAGAGCTTGTCAATTTTTTTTAAACAGCTGTCACATCCCTCCTAAGATAGTTCTTTAGGAGAAACATTCCTTATTGCTGCAATCATTTCTCTTATTTCATGACTTCCAGACCCTTAACCACCCTGGACATTCTCTGAACAGTTACCTAGAACAAAACACAGAACTCCAAGACTGTGTTGGATATTGCATCTCAGCCAGTGCAATCAAGCACTGCATCATTTGTGAGGCCACGGTGTTCTAAGCTTTGTTCCAGTCTTTATTACCAGTACATATAAAGGTGTCATAAAAAGTTACTTAGATATGAAAAAGTGATTTCCAGAATGGGAAACACAAATGACCAAGCATCATACAAAAAGATGTTCAACCTCATTACTAAGCAGGAAAATGCAAATTAAAACAAAAATGAAATATCATTTCACACTGATCAGATTGGAAAATTTTAAAAGTCTGATGATAGAAGTGTTGGCAAGGATGTGAAGAAATGGGAACTCATACGCTGCTAGTGGGAGTACCAATGGGTTTCACCACTTTGGAGAGAAAGCTGGCAATATTTACTAACGTTCAGGATACACATACCCTACAACCCAGGATTTCCACTTCTATGAGATTTATACACAAACTGTGAACAGGTTCACAAGAAGTTTTGTCCATGTTCTAATTGTTAACATTATTTGTGATGAAAAAAAGGGAGAAAAAAGAAAGAAAATAAGTTCTTTCAATAGAAGAATGGTTAAATGTATGTAACTATGCAGTGGAACACTATACAGCATTTAAAATGAACAGAACATGGACAAATCTTGAAACATAATGTTTAATAAAAAACGTTGTAGGGGCTTCCCTGGTGGCGCAGTGGTTGAGAGTCCGCCTGCTGATGCAGGGGACAAGGGTTCGTGCCCCGGTCCGGGAAGATCCCACATGCCGTGGAGTGGCTGGGCCCATGAGCCATGGCCGCTGAGCCTGCGCGTCCGGAGCCTGTGCTCCGCAACGGGAGAGGCCACAGCAGTGAGAGGCCCCCGTACAGCAAAAAAAAAAAAAAAAAAGTTGTAGAAGGATTTGTACATTATATTATTTATACATTACTATATAATGTACAAATATATTATACTATTTGTCTATTATATTATTATTTATAATATTTACATTAAGTTTATAATTATTTATATATTTGTACATTATATTATTTATATATTTTTAAAATACACCAAGTTGTATTTTGTACAGTGTTCTATAAGCACATATATATATCAGAGTATAAAAATGTGGGTGGAAAAGTATATACAAGTGACCTCAGAGAAATATTTACCTCTAGAAAGAAGAAGGAAGTTGAATAAGATCAGAACAAGAAAGGTCTTTGAATGTCTGTAATATTTTATATCCTTGAAAAAATACTAAAGTAAATATAGCAAAATATTAACATCATTGAATTCAGATGGTACATAGTTGTCTAATAGTTTCTTTCTGCTTTTCAGTACATTTGAAATATTTCATATTTTCAAATAATACATAAATTTGGAAACTACAAAAATGTATAGTCAATATATAGATAAATCTATAATATCATTATCCTAAGGAAAACATGTTGATATTTCATTTTATTTTCATCTGAATATTTTTACATTTTATTTTGAAACAGTTTTAGTCTTACAGAAGAGCTGCAAAAATACTAGAAAGTGTTCATGTATTCCCTTCACCCAGTTTCCCCTAATGCTAACAATTTACAGAATCTTAATGCAATTGTCAAATCAGGAAATTAACATAGGTACAATATCATCAGTGACACTATCAACCTTATTTGAATTTTGCCAGTTTATTCTCTATTGCCCTTTTTCCATTCCAGGATCCAATCCAGGATCCCACATTGCATTTAGTTGTATTTCCTTAGTCTCCTCCAATCTATGACAGTTCCTCAATCTCTACTTGTCTTTCATGGCCTTAGGACTTTTGATAAGGTTGTCTCTCGTTTTGGGTTTGCCTAGTGTTTTCTACTGATTAGACTGAGGTTATACGTTTTCATATTACCACAGAAGTGAGGCTGTGTCCTTCTCAGTACATCATTTCAAGGGGTGCATGATGTTGATAGGTCTTATTACTGGTGATGTTAACCTTGAGCATATAGTTAGGGTGGTGTCTGTTGAGTTTCTTCATTGTAAAATTACTGTTTTCCCCTTTGTAATTGATATATTGGGTTAGATACTTTGAGATTCTGCTAATATCCTATTTCCTCTGCAACTTTCACCCACTGGTAGTAACATCCATGAGTAGATTTTGCCTGCAACAATTATTACTGTGGTACTTGACTCGTGGTGATTTTTTTCACCTCATTCATTCTATATATATTAACTGGAATTCTTTTGTAAGAAAGCACTATTACTTCTCCCACACTTATTTATATATTCAATTATAAACTTTGGATGAATATGATTCAATGACATTTATTTATTCTATGGGTTATAATCCAATACTAAAATTATGTTTTCCATTGGTCAAACTGTTCCAGCTTTAGCCACTGGGAAATCCTTCAGGTTGGTTCTTGTGTCCTTTTGACATTTTTTAGACACTTCTGATACCATAATGCTCATCTTGTATTTTCCCTGCCCCTGCCCTGGAATCAAGCACTCGTTTACTGAACTCTGCTTTCTTTTATTGAAAGATGGCATTTAAAAAACCAGGATCACAGTTCTGGGCATATTCATGTCTTCCAAGGTTTGGGTGATGGAGCAGATTCCTCTTAGACCCTCTCAGTGGACAAAGTTTGGAAATATACATGTATGTTTAATAACCTAAGCATACACACATATGTATATTAATTTTTAGATCTGTCTTTATATATATTTACACATATATGTGATATAGACTCATATTTATCTGTGTGTATACATATATATATGAATTCATACTGATACCTCCAATTCTAATGTAATAGCAGTGTCTATCCTAGCCTTCCTCATTTCCCTGTTTGTAATTCTTTCTCCACCAGCAAGATACCTGACTCTCATTATCTACAATATAGTCACGTATTTGTTCAGTCCTAGGAGACACACAAGGTAGTTACAGAATTGCTGAAATGTACCTCTGTGAGAAACAGATTTATTAACTACAATACAGTATCTGTGTACAGTTCTTCTTGTCTTTAGTCCTACAGCATTCAGTCAAAATACTATTTTCCAGAGTTACTCAGGGTAGTTATTTTCTTCCCTATTCTATTCACTGTGGTTGTTATTTATTTGTAATACAGGTAGGTTCATTAGTCACTGTATTTATGTTGGATTCCACTCACACTCTGGTTGATTTGAGCTATTGGGGGTGGGGTAGCGGGAGGAGGGTGAAAATGTGAAGCATAACTATGGCATGTCAAGGTTACACAAAAACGTGTACTCAGGAAAGAGCTGCTCCCTCCTCATCCCTACTTTCTCATTTCTATTAGCATTTTCTTCTTGACTCTTTTCCCAACCAGTCCATGTGCATAACCAATTTCTGGTTCATCCTTCCTATATTTTCTTGTACAAATGTGCAGATATCTGTACGTTTTCTTATATCCTCACCTCCCTTATATGAAGGGTAGTAAAATAGTTTGTTTTTGTTCTTTGTTTTGTTTTCACACTTTGCTATATGCACTTAACAGTGTGTTCTGGAAATCACCCTGAATCAGTTTATAGAGAACTTCCCCTTTCCCCTCCTCTCCTCTCCTCTTCTGTTTTCGTTCTTTCTTTCTTATAGCCATATGGTACTCCACTGTGTGGATAATACTGGGGCTCTTTGCATTTCTTCATATCTTTTGAGCAAAGCATTGACTGTCCTTTGTTCCAGACTCTCTTTTCAGGCATGTTTGTATGGCCAACCACCTTGGAAGACAGAGATAGCATCTCATCCAAACAAATGGGAAGGCATGCTTACTCTCTATCATAAAAGATCCAGTTTCCCTATCTCAGCGTTCCTCTTCTGTGCAGTCATCACATGTACAGGTGTTATCTGGTACTCTTTGCTTTGCTCTGTGAGAACTGAGACACAGGAAACTAATACCAAAAGTATACTTTGGCTATCATATTTGCTCTAAGTAGTAAACTGTGCTTCTTCTCTGACACAAGTCTTCCAGATTCCACGAAACTGTGGCATGGCAGACTAATTGGCTAACCTGCATGTAGGGTAAAATCTCAGATGCTCACAGCTCTTGACAGATGTGTCATAATTTATCTAACCACTATTCTACATGTGAGCATTTAAATATCACAGTTCCATAATTGCTAGCAGAGGACACAAAACCCCTAGATCAAAGACAAAGGATTTTATTTCTCAAGGCTCAGCAATCAGCATGAGCTCCATGTCTGCACTGGTTCCATTTGCCCCCAGGCCCATGGGGGTGATACGTAATAGCCCAGGTAGATCCTACTACACACATAGAAGATTTGTGCCACATCTGAGGAAACCTGAACTTAGGGAACACAAATCTTTCATATTGAGCTGCAAGAATTCACAGCAATGTTTGAAATTGCCTGTTTCTCCATGATCTCACCAAAAGAATGTGTTATTATACTTTTTAATTTTTGTTAGTCTGATATGTGAGGAAAGATATATCACTTCTGTTTTAATTTCTGTTTCCCTATCATTAAGTTTGAACACTTTCATATGCTCGAGAGACTTTTTTTTGTGAATTGTCTATTCATGTCATTTTCCCATTTTTCTATTAGGTTGTTGTTTCTTTGCCCCTCAAGTTTTAAAAGATCTTTATATATTAGAAATAGTAACTTTTGTCTGTGTATGTTGTTTATATTTTCTCCCAGTTTGTCAGTTGTCTTTTGACTTTGTTTATGGCAGTTTTTGCCATGCAATTTTTTTAATATATAGTCAAATTTACCCATTCTTTACTTTCTTGCCTCTGGATTTTAAGGGATAGTTAGAAAGCCTTTTGTTATCCTAAGATTAAAAAGGAATTTGCCCATATTTTCTTCTAGTACTTGCATGGTTTCCATTTTTGCATTTCGGTTCCTAAGCCACTTGGAGTTTATTCTTATGTACAGTCTGAGATACAGGCCTAACTTTATCCTTTTCAAAACAGTCCTAGCTACATTCATTTAAAAGTCCATCTTTGCCCCAGCGACATGAGATGACATCTTTATCTAAATCTCCATGTGTATTGTGGTTCTATTCCTGCACATTCTATTCATACACTAGTCCTATATCTTCCAGTTTTGTTAATGTAATTAAACATGGATGAGATCATGCATACTGCTCTTTCACTTCACATTACAGTAGTTATATTCTGTAACATCATTTAAAACACAAAATTATTTCAAGAAGTTTCATAAAAACATAATGTTCTATGTTTTATGTTATGAATGTAATTTAATTTACTTTAACATCCTCAGTTTTGGACATTTAGATTGCTTCAAATTTTCTGCCATTATAAATGGTGCTGAGATGAAGAGATAATATTTGCTTCCTTATTAAACTTTTTATTTTGTAATAATTGCTGATTCTTACAACATGCAGTTAGAAGAAATAATGCAGAAAGAGCCCATGTGTCTTGACTCAGTTTCCCCAATTGTAATGTCTTGCAGAACTATAGTACAATATCACAACCAGGACATTGACATTGCTACAGTCAAGATACTACACATTTCCATCCCCACAGGGATGCTTCATGTTGTCCTCTCACGGCTATACCCACTTCCCTTCCACCTCCCTCCCATACACATCCTCCTTAATCCCTAGCAATCACTACTCTATTCTCCAATTCTATAATTTTGTCACTTCAAGAACAAATGAATCACACATATGTAACATTTTGAGACTGGCTTTTTTCACACAGCATAATTTCCTGGAGATTAACCCAAGTGTTGCACATCAATAGCTTGTGGGGCTTTTTGTTTGCTTGTTTGTGTTTTTTTCTTTTCTTTTTTAATTGCTGAGTAGCATTCCATGGTACGGATGTACCACAGTTTATTTAACCATTCATCACTGAAGTACATCTGGACTGTTCCCAGTTTGGAGCTATTACAAATAAACCTGCTATGAACATTCATGTACAGATTTTTTGTGAACCTAAGTTTTTACTTATCTTAGACAAATACCTAAGAGTTTAACCGTCCAAGGCTACATGGTAGCTTTACATTTTTAAAGAAACTATCCAACTATATTTTCACAGTGACTGGGTCATTTTTCATTCTCACCAACAAGGTATGAGCGATCTAGTCTCTTCACAGCTTCACCAGCATTTGGTATTGTGGGTTTTTTGTTTCATTCGTTTTTTTTGTTTTTTTTGTTTTTTTTGCCATTCTGTTGCATGTGTAATGGTTTTAATTGTGGTTTTCACTTGAATTTCCCTGACGATGTTGAATATCTTTTCATATATTTATTTGCCAGCTGGATAACCTCTTCTGTGGAATATCTGTTTCTGGTTTTTTTTTTTTTTTTTTGGGGTCTATTTTGTTTGGATCATGTGATTTTCTTGATGTTGACACTGAGAGTACTTTATATATTCTAGATAACAGTTCTTTGTTGAATATGTGATTTCCAAATATATTCTCCAAGTCTGTACATTGTAAAATCTGTATCTTGTTATCCTCTGAACAGTTATTTCTTCAATTCCATTTATTAAGCCTTTTTCTCAAATTTTTTTTCTGCAACAATTGATAGGATCATATAATTTCCTTCTTTGGCTTTTGATATACTGAATTATACTATTTTTGAATATATAATCATGCTTGCATTCTGAGAATAAACTCACTGTGATAATTCTTTTCATATATTGCTGAATTCATTCGTTGATATTTTGTTAAAGAATTATTTTTTAACAACTTTATTGGAATATAATTGCTTTACAAACTTGTTAGTTTCTGCTGTATAACAAAGTGAATCCACTATAGACATACATATATCCCCATATCCCCTTCCTCTTCTGTCTCCATCTCACCCTCCTTATCCCACCCCTCTAGGTGGTCACAAAGCACCAAGATGATCTCCCTGTGCTATGCGGCTGCTTACCACTAGCTATCTTACATTTGGTGGTATGTATATGTCAATGCTACTCTCACTTCGTCCCAACTTACCCTTTCCCCTCCACACGTCCTCAAGTCCATTCTCTACGTCTGCGTCTTTATTCCTGTCCTGCCCCTAGGTTCATCAGAAGCTTTTTATATTTTTTAGATTCCATATATATGTGTTAGAAAACAGTATTTGTTTTTCTCTTTCTGACTTACTGTGTATGACAGACTCCAGGTTCATCCATCTCACTGTCAATAACTAAATTTTGTTTCTTTTTATGGCTGAAAAATATTCCATTGTATAAATGTGCCACATATTCCTTATCCATTCATCTGTCGATGGACACTTAGGTTGCTTCCATGTCCTGGCTATTGTACATAGGGCTTCAATGAACATTGTGGTACATGACTCGTTTTGAATTATGGTTTTCTCAAGGTATATGCCCAGTAGTGGGATTGCTGGGTCATACGGTAGTTCTATTTTTAGTTTTTTAAGGGACCTCCATACTGCTCTCCATAGTGGCTGTATCAATTTACATTCCTACCAGCAGTGCAAGAGGGTTCCCTTTTCTCCACACCCTCTCCGGCATTTATCGTTTGTAGATTATTTGATCATGACCATTCTGACTGGTGTGAGGTGATACCTCATTGTAGTTTTGATTTGTATTTCTCTAATGATTAGTGATGTTGAGCATCCTCTCATACATTTGCTGGTAATCTGGATATCTTCTTTGCAGTAATGTCAATTAAGGTCTTCTGCCCATTTTTGGATTGGGTTGTTTATTTTTCTGATATTGAGCAGCATGAGCTGCTTGTATATTTTGGAGCTTATTCCTTTGTCAATTACTTCATTTGCAAATATCTTCTCCCATTCTGAGGATTGTCTTATCTTCTTTATGGTTCCCTTTGCTGTACAAAAGCTCTTAAGTTTCATTAGGTCCCATTTGTTTATTTTTATTTTTATTTCCATTTCTCTAGGAAGTGGGTCAAAAAGGATCTCACTGTGATTTATGTAATAGACTCTTCTGCCTATGTCTTCCTCTAAGAGTTTTGTGTTTTTGTTTTTTTTCTGACAGTGTTGGGTCTTCATTGCTGTGCACGGGCTTTCTCTAATTGCAGTGAGTGGGGGCGACTCTAAGAGTTTTATAGTGTCTGGCCTTACATTTAGGTCTTTAATCCATTTTGAGTTTATTTTTGTGTATGGTGTTAGGAAGTGTTCTAATTTCATTCTTTTACATGTAGCTGTCCAGTTTTCCCGGCACCACTTATTGAAGAGGCTGACTTCCCTCCATTGTATATTCATGCCTCCTTTATCAAAGATAAGGTGACCTTATGTGCGTGGGTTTATCTCTGGGCCTTCTATCCTGTTCCATTGATCTATATTTCTGTTTTTGTGCCAATACCATACTGTCTCGATTACCATAGCTTTGTGGTATAGTCTGAAGTCAGGGAGCCTGATTCCTCCAGCTCCGTTTTCCTTTCTCAAGATTGCTTTGGCTATTCGGGGTCTTTTGTGTTTCCATACAAATTGTGAAATATTTTCGTCTAGTTCTGTGAAAAATGTCATGGTAGTTTGATAGGGATTGCATTGAATCTGTAGATTGCTTTGGGTAGTATACTCATTTTCACAATGACCTGGATTCTTCCAATCCAAGAACATGGTATATCTTTCCATCTGTTTGTATCATCTTTAATTTCTTTCATCAGTGTTTTATAGTTTTCTGCATACAGGTCTTTTGTCTCCTTAGGTAGGTTTATTTCTAGGTATTTTATTCTTTTTGTTGCAGTGGTAAATGGGAGTGTTTCCTTAATTTCTCTTTCAGATTTTTCATCATTAGTGTATAGGAATGCAAGAGATTTCTGTGCATTACTTTTGTATCCTGCTACTTTACTCAATTCATTGATAAGCTCTAGATGTTTTCTGGTAGCATCTTTAGGATTCTCTATGTATAGTATCATGTCATGTACAAACAGTGACAGCTTTATTGCTTTTCCAATTTGGATTCCTTTTAGTTCTTTTTCTTCTCTGATTGCTGTGGCTAAAACTTCCAAAACTATGTTGAATAATAGTGGTGAGAGTGGGCAACCTTGTCTTGTTCCTGATCTTAGTGGAAATGGTTTCAGATTTTCACCATTAAATAACGATGTTAGCTGTGGGTTTGTCATACACAACCTTTATTATGTTGAGGCAGGTTCCCTCTATGCCTACTTTCTGGAGAGTTTTTATCATAAATGGGTGTTGAATTTTATTGAAAGCTTTTTCTGCATCTATTGAGATGATCATATGGTTTTCATTCTTCAGTTTGTTAATATGGTGTATCACATTGATTGATTTGCATATATTGAAGAATCCTTGCATTCCTGGGATAAACCCCACTTCACCATGATGTATGATCCTCCTAATGTGCTGCTGGATTCTGTTTGCTAGTATTTTGTTGAGGATTTTTGCATCTATGTTTATCAGTGAAATTGGCCTGTAGTTTTCTTTCTTTGTGACATCTTTGTCTGGTTTGGGAATCAGGGTGATGGTGGCCTCGTAGAATGAGTTTGGGAGGGTTCCTCCCTGTGCTATATTTTGGAAGAGTTTGAGAAGGATAGGTGTTAGCTCTTCTCTAAATGTTTGATAGAATTCGCCTGTGAAGCCATCTGATTCTGGACTTGTTTTTTTTGGAAGATTTTTAAACACAGTCTCAATTTCAGTGCTTTTGATTGGTCTGTTTATATTTTCTATTTCTTCCTGGTTCAGTCTTGGAAGGATGTGCTCTTTTAAGAATTTGTCGATTTCTTCTAGGTTGTCCATTTTATTGGCATATAGTTGCTTGTTTTAATCTCTCATGATGCTTTGTATTTCTACAGTGTCAGTTGTTACTTCTCTTTCTTTCTAATTCTGTAGATTTGAGTCTTCTCCCTTCTTTTCTTGATGAGTCTGGCTAATGGCTTATCAATTTTGTTTATCTTCTAACAGAACCAACTTTTAGTTTTATTGGTCTTTGCTACTGTTTCCTTCATTTCTTTTTCATTTATTTATGATGTGATCTTTATGATTTCTTTCCTTCTGCTAACTTTGGGGTGTTTTTGTTCTTCTTTCTCTAATTGCTTTAGGTGTAAGGTTAGATTGTTTTTTTCTGTTTTGTTTTTTTTTTTTTTTTTTTTTTTTT
>NW_020837945.1:64730623-64833212 GCF_003676395.1 Aethalodelphis obliquidens
GAGCACAGGCTCCAGATGCACAGGCTCAGCAGCCATGGCTCACGGGCCCAGCTGCTCCGCAGCATGTGGGATCTTACCGGACCGGGGCACAAACCCGTGCCCCCTGCATCAGCAGGCGGACTCTGAACCACTGCGCCATCAGGGAAGCCAGGTTAGATTGTTTATTTGAAATGTTTCTTGTTTCTTGATGTAGGATTGTACTGCTATAAACTTCCCTGTTAGAACTGCTTTTGCTGCATCCCATAGGTTTTGGGCCATTGTGTTTTCATTGTCATTTGTTTCTAGGTATTTTTTGATTTCATCTTTGAGTTCTTCAGTGATCTCTTGGTCATTTAGTAACGTATTGTTTAGCCTCCATGTGTTTGTCTTTTTTACAGATCTTTTCCTGTAATTGATATGTAGTTGCATAGCACTGTGGTCAGAAAAGATAATACAATTTCACTTTTCTTAAATTTACCAGGGCTTGATTTGTGACCTAAGATATGATCTATCCTGGAGAATGTTCCATGAGCACTTGAGAAGAAAGTGTATTCTGTTATTTTTGGATGGAATGTCCTATAAATATCAATTAAGTCCATCTTGTTTAATGTGTCATTTAAAGCTTGTGTTTCCTTATTTATTTTCATTTTGGATGAGCTGTCTATTGGTGAAAGTGGGGTGTTAATGTCCCCTACTATGATTATTACTGTCGATTTCCCTTTTATGGCTGTTAGCATTTGCCTTATGTATTGAGGTGCTCCTATGTTGGGTGCATAAATATTTACAATTGTTATATCATCTTCTTGGATTGATCCCTTGATCACAATGTAGTGTGCTTCCCTGCCTATTGTTAATAGTCTTTATTTTAAAGTCTGTTTTGTCTGATATAAGAATTGCTACTCCAGCTTTCTTTTGATTTCCATTTGCATGGAATATCTTTTTCCATCCCCTCCTTTTCAATCTGTAGTGGGTCTCTTGTAGACAGAATATATATGGGTCTTATTTTTGTATCTATTCAGCCAGTCTATGTCTTTTGGTTTGAGCATTTAATCCACTTATATATAAGGTAATTATCAATATGTATGTTCCTATTACCAATTTCTTAATTGTTTTGTGTTTGGTTTTGGAGGTCTTTTCCTTCTCTTGTTTTTCCTGCCTAGAGAAGTTCCTTTAGCATTTGTTGTAAAGCTGGTTTGGTGGTGCTGAATTCTCTTAACTTTTTGCTTGTCTGTAAAGGTTTGATTTTCTCTGTCAAATCTGAATGAGGTCCTTGCTGGGCAGAGTAATCATGGTTGTAGGTTTTTCCCTTTCATCACTTTAAATATGTCCTGCCACTCCCTTCTGGCTTGCAGAGCTTTTGCTGAAAGATCAGCTGTTAACCTTATGGGGATTCCCTTGTATGCTATTTGTTGCTTTTCCCTTGCTGCTTTTAATATTGTTTCTTTCTAGTTAATTTTTGATAGTTTGATTAATATGTGTCTTGTCATGTTTCTCTTTGGGTTTATCCTGTATGGGACTCTCTGTGCTTCCTAGACTTGATTGACTATTTCCTTTCCCATATTAAGGAACTTTTCAACTATAATCTCTTCAAATATTTTCTCCGTCCCTTTCTTTTACTATTCTTCTTCATGGACGCCTATAATTCAAATGTTGTTGCATTTAATGTTTCCAGAGATCTCTGAGACTGTCCTCAATTATTTTCAGTCTCTTTTCTTTATTCTGCTCTGTGGTAGTTATTTCCACTATTTTATCTTCCAGCTCACTATCCGTTTTCTGCCTCAGTTATTCTGCTACTGGTTCCTTCTAGAGAATTTTTAATTTCATTTATTGTGTTGTTCATCATTGTTTGTTTGCTCTTTAGTTCTTCTAGGTCCTTGTTAAATGTTTCTTGTATTTTCTCCATTCTATTTACAAGATTTTGGATCATCTTTACTATCATTATTAATCATCATTACTATCATTATTCTTTACTATCATTACTATCATTATTCTTTACTATCATTACTATCATTATTACTATTATTATCATTAGGTAGACTGCCTATTTCCTCTTCTTTTGTTTTGTCTGGTGGGTTTCTATCTTGCTCCTTCATCTTCTGTGTATTTCTGTCTTCTCATTTTGCTTAACTTACTGTGTTTGGGTTCTCTGTTTCACAGGCTGCATGTTCGCAGTTCCCATTGTTTTTTGGTGTCTGCCCCCAGTGGGTAAAGTTGGTTCAGGGTGTTGTGTAGGCTTCCTGTTGGAGGGGTCTGGTGCCTGTGTTCTGGTTGATGAGGCTGGATATTGTCTTTATGGTGGGCAAGACCATGTCTGGTGGTGTGTTTTGGGGTGTCTGTGACCTTATTATGATTTTAGGCAGCTTCTCTGCTAATGAGTGGGGTTGTACTCCTGTCTGGCTAGTTGTTTGGAATGGGGTGTCCAGCACTGGAGCTTGCTGGTTGTTGAGTGAAGCTGGGTCTTAGCATTGAGACGGAGATATTTGGGAGAGCTCTTGCTGTCTAATATTACGTGGGGCCTGGATGTCTCTGGTAGTCCAATGTCCTGAACTTGGCTCTCCCACCTCAGAGGCTCAGGCCTGACACCTGGCCAGAGCACCAAGACCCTGTCAGCCACAGGGCTCAGAAGAGAAAGGAGAAAAGAAAGAAAGAAAAAGAAAAGAAATGAAATGAAAAAAAATAAGTTATAAAAAATTTTTAAAATATTTTTGAAATAAAGAAATATAAAAAGTAATAAAAAAAGAATAGAGCAACCAAACCAATAAACAAATCCACCAATGATAACAAGCACTAAAAACTAAACTAAGATAAACATATATATCAGAAACTAGTCAGTCGCGTAGAGCAAACCCCAAGCCTATCATTGCTCCCAAAGTCTACCACCTCAATTTTGGTATGATTCGTTGTCTATTCAGGTATTCTACAGATGCAGGATACATCAAGTTGACTGTGAAGATTTAATCTGCTGCTTCTGAGACTGCATGGAGAAATTTACCTTTCTCTTCTTTGTTCGCACAGCTCCTGGGGTTCAGCTTTGGATTTTGCCGCGCCTCTGCATGTAGGTTGCCCTCTGGAGTCTGTTCTTCACCCAGACAGTAGGGGGTTAAAGGAGCGGCTGATTAGGGGGCTCTGGCTCACTCAGCCCCGGGGGAGGGAAGGGTACGGAATGCGGGGCGAGCCTGCAGCGGCAGAGGCCAGCTTGACGTTGCAACAGCCTGAGGCATGCCGTGTGTTCTCCCAGGGAAGTTGTCCCTGGATCACAGGACCCTGGCAGTGGCGGGCTGCACAGGCTCCCGGGAGGTGTGGACAGTGACCTGTGCTTGCACACAGGATTCTTGGTGGCTGCAGCAGCAGCCTTAGCATCTCATGCCCGTCTCTGGTGACCACGCTGATAGCCGTGGCTTGCACCCATCTCTGGAGCTCGTTTAGGTGGTGCTCTGAATCCGCTCTCCTCGTGCACCCCAAAACAATGGTCTCTTGCTTCGTAGGCAGGTCCAGACTTTTTCCCAGACTTCTTCTCGGCTAGCTGTGGTGCACTAGCCTCCTTCAGGCTGTGTTCACACAGCCAACCCCAGTCCTCTCCCTGGGATCCAACCGAAGCCTGAGCCTCAGCTCCCAGCCCCACCCGCCCCGGCGGGTGAGCAGACAAGCCTCTCGGGCTATTGAGTGCTGATCGGCACTGATCCTCTGTGTGGGAATCTCTCCGCTTTGCCCTCTGCACCCGTTGCAGCGCTCTCCTCCGCGGCTCCGAATCTTCCCCTCCATCCCCCACCTCGCCCCGACAAGTGAAGGGGCTTCCTAATGTGTGGAAACTTTTCCTCCTTCACAGCCTCCTCCCCAAGGTGCAGGTCCTGTCTCTCTATTCTTTTGTCTCTGTTTTTCTTTTTTCTTTTGCCCTACCCAGGTACATGGGGATTTTTTTGCCTTTTGGGAAGTCTGAGGTCTTCTGCCAGCATTCAGTAGGTGTTCTGTAGGAGTTGTTCCACATGTAGATGTATTTCTGATGTATTTGTGGGGAGGAACGTGATCTCCACATCTTACTCCTCCACCATCTTGAAGGTCCTCTCACACACATTTCTTTACTCTTTCATTTTTTGAGTTCTAATAGTTTTCCTATCCTTTTATGAGTTCTTTATATATTTAAATATTAACTTTTTCTATCATAGTTACTGAAGTTTATAGTGAACTTTTAATTCTCTCTATATATTTTGATGTACATATATTTTACAATTTTTATGTAGTAAAATCTATTGATATTTTCCTGTGTGATTATTTTCAACAGTTATAAGGTTAAAAATTGTTTTCCTATCTAGAAATTCAATAAATATTTCCTCTATTTGTTTCAACTTCCTTTTTTGTTTTCTATATCCACAAATTAATACTCCATTTCATACTTATTTTAGTACAAGGTATATGAGGTCAGATATAAATAATCGTTCCTATATTTTTACATATGGCTCACTAATTTTCCTATAACCATTTACTACTTTTCTCAAAACTGTTTTTAGAAACTCTTATGTAATCACAGCTATGTACCTATCACAGAGCATTGAATTCTAGGCTGACGTGCAACACCCTCGAACCCTGAGGCTAATAGAGAGGTCAGCGTTATTCAGCTAATGACCTTTGCTGTGGTCTGAACATTTGTGTCCCCTGAAAATTCATATGTTGAAATCCTAACCCCCAAGGTAATGGTATAATAAAATGGGGCCTTTGGGAGGTGATTAAGTCATGAGAGCTGAGCCCTCACCACTGGGATTAGTACCCTAATAACAGAGACCCTAGACAGATTCCTTGTCCCTCCCATAAGGTAGCGATACAGTGAGAAGAAGGGCTCTCACAAGGATCACATCTGCCATTGCTAAGATCTTAGCTTTCCCAGCCTCCAGAACTGTAAAAAATAAATGTTTATTGTCTACAAGCCACCCAGTCTCTGGTATTTTGTTATAACAGCCTCAGCAGACTAAGACTACCATAGAGCACGGAAGCAATATGATTTCTGCAATCTTTGAGGGGTTGAAACAATAGAACTGACAAGGCCAAAGTGAATCTTCCAGGGTCTAATCAATGTCAATAGTGAAAATATCCTACAGTAAGTCTTCCCTGAGGACACTGAGGAAATACCTACAACCTCACCAAGGAGGATTCCTGACATTGTCAGGGAATTTCACGTATCTGGCAGGATCCAATGTACAGCTACGCTGAAGAAAAGATTACAACACAGAATCTTGTGATTAAATACAGGAAAGGGCAGCTTTAAGTTTATAACCCACCACTACCAAAAACATAAGATACCATGTCAGTTTGCTGCAAAGTATATTTATATAGTAAAATTTAAGCTGTGTGAAGCCTGCCCCATCAGATCTCCAGTATGTGAACAGAATGGTAAAATTTATCTGTTTCATGCTAGTCCACTCGGGTCAGGAAACAAGATGTATTTTAGATGATGCAAGGCATGCTTTAGAAAGCAGCACATGTGCTCTGGAAATAAAAAGAACTTAGATTCCATAGCCCTGGGATTTGCACAAGCCAACAATTACTTGATCTTATGTCTCTCTTTCTGAGCTCTCCATGCCCACTTTATGTTTATCAATTATGCCCCTCTACTCCTTCCTTGTCCTCCTTAGTTCTCCCAGATCATCCTTCCAGGAATGCCACCATTTCTTCCTGGTAACAGTTTAAACTTCCTTCCCTACTACTGGTCTTATTGGCCAACAAGATGACTCTATCTCGAGAAGTGATGACTTGGTCACTGGGCTCCTTGAAAACCGGCATTTTTGAGTATCCACATTTCCATATTTGGGCCACAATACACTATTACCCCTCAATGTAAAGAACAGCTCAAATCACATCTGCTTGAGGAGAGGACTTACTCTATACAAGTAGATGTGATAAGATGGAGATGTTAACATGCTGGTATTCACCAATTTCCTTTGCTTACTTAGCTTTTTCTCCCAGTCCCACTCTCTGTAAAGAAAGAGCCAAAGCTGCTTAGAAAGGTTATCACAAGAAAAGCAATCAGGAGAATAATTATAATTACCAGGGCTATTGTTTACACAAAGGAGAATGGGGGAGGGGGGACTGAATAAACAAGATGGCATTATCAGGATGGGGTAGATGGAGAGTTTGGAGTATTAAAGAGTAAGAGACTCCAAGTTTGGGGGATAAGAAAATGGAACAAAACTTTTTAGTAGAAGGTGCCAAGAATCCTAAATGTTTAAGAAAGATAGTGAATAAATATCAAAAGGTACCCCTAGGTATTGATTTTAAAAATGCAAAACTACTCTGAAACCAGAGCTACTCTACTGAGATCACAACTTTATAAATATTGCATATTTACTAAACCAACCAAGTCTCCAGAGTATTATTTTTTTGGTGGGGGTGAGTTGGGGAGGGAGATGGTGATATGGTATTTCTCTTAGAACACAAAGTATTGAGGAGATCTACTACCATCCTTATTAAGCCATTAACTCTTTGAGATCAGGGCATCTGTCTTATATTTTTCTAGCTTTATTGAGATATAATTGACATATAACATTGTGTAAAATTAAGCTGTACAACATGATGATGTAATACACAGATACAAGGAGTCCATCTTATTGATAACTGCACTTCCAGTCCCTCATATATAGCCTTAATCCCTGAAACACAATGGGTGTCTCATAAATGTTTGGTGACTGAATGACATATGAACTTCATGTGCTGGCTCCAGGCTAAATTTATCTGAATGGTTTAGGAAAGTCAGCTCAGTCCATTCTTTCTGGAAAATAAAATCTACTCCACGAAAAGCATCTTTCTGGGGGCTGCAAGAACTGCAATTCAGCCCCTTCAGTTCAGACAAGACCAGCCATCATGATCATCCCTGATGCCCAGAGAAGAAGAGAAAGTGGATCCCTCGCTAGAAGCCAATTTAGAGATTTGAGAATAAAACAGGTTAAGACTTTTAAATAACAGGTTTATAATAATCCTAAGAAAACAAGACTTTCAGAATTGCCTAAGAAACTCTGGAATGTCCAAAGATTAGAGAAATGAAAGCCCGGCCCACAGGAGTGGAACTGAATACAGTCAAAAGGCTTAAGGATAGAGACAGGGTTAACTTAATGCAATTTATATTTTTATAAATGTGATTTATTTTTATACACACCCAGAAGGAAAGCTTGTGTTTATTGCCTTATGATAATTCTCTAGTTCACTGTGGATATAACAATGAATAAAGCACTATACTTCGCTAAGAAGAGTTAGAACATTATTTACACATAATTCAATAAATAAAAATCTGCAAGAAAATTGGTGCTAGGACAATGAAAGCCCATCACCCATATAAAAGGCCTTTATTCTTTAGGCCTCCTCTTTCTAGGATGAGGCTGGTTTGCTGAACAATTATAGGCAAGTTAAGGAAGGGAGGAAAGGAAGGAGAAGGAGAGGGAAGGAGGGGGAAGGGAGGGGAACAGAGAGGAAGGAGCAGAGGAAGGATGAAGACACACTGGTGGCAATACTGCAAATTAAATACTCTAACTGCTCTTGATAGAAGCAACTAAAACATTGGATTAAGAAATACAGAGAAGGGCTTCCCTGGTGGCGCAGTGGTTGAGAGTCTGCCTGCCGATGCAGGGGACAAGGATTCGTGCCCTGGTCCGGGAAGATCCCACATGCCGCGGAGCGGCTGGGCCCGTGAGCCATGGCCGCTGAGCGGCTGGGCCCGTGAGCCATGGCCGCTGAGCCTGCGCGTCCGGAGCCTGTGCTCCGCAATGGGAGAGGCCACAACAGTGAGGGGCCCGCGTACCGCAAAAAAATAAAATAAAATAAAAAATAAAATAAAATAAATAAAATAAAATAAAAAATACAGAGAAATAGAATTTTAAGCACACTGCTGAAGTGACAAAAAGAATCCACAGAGCCCAAAAACTGAAGTGAAATCAAGAATACTGGAAAACAAGTAAGCACCAGAACAGGATTTTTTCCTTGAAGCCTCTTCACTTGGACCCTAAAGACCCTAAGCCTCTGTATCATCTGCTACATGAGCAGTGGGTGTGGGGAATATGGGACAAAATTCCAAGCCCCCAAGAGCTCCCCCTCAGAGAGAGGATGGGTGAGAAAGTAACCGTGCTGAATAGCAAGAATTACCACCGGTCTCAGTTCTGGCACCTGACAGAGGTGAAGAAACATACCTGAATATCAATAAGCCAGACCACAAGGGTTTTTGGTCTATATTCATGTTATCTGAAAAACCTTACTCAGAGAAGTTGATTTAAAGCGATCCCAGGTTGGTAGATACCCTAGGTCCTTGGGTAAATGACCTAAACTATACAAATACACACAACACACACACACGCGCGCGCACACACACACACACACACACACACACACACACACACGGTTAAAAAGGCTACTTGACTGAAGAGCAGCAGAAACAAGCAAAAGTCTGTCCACAAACATACCAACAAACGCTTCAGATACAATCCAGACGCAAAGTATACATTACATAGGTTTATTAAGTGCTTAGAAACAGAAGAGAAGCTTGAAAACTTAAGCAGGAAAACAACCAATAAGACTTAAAAAATCCAGTAAGTGAGGACAAATTAAATAGTAGAATAGAAACTACCAAAGAGAGAACACTTCTATTACTCAGGGTAAAGAAGCGTTTCTTAGACAAAAGCACAAACCATAAAACATATAATAATAAAATCCTGTCCTCATACAGCACTTCCTGTATGTATGCCAGGCCCCATTATCAGCATTTTACATGTATAATCGCATTTAATCCTCCCAATAGCCCATTGAGGTAGACACTATTATTATCCCCATTTCACAGATAAGGAAACTGAAGCACTGAGACATTAAGCAGCTTTCCCAACATCACACAGCTAGCAAATGGCAGTGCTGTGATTTCAATCCAGGCAGCCTGGCTCCAGAGTCTGTGCCCTTGAGTAAAGGTATACAAATCTGACTACATCAAAGTTTAAAACTTTAATAGACAGAGCACACAGGACTTTTAGGGCAGTGAAAACATGCCGTATGATACAACGGTAGGTGTATATCATTATAAATTTGTCTAAAACCATACATAGAATGTACAACCCCAGGAGAGAACCTTAATGTAAATGATGGACTTTGGGTGATAATGTAGGTTCATCAGCTGTAACAAACACACACTGGTGGGCGATGTACAGTGTCGGGGAGGGCGGCCATGGGGAGGGGAGAGGGTCTAGAGGAACTCTCTGTACTTTCCCCAAATTTTGCTATGAACCTAAAACCTGCTCTAAAAATAAACTAAAAAATTTTTCATCAGATACCATAAAGAAAACGAAAAGACAAACAAACTGGGAGAAGATAAATATTTCCAGCATACTTAACTATCAACATACTGGTACTCAGATTCTATACTTCTCAAGCCAAACTGGCATTGAGCCATTTATGTTTTGCTGGTCATTTTCCAAATAACAGCCTAACCCTGTGGATATCACCATGGATTAATTTCCACAACTCCCTTCATTCAAGTTTAATTCCTCTCAGAATCCAAGTTTACCTGGGGAAGGTTTATTGGCCACTACCAATACCCTTTGTCTTTGAAAATCCCTGTCCCTCAAATTTTCTTTAAAACTGATTTAATGAACACGTTTCTCCGAATCCTCAACAGTTCTCTGGAGACACAACTGGCACGTAACAATATTTCAAAGATTGGACTCTGGCTCCACCAGTCACTTGCTCTGTGAATGTGGGCAAGTTACTTAAACTCACCATGCCTCAACTTTCTCATGTGTAAAATGAGACAATCAACAAGCACCTCCTAGGAGCACTGTTGGAACTGACTCAGCTGATGTAGGTAAAAGAGCACATCCTGGGAGTTCCCCAAAAGATTATATATAAGAATTACCATATAACTCAGTGATTCCATTCCTAGGTATATACCTAAGAGAAATGAAAACATATGTCCACACAAAACGTGTACACAAATGTTCATGGCACTATTAAACATAATAGCCAAAAAGTGAAAGGAACCCAAATGTCTACCAACTGATGAATGGATAAACAAAATGTGCTTTACCCATACCATGGGATATTATTCTACAGTAAAAATGAATGGAGAAAATGAAGTACTAATTCATCCTACAGCAAGCATGAATCTTGAGAACACTATGCTAAGTGAAGAAAAGCCATTCACAAAAGGCCACACTTATACCAGATGTTCAGAGTAGACAAATCCATACAGAAAATAGGTTAGTACTTGCCCAGGGGCTTGGGGGAGGGGAGAATGGAAAGTAACACTAAAGGTATGGGGTTTATTTTGTGGTGATGAAATGTTCTAAAATTAGATATGGAGATGGTCACAAAATTCTGTGAATATGCTATAATCCACTGAATTGGAGACCTTAAAAGTGTGACTTTTATGGTATGTAAATTATAGCTCAATAAAGTGGTTATTTTTAAAAGAACATACCCGCAGGACTTGATACACTGTAAATGCTCAGTAGCTATTGTTATTTTGATTTTGTTTAGTAATCTATATGTCTTCTAGCATCCCTAAATTATTCTGACCAATCGAGATATTTTCCAACACATATATATGGAATCTAAAAAAAAAAAAAAAAAGTCATGAAGAACCTAGGGGCAAGACGGGAATAAAGACACAGACCTACTAGAGAATGGACTTGAGGATATGGGGAGGGGAAAGGGTAAGCTGGGACAAAGCGAGAGAGAGTGTCATGGACATATATACACTACCAAACGTAAAATAGATAGCTCAGTGCTTTGTGACCACCTAGAGGGGTGGGATAGGGAGGGTGGGAGGGAGGGAGACACAAGAGGGAAGAGATAAGGGGACATAGGTATATGTATAAATGATTCACTTTGTTATAAAGCAGAAAGTAACACACCATTGTAAAGCAATTATACTCCAATAAAGATGTTTAAGCAAAACAAAACAAAACCAAGTTATGGCTCCAAAAAGCCGTATGCAAGGAACAGCATAAAGGGCCCCCATCTTGAGGGAAGAGACAGCTGTGCTCTGGTGTGTGTGGGAATTTGGGAGGACCCTGGGGTGCAGTAAGCTCCAGAGCGATTTGAGAACTCTAAGGGCTGCCTTGTGGACATGAGCAGCAGGTATCAGCCTCCACAGCAATTATGAGAGCAATAAATTAAACCAGCTACATCCATTCCCCAGCTAGGCGCCAGTCCCACTCCAGGCACAGTCTCATTTAATCCTCACTCTCTCCTCGGAGTTTGGTTCTATTCTTATCCCCATTTTTCAGATGACACAACTGAGGTAGAAAACAGCTCCAGAACCCATGCTCTTCACCACTGTCATGACATCTGCCACACAATCCCTGGACCCAAGAAATTCTTCCCATAATAATCATAATAATAGATAGAATATAAGCTTACTACACTTGAGGTGGTATTCTAAGGGTTTTACATATATTCATGCATTTAATTATCATAACAACATTGAGATGTAGTACTGTTTTCAGATGATACAACTGAGGCACAGAGAGGTTAGATGACAGACCCAAGGCCACACAGCAGGCAGGTGGCAGAGCTGTACTTTCAATCCATATAGTCTGCCTACCAGAGTCTGCCCTCTCGATCACTCTGATGTATTGCTTCTCTATCTGACACATATAGTACTGGCTGCATCCCCAAAACTTGTCTAAATCCTCAACATACATTCTTTTAAATCTTCAAAACAACACTATGAAATAGGTATTATCATGAAAAATTGTAATTTAAGTAGAAGAAATTAAGCATACTACTATGTCCAAGTTTATTCAATGACCAAGTTTCGAAACTAAGGCAATTGGTTCATGTCAAGGTGATTTGGCCCTGGAGTCCACGCCCCTAACCACAACTCCACACTCCCTCAGTAGTAAGTAAAATTCCTGGAACTAGAGACTACGTTTATCATCATGCAGTTGGAAATAAAGCTAATGCTGAAATGCTCAGAAAAGTTTAAAATGAAACAAAATAATACAAATAAGCAAAAACGAAACAACCTTCCACCTGCAGGCCTAAGGAAGGGATCACCAGACAATGTCAGAGGACCCGGGAATAAGGTGGGAAGGATATTTGATTCTCCCAACCTCATGCTTTGATTATATACTGAGGTGTCCCCGGAGATCCTCTGGACAATATATCCATTCTGCATTTAACAAACTGATTAGTAGCGTTCACTCAAACAACAGGCTAGTGAGCCCAGTTCTCCCCCATTACCCAGTAGCCTTCCAACCCATGTGCCTCCAAAGTCAAATGATGCAAGTTGTGCCCAGCATCAGGTGCAGGTTCCAAGACTGCCCAGCCCTGCACACACACGCCCTCTCCTCCCACAGGACTTGTACTGCTTTGAAAAGGGCCTATGAAACCCCCTCTCTGCTACTCAGAGAACACCTGCTCAGAGCAAGCCAGGGACTAAGGCTCACTTCCTTGCCTTGACACTCAGGAGCAGGCAATGTTCCTCTTTTGTAGAGTGGGGGAAAAAATCCACTTAAAGCCATAATTCTCTCATCCAATCTAATGACATGCCCAAGTCTTGGGCTTCTTCCTCACCTCTCCTCACTGCTGCCAATATTTGGGCTATTTCTTTGCACCTCCACTCTCAGAACTGAATGTGATCAGAAGACATACAGTAAAATACATTGTACTGGGGTCCTTTTTAGCACTATAGTTAGTTACAAGTTTGGGAGAAGACTGACATTATTGATTAAAAATGAACTCTTTGCATCATCTACGAGTATCATCCAGGGCTCTGAAAAACAGCCATTTTGCAACTTGCCAGTGTGCATCGATCTGAAATAAATTACAGATGGTACATTTGTCCTCATGAATTATCAGTTATACTCACGTGTATATATGTCCTAAAAATAAATCTACAGTCTCAGAAAGGCATACATTCCCAGCAAGTGACACAGATTTACACACCAACATCATCAACTTCGTAAGGAGACCTTATCTTTCTCATCAATTTTTTCTTGGTGCCGGCAGGGATTCACAAGTCACAGTCAGAAACAGTACTATCAAAATGTATTTTTAAGCCCATTGTGTTGTTTTGACAAACTAAACGATTAATTAACAGCAATCTAACAGATCTCTACTTACAGCTTAGAGTGAAAGAAACACACAGATCGCCATAACCATTCTACCGTCACCATTACTGAGGAAGAATACTGCCTAATTAATTATAATTGATCACAAAGATTAGATTCAAATTCCACTAACAGGGCAGAAGAAGCCCAAACAGAGGAAATACATCAGAAAACTATTCTCTGAATTCATAATGAACCAACAAGCTTTGGAGATAAACAGATTTGTTTTAATTGTAGTTTTTAAAAATGAATTTAAGAACATTTGGAGGCCTTTGAAGAGAGAATACAGAGTGGGGAGAGGGGTAGAGCCAAAAGCAGGGAAGTACGAATTCAAGTGAACACCGAAGTTCTCACCTCTGACTCCGTATTCAAAATCTGTAAGGTGTTCACCAATGTAGGAGTCAGGCATAGGACATGCGCGTGTCACGCGGCAGAGGTGGCCCTGACTGATACTTCCTGTTGGTCATATTCTCCCTGATCCAAAGGCATGTCCCTGCAAGCTGGAAGACTCTCCCCACAGCTTTCTTTTATCTACTTTTCCTTCCCAGCATCCAACTCCCCTTCCTCTGACTACAGAGGCCCCTCCCCTGGCCACAGGCATGTGAGAGTGAGACAGTGGCCCTTACCTCAACTCACTCCCCAGCCCCAGTGCAGTATGTGAGCCAAGGAGAGGACTCGAGACCCAATCCAGGTCCACCAAGGGCCTTCAGAAAGATTTGAAAAACCAGAGCTTGGAGAGAGAAGTCCCATCTCATACTCAACCCCATTTCTTCTTCGGTTGTGAGGTTGCAAAGAAGCAAACTGCATGAGAGCTGTGGAGAGTGGAGATGGGGACTGTGGGCCCAGCTCCAGGCCATGGGTCCTCCTCAGCACTGCTCTGGTTCCTGGGCATTCATTCAGTTTGTCTGCCTCGTTTTTGCTTTACTAGTTCAAGGTGGGTTCTAAAAGAATCCCAACACTAGTTGGGAAGTTAAGCAAATCCAGAAACTCCTCAAATAAAGAAGTGTCCAACTACAGAAATAGTCTGATACAGAACCGTGGCAATTCTTGACCAGACAGAAGCTTTTCACAAATTCCTGGCGTGGCTGCTGGAATTGTAGCCCTCCCATATGGGCTACAATGAAGCTACAGATATTACAATCAAGACTGGGTGGTGGAGCGAGCTTGAACTTCATAACGAAAAAGATCTGGCTACAAGTTGTGATTCCTTGATCTTGACAAAGTATCTTAACCTTTCTGAACCATAGTTCTCCCATTCATAAAATTGGGATGATTATCCCTCACTGGGGTTTGTGAGAATTAAATGAGGTAATGCATAAAGAGGAAATAAATAATAGTGTCTGGAACAACATATACAGACTCCCAACTTACCTGCAGCATCAGTCTGCCATTATTGTTGCTTTCTTTCTCTCTCAACAACTGAGCACGATAACATGCACCCTCTTTCTCCTGGAACAAGAGAACATGGCAAATGAGTAATTAGAAGCTAAAATCCTATCCCATCCATAAAATATTAAAATCTGATTTTAGCTTAGAGCTTGTTGGATTTGATAGATGTACAAGAAATGTTCTTGCATTTATTAATATAGTTGGTTGCATTAATAGTGACCTCACTAATTTAAAATAACTTGGGATACGGCCCAGCCCAATATGGGATACTTTTTTAAAGTATACTTTAATTAGTTTCAAACATATTCAGTAACTGAAATAATTCAGAAAAGAATTGCCTGAGAAAACAGATGATGTGATGCAGTGACAAAAATGATTTATAATCAGTATATCAAAAGTTGGTACACAAAATATCAGGTTAATTCCTGTCATCTATGGTGGAACAGAAAGGGATCTGACCTTGTGCCAGAAAAGCTGACTTCTCTGCATCTTTACCTATAAAATGGGAATTAAAATGCCTAAGATATGGGTTTAATGTGAGGCTTAGAATTCAACAAGTTAGAATAAAACTGCAAAGCCCGTGAGACAGGTTTATATGCATCCAGCTCATGACAGTATCCCGAAGTCCAGCACAGTACCTGACACTTGGCGAGCTCTCAAGAAACACATAAACAGATAAATGAATGTGCAAGTACATAATGCAGAGCTTAGCACGTAAGTTATCAGGACTCGGCATTTCAGGAGACAACTCCGTGGCCTCCAGCCCTTGCCTGACCTTTCAGGTGTTCATACAGAACCTTCAGGGCGTTGCTCTAGCTCACGCTGGCTACCTTTACTGCTGTTCACCCACTGGAAAGGGCTTTTAGCAACCCTGTCTGTACCCCATGAGCCTGTCATGTTGGCTCCATTTTTTTGGACCAGAGATGGTCATTTGACCCAAGAAGATTCAATCTGATTTTCCCAACTCAGAATTTGGAATAGGGACTAAGCGACTCTAGTGCTTTCCAGGTCACTTGCTAGAAAAGTAACACGTAAGCTGAGGAACTATGATGAATCATATTCCATCATGTGGGTCAAAGAAGCAGGTCTGAGAGAGAAAAACAAAGAGACTTTTAAAAAGAGACAAATAATCCATTCCTAGTTCTCATCTCTAGTTAAAGTCTAACTACTTCCCTGCCCTTGGGATCCATGAGATGTTCTCTATACTCTTATGATAATATTTCCTCCCATGCTAGCTTGCAGTCTGAGCAAAATAACTTTTATTTAATACAACAGGGAAGGGATAAGCAATCAGTAAAAAAAATTCTTACTGTAAAATAAACAAATCAGGGCTTCCCTGGTGGCGCAGTGGTTGAGAGTCCACCTGCCGATGCAAGGGACACGGGTTCGTGCCCCGGTGCGGGAAGATCCCACATGCCGCGGGGCGGCTGGGCCCGTGAGCCATGGCCGCTGAGCCTGCGCATCCGGAGCCTGTGCTCCGCAACGGGAGAGGCCACAGCAGTGAGAGGCCCGTGTACCGCAAAAAATAATAAAAAATAAACAAATCAGAAGGAGTAAACAAGCTTTGCCCAAGCTACATTTATTTTCTTGGTATGGTGCTGGGTTGACGTAAGCTTGGGTTAGTGAGAGGAGAGTTAGATAACTACTTATTGCAGGTACATAAAGAGCTCAGAACTCTTCTAGGACTAGGTGACCACAGTATAACACTTACTTAAATTACCTGATTTTTAAAAATATTTATTTCGTGTTACTACTACTACTTACTTACTTTTTATTTATTTATGGCTGCATCAGGTCTTAGTTGCGGCATGTGGGATCTTTCGTTACAGCGTGTGGGTTTTTGTTGCGGCACGCGGGCTTCTGTCTAGCTGTGGCGCTCAGGCTCCAGAGAGCGCTGGCTCAGTAGTTGTGACGCATGGGTTTAGCTGCCCGGCGGCATGTGGGATCTTATTTCCCCAACCAGGGATTGAACCTGTGTCCCCTGCATTGGAAGGCGGATTCTTAACCACTGGACCACCAGGGAAGTCCCCCATGTTACTAGCGTTTCTTGCTTCTTGCTGACTATGAAATCTTGAATAAGTCACTTTTTCTCCCTGAGGCTCAGTAACCTCTTCTGTACGGTAGGAGTGAAAATACATGTTACTACTTCTTACAACTATTTTCACTCTTACTGTACAGAAGAGGTTACTGAGTCTCAGGGAGAAAAAGTGACTTATACAAGATTTCATAGTCAGCCAGAAGCAAGAAACACTATATAACCCCCGGCTTTCTGTCTATAAGTGCCATGCTCATTCCATACCAGGCTCAAGGATGGGAGAAAAACCACAGGGATATTTGTACTTCAGGGCAGTAGATCCCAATCATTTTAGTATGGAGAAATGTTTTTAAAGTCAAAAGATTTTCAAAGATCTGCACTTCAGAATAGGTATACTTTTTAATATTCACTTACTGAGAAAAAAATCAATGAAAATAATTACAATAATGTCAATACTGCTTTAAAATAAGTTTCTATATTATTAACCAGTAAAACAAATTGAAATTTTTGTGTTTACGTATGCTGGAGTAGGGGTAAAAGAAAGAGAGAGAAAGGATGTAATTGAGCAGCCAACCTATTTTTTTAATTTACTCTACATATAGTGGCTGGTATACTTAAAGATTCAGGATCCCTATGATTAAATCAAGATCTCCCAGGGAACCCTGGCCCTTAAGAAAAAAGCCACTCCAACACGGAAAACTGACTGTTTCTAATTTTAGACATTTCTGAAGAGGTTAATTTTAGACTCTTCAAAAATGGCTTCATTTAGTAAAAATGTTTGGAGACAGCCTTGCCTAACCCATCTCTTCCTAAGTAGGAAACCTGGATTCGGGATTTTCTGGGTAGGGGAGGAAACTTGGGTTTAGTACAAAGGGTTTAGTCAGGAAAACAGAAGCCACTCAAGATATTATAAACGGGAAGGGATTTCACAAATGAATTAGAGGCATACACAGTTTTCATGAGGGCAGAAAGAGTAAAAGTCAAGGAGGCCACTGCTGTCGTTTGGAAAACCCAGAAGTGCATGAATCATGAGGAAGCAGTCGGCAGAGACCACAGCTGCCTGCAGCAACAAGAGGATGCCCAGAGCACTGGCTAAACCAGCTATCTGCAATTGCTGTGCTTGTGCACCTGCCCACAGCTGCAGCCAGAGAATAAGGGCTTCTCCTTCCCTTCCTCTTCTGAATTTCATGGCAGAATATAACCTGGAATTATGCGGATAAGGATGCTGGGAAATGTAGTTCTCAAGTCTTCTTTCCTGTGATTATATAAGGGGGAAGGCTGATGTTGATTTGATAATAGATTACCCAGTACAACCTACCGCTTTTCTCAACTCAAATCCATAAAACCCTTTTAACCCATGTTTATCTTCTAACCAACATTAGCAACAACCTCATGTGTGTCTACCTAATATGAGGCAACTGCCTCTCATACAAATGTAGATGCAACTCATCCTCTCCTGCAAAAGGAGAGACTCAAAGTTCCCTCAGGAACCATATCCGTCCCTGAGTAGTGTTAATTCCTCTTCTAGTTTGGTCACAATCTTTCTTTGGTAGCCAGTAAACTAAGGATTAAATTATAAGATTAATCACAACTAACACATCTTATATAAAACTGTATGGAAAAGATAGAAGAAATTGGTATATGAGACATCTGTATCTCATATATCTCAAAGCAAATGTCTGTATCTCAAATAGGTACCTCAAAGCAAAAAGAAAGATATAACACAGTCCTCATTTTGCAAGTGTTGACAAGACCATGAACTTCCTTCTTCTACCACCCATTCCATGTTCCCTTTATAATCAATCAGCATCTAAGCCAGCCATATCTATTTATCTGCTGGGATGACCAAATCTTCATTCCTGAAGGTGCCCACATCGGGTTGCTACAGACATCCATTAAATTCTACCAGTCAAATATGGAATATACCCCAGTAAATCCCCTGTGCCATACCTCTTTATGTAGCAGCAACCCCAATTCCCCTTCATAATCTGAGTCAATCACCAATGATACACTAACTCTTTCCTTTGTCTCTTGGTTCAGTGGTGCAAGGAGCCTTAAATGGTCAAACTGTTGCCTCAGCTTCCAGTGATAATTAATGTCATGTCCCCTGGTGAAAGGATTCTCTACTTGGGAACTAAGAGTTCTAAACCACCAGAGTCCAAAGGCATGAAGCTGGGAAGCAAAAATTGGCTTTCTAGACCCATATGTTCTGGCAATGGGATAAACGGTGTCATATACAGGTTGCTGTTTTTGAGTATTCAGTGCATCTTGCTTCTGAGTGAATGAGGGACAAGATAAAACCAGCCAATCCCATGAATGCAACTCTTTCCCTCACTCTCTTTTTATTTATTATTTTGGCTACAAAATAAAATTCCTCAGTCAGAATAAAAATATTGTGTGCGATACCAAGACAGTGAATAATGCATTCAATAAGTCCACAGATGGTGGTGCTGGCAGAAACGTTGCTGACAGAGAAGGCAGACCCATATCCATATTACGCATCTATTCCAGGGAGAAAAAAATTGCTGTCCCCTCAATAATGGAAGGAGTCCAATGCAATCAACTCACCACCAGGTGGCTAGCTGGTCCTCCTGGGGAATGTTGCCATATTGGAGCTCAGCTTTGGTCTCTGCCATTGACATGTTAACATGTTGGACACTCAATGGTAGCAGCCAGAGCAGCCTTGATAAGGGAAAATCCATGTTGTTGAGCTCATGCATAACATCTATTCCTATTAATATGGTCACTTTGTTGATGAGCAAGTTGTGGAGTAGCTGGGGGAAGAAGCTGACAGCCGTCACAGATGAGGTCATCTAGTCCCTGTGATTACTGAGAGTCTTCTCTGCAGCAGATGCCCTTTGTTGAGCAGTCACATGGGTAACAATTATCCTTAACTCTATGCCCATTCGAAAATGTCCAACTACATACCTCTTCTTCAGAGTCCTCTGTCCCTAAGCCTTTAACCTTGATATCCCCAAGTCTCTGACCATCCAGCCAAAGTTTTTGCCACTGCCTAGTATAGACCATCCCTCTGGCTAGCTCTTTAAGTCCTTCCCAGAAGAAGGTTTTCCGTTCCCTACTGTCCTCTAGGGCCACCCCTGCAATGTAACAGCAATCCATTCCGTGTCTGGTACTGGAACATCACATGGGATCATCTATAAGCCCAAGGCCCCAGGTTTTCCCTTCTCTAGTCAAATGACCATAAGCAGCTTCCCATGATTCCACAGGTGTGGGATGTGGGGGAGGCAGCAATACAGAAGAAGATTCCATGGGAGTCCAAACCACTTGCTCAAGCAACTTACTCCTGCCCCCAGTGCTTACTCAATTCCAGTCTCATCCATACCATTTCCACTTGATTATGGTATGCGGCAGCATATGCCCAACATCATGGCTTGGTTAACCAGGTAACACTCAATAGACGATGTGCAGTTTGGGTTGCTTGGTCACATGTTGTCCAACAGTCAGAGATTCAGTCTTGGAAGCAAGCATGGAATTGTTTTCAACATGGTATGACTTTACTTTATAACCCTACGGTCTTCACCATGATTCTCTAATCAGAGGTTTCCCGAGGATCCAGAAAACATTCCTCTCTGTCCCGGACAACTTACTAGGTCTGATTTCATAAGGCTCAAATCACAGAGCACCTTGCACTACAGCCTGCACATGCTGCACAGCCTTCTCTTGCTGGGCTCCACCCAAAACTGGCAGTCTTACGGGTTATTTGATAAATGAGTCAAAGTATCACATTGAAATGTGTTATTCAGAGAAGCTGACTAACATTGCACTTGCAACTCATCTCTCACATTCCAAAGGGGACAGCTCAACACCCCAGACCACTGAACTCCTATAAACTGCCCTAAAGTGATAAGCCCTGACTTTCCACTGGAGATATTTCCACCCTCGTGCACAATGTGCTGATGAAGACATCTAGAAAACTGCTGCTCACCAAGGATGATTGGTAGGGTGTCAACAATGTAGAAGACCAGCATGATGGCCTGTGGGTTAGTGAGATGATCAAGATTCCTGCAGACTCAATAGGACAGAGTCTGAGAATTGACACTGATGTGAGGTAAATGAAGGAAGGCAGACTGCTGTCCCTGTGGGTGAAAGAAACAGCCTCTGGTGGTCTTTGCTATTGACCAAAAACAACTGATAGATCAGTGGCTACATAGAAGGTACTAGAGACAAGATGGTTAGAAACACCAGAAAGGACAAGGCCAAAGCCATAAACAGAATGAAGATATCTGCTCTTGGAAAGAGACCATATCTAAAACTTTAGCTGAGCCTGGAGTTACCACACCTAATTGGGTTTAAAAGAATCCATTGTCTTTCCTCAAGATCTAGCTGTGTTCTATATAGGATAAACATACACATTAAATGGTGATGACATAAGAAGCACACTTTTGCATCTTTCAATGTTTTTTTGATACAACTAATTTTGTAATTTTCCAAGGGAATATAGCTTTTGGTTTATTATTTGTGTGGGAGAGACAATTCCATGGGCTTCTGTTTGGCTCTTCCTATGATGATTGCCCTAAGTTAGGCAGCCAAAGCAGGGATCTTCCAGTGGCCAAATGTGTCTTCCAACTATGCATCTAGGAACTGGAGAAGTAACCACAGGGTGGTGTTGTGGATGCACTGCGCTCACTCTGAGATTGACTAAAGCTGAAAATCCATGTATTATCTGACTTTATAAATCCTTACTCTGACTGGTGGACCACAGCAGTATATTGGATCCCCAGGAGTAGCATCCATTGAGAGCTAAAGTCTAGGAATTACAAAAAAATACGGGTTTTCTCACTTTTCAAAGGCACAGAGTCTTTGAGAAATGGCTGCATGAGCCTTTGGGGGAAGGCCAGAAGGACTGCTTACAATGTATATACTTGTGGCAATACTGTCGGGTTCTTCCTCAAGGGGAGACACTTCCCTTTTTCATTCGAGCATCTTTGGGTCAACTACTTCCAGCCTGGAAATTGTGTGAGAGAACTTTAATCACCATTTTTATGAAACAGATCAGGGCTCTCTGTTCACTAGATATATGGTTTCTCAGTTATTCAGATCAAATAAGACTCTAGGAGGCTTCCCATCTATTTCAGTCATAAGGATACCAAGATCAATGACCTATTCCCCCAAATCTCTGCATGTGAAATCATTCTGATTATTGCTCTGGCCCTGCCGTTCACTACCATCACCAAGAATCTCTTTTCTTTGGTAGTTAAGCGCTATCATTTGTCCTCTGTCATTCCAGGATTCCAAACCCCCATTTATTTAAGGGAGCTCATTTCAATCATGGCATTTCCCCGTACCATTCTTATCCTGTAGAGAACAACAATTAAAGAATTTGTCAAAGATACTGGTGTTGCCCTCACTAATGCGTTTCCCCATGTTTCAGTAAAAAGAATGTTATCTAGGCCCTCCTGATGAATGTGAGTAAGGGGGTCATGTATGATAAACCTAATCCAACATTTCTGCCTTGCTAAGCCTTTAGATTCATTCCTCTACATTTTACCCAGGAAAGTCTAACCTCTCAACTTCACTTACAACAAGGTACAATTAAGTCCACATTTATGTCCACCAAGTAAGCAACTGTTAAAGTCAGTTTCCGTTGTTTGAGATAAAACTTCAAATACATTTTGATAAATTCAGCCCAATCCAAGGCTATATTATTTCCTCCTCCTTGTATATAAATTTTAAGAACCTATTGGTAAAATCTTTTGGTGAATATGCAATCTCCTCCAAGTTTGGATTGTGTCCTCTTATCCCTGGAGGCTGCTGAGATCCAATTATTAGTTTGGATCTGGAGGCACTAAGAGAGAGTGGGGGTAAGCCTTAAGGATAGTCAGCTTCTCCTAACTGACTTAGTTCCTTTTATTGCAGGGTGTTTAAAAATGAGGAGACCAGGCTTCCCTGGTGGCGCAGTGGTTGAGAGTCCGCCTGCCGATGCAGGGGACAAGGGTTCGTGCCCCGGTCCGGGAAGATCCCACATGCCGCGGAGTGGCTGGGCCCGTGAGCCATGGCCGCTGAGCCTGCGCGTCCGGAGCCTGTGCTCCACAATGGGAGAGACCACAACAGTGAGAGGCCTGCATACCGCAAAAAAAAAAAAAAAAAAAATGAGGAGACCAACCACCTGAAAGATAGAAAGAGGAACTGCTTCTGCTGACAAGGAAATTCAGGATGATTTGGGGTTCAAGGTCCAAATATTCAACAGACTCCATCCAAAAGTCCCATTCTAACTCTAAGGATCCCATGCCTTCATTAAGCTCCCCTATGCACTGACAACCACTCATCCCATAGTTCTACAGCTTGCTATTTCCTTCTTAACATTCTATTACATCAGTCACTTTGTTTCCAGAAGCATTATATCGAATAGACACTTAATTATGGACAAATATAAGTGAAAATTTAACTAAGTTTTTACACGAACTACTAGAATCCCAAGTTTCCCTGGTCATTTCTCATTTGAGTCTAACTAAACCAGATAACCTATCCCACATTCCATATTTGAAATTCTGTCTCCTGGATCCTAAAGCTTTATATCAAATAGGCTTTCATCAGTGTGATGGTTCATTTTATGTCTTAAACTGGAGGACGTTTTTGGATAAGATTACAACTGAAATTGGCAAGCTGTAAGTAAACAGACCACCCTCCTCCATAATCTGGGGGGCCTCATCCAATCGGTTGAAGGCCTAAATAAAACAAAAAGCCCCAGCCTCCCTTGGCAAAAGTCAAATCTCCAGAAGACTACCCTTGGAATTTGTCTGCACCATCCTCCCTCCTGGGTGTCGAGGATGCCTGCCTTCATACTGGAACTGCACCATTGGCTCTATTAGTTTCCAGCCTGCCAGCCCACACTGCAGATTTTGGATTCACCAGCCTCCACAATCGTGTAAGCCAATTCCTTAGAATAAAATTTTCTCTCTTTCTATATACGTACACATCCTTTGGTTCTGTTTCTGTGGAGAACCCTGACGAATACAGTCAGGAAATCAGAAACTACTCAAGTGGAAAGAGATTTAATATAGACTTAGAAGTGTACACAACTGTTGTAAAGGTTGGGGATGATTCAAAGGTCAAGGAGGCTGGGGCTGGCTTTCAGACAATCTAGAAGTACAAGAATCACAGAGAAGTCACCGCTAATGATCTCAACTGCCTACAGCACCAAAGCAGGTGATTCTCAGGACAGTGCCCAGAAACCACTGATATGGCCCCATGTCTGCCATCTGCTGAGGCCCACACGATGTCTACAGCTGCCTTGGTAACTCATGACTTTTCTTTCCCTCTGGCTTCAAATCTTATGCAAGTACCTCTCATTGGCCAAAGCCACCACAGAACCTTCTGAGAAGGGAGTCTGAGAATCGTAATCCCAAAGAATCAGAACCATGGGATCGTGGTGGGGCGCACGGGGTGGTCGTAGCTGTTCATAAGGGGGCGTAGATGCTGCCGAGTTGACAAGAGAAACAGAGAGCCTGTGGTGTGCCTACTGAAGACACAGGACCCCTGTGAAAAGCACAGCTCAGAACAGTTCCCAAACAAGCTACAGGAACACAGGAAGTTGGGGATGAAGTCAGCTTAGCAGTCACGTGACCAGCTCCTCATTTGCAGGTGAGGAAAACTAATGCTCAGAAAGGGGGTGAAGCTTTCCTCAGGTCACCGTGCTAACTCCTGGCAGAGTCAAACTCTGAACCCAGAAATCATTTCAGATTCTTTCCACCACTCAGTGCTTGCATTTTGAGTTACTCTCTAAAGCCTCAACAAGTGCACAAGCTGTTCTCTCTCAAACACCATGCTCCTGGGTTCACCATCCTTCATCCCAGCAAGCTGCCCCCCTACTCTGGATAATACACCCTCCCACCATGTGCACATTAACAAATCACACCCTGAAGATCTGCACCCAAGACACATTACTTTTAGTGGGAGGAGCTCTTAGAGCGCAGGGAACTATACTCAATATTTTATAATAACCTACAAGGGAGAAGAATCTGAAAAAGAATGGAGATTTTACATATATATATATCGTCTGAATCACTTTGCTGTACACCTGAAACTACCGCAACATTGTAAATTAACTATACTTCAATTAAAAAAAGAAAAGATTCAGACATCCAAATAGTTCTCCTTTTCCAGTTTTCTTCCTTATTTCTTCTAGCCTCTGCTTTAGGACTCAAGTCTTCTGGTCACCAGAAAAGAACATTCTATCTTCTAAGGTAAAACTCGCTTTCCATTTATCTATAAAAACAAATCATGACTCGACAGCTGCCCTGGACTCTGCCCGTAAAAATCTCCTTAAATCAGGCTTTCCTTCCTCTTGGTCTACAAGCATCCCAGTAAGAACCACGAGCCTTCCTCTGAGTCTCAAATCCTTTTTTGGTCCCCTCACAAATCTGTTGCCACAGCCTCACCATCCTGGCTTGTAATCTCTGCCCAGATAAACATCAGCATAGCATATTATCCTATCTAACACCCAATCATACTTCAATTTCTCTGGTTTCAGATTAGAATAATTTAATCCTTTTGCAGAGGAGAAATTTGGCAACATTTCTGTCCTTTGGTGATAAGAGCAGCATTGTGATTTTGCCAGGCCTACAGGAAGGATAAGAGGGCTCTGTTAGATCCTACTTTGCCAGGCACCTGTACCCACCAGCCCTTGGGAAGGTTCAAAGGAGCCTAAGGAACAGCAGACAGACGGGAAGCATAGTGATGGCCAGGGCCAGGTGCTGCAATGCAAGACTAGCGTAGGCTTTCTGGAAAAAGCAGGGCTGGACCTCAAGCCCTGTACCTAAGAGCTAAGCACTTACTATCTTCTCCCTGGACACATGGATGATCTTGCCTCAATGGCATGTGTGCAGAGACAGACAGAGTAGGAAATGCCCCAGGAAAGACTCAGACTCAACTTAGCAACCAGCTTCATAGCAGGAGGTCGTGGAAGACAGAACACAGGACACAGCTGCCTGATGTGAACCCCGCCAACTGCTAAAGGCAGCCTAGAAATCCGGCCCCTCTGATTAGCCGCTCCTCTTCCTCAGGGCCAAAGGAGTGGCACCAGGAAGACCCTCACCCACAGAGCAAAGGTCAGGGGTCAGAGTGAATGGGCACCCCGAGTTTGGTCTTTGCTAGACCTGCCTCCCTTCTCCCTACGACATAAACCACCAAGTCTTCTCTCGTGCCAGGCAGTTGCTGGATTAAGGTGACTTGGCTGAACTCAGGATGAGAATGGAGTGTCTGCCAACACTTGTTCCTGATTCCTCTCCAGAACTTGTCCATTTCCCAATAGAACAAACACCAAAATAGATAAAATTTCACAACTCTCTAACTGACAGGAAGGAAAAAAATGTCCCTGTTCTGTTTAAAATGGTTTAGCAGTAAGAGGCTCCAGAGAGTTCTTGAAGAGATTGGCGCTGGCCATGCGTAGGCCAGAATGTACACGTTCCAATTATCTGACATCCTCTTCCAACACATCCAGGGCACTCTCTGCATCTCATTTGCATCAAACTCATTTTAGCACATTTTTGATTACTATTTTATTATTCCCTTTTCAATCCCAAACTTTCAATAGCAGAGGTTCATTATCTTAAGTAGTTCTTAGGCTTATAAGCAACCTTTACTCCCTACTTCCCCTCCAGCCCTAGTTTCCACAAACTACCCTCCCTCCCCAGGCCACTGCACACACGTTAAGTGTTCCTCATTACCACTCCTATTACTGGAGTGAAGTATTTCAGATAAAATCATCAAAACTTAGACACAGAGGTCAGTCACAGAAAGGTGAGCCTCAAACTTGCTGAGAAGATATTCTTTTCTTCACACTCACCATTCCTGATGTCAGGAGAATTAACTCTTCTTTTTTTTTTTTTTTTTTTTTTTTGCGGTACACGGGCCTCTCACTGTTGTGGCCTCTCCCGTTGTGGAGCACAGGCTCCGGACGCACAGGCTCAGCAGCCATGGCTCACGGGACAGCCGCTCCGCGGCATGTGGGATCTTCCCGGACCGGGGCATGAACCCGTGTCCCCTGCATCAGCAGGCGAACTCTCAACCACTGCGCCACCAGGGAAGCCCCGAGAATTAACTCTTTTATATAATCCTCAGTAAAACAATTCATGGTTTCCTGTATTGGTGATCACTATCACAACAGTGAAACATGTCCTCAGATTTTGATGATTGGGTCAAAGGTAAAAAGCAGGAAAAAAGAAGACCAGGGCAGTAGAGAGAACTGAACAGGACAGGAGAGTAGAGGAAAAACGTGGCACAAGACCAAGAGAAAGTACTGGAAGGGCCACAGGATCTCTCTTTAGTATCCCCCAAGGTTTAGTGTTCCAGTCAGCATGTTGATCCACCCCTCGTAGACATAATAGGGTCCTGGAGATCACACATCCCACATAGGAAGAGAGAACAAGGGACTTAGGTGCAGTCAAGTTGATGGTCACAGCCATGCAAATTTTAGTTTCCGAAACCCTACCCAGCTATCCGTATCCCTCTGTCATTCCCATCTCCAGAACACGTCTAGAATTTTGAAGTTTTTCACTAACCTTTCCTGGGCTGGTTGACCCACGTGGAATTTTCCACCATGGTGGGAGAACTCCCCACTGAGAGAGAATTACCAAGTTCACACGTAGAGGTTAACAACCACCACGGGGAGAGGGCAATGGTTCCCACTGCATCTTTCACACCCAGATTCTAGAACTGAGACTAGAGGAGTGAGCAGACGTTAGGCTTTGCCAGACAGGTAAAAGATGAACTGTGAGGTGTCCCCTGCCAGAGGAGGCAAGGCCTTTGGTTAAATCGTAACAGCACAGCTGAGGCCATCTCAGGAAGAGGCTTGCCCCACTAATCCCTCCGGAGAAAACTGTCCATGTATGACGTTTCCACCTCATTAGAGCTTCAGTTCTTTTATTAAATAGTGAGCACATCAGATGGTTCTCTTTGGTGTGGAGGAACAGAGTCCCTGTTCTTGGAGGGGGATGCTGTGTATCCTCCGGAGAAAGTCCAGTTGGCTGTGCTAATTGCTAACAGATTTCTCACACATGTTATTTCTTCATCTGCCCAGGAAGTACATGCTGCACCACAGGAGATGTGGGACAGAACTCTGTTGCTAGGAATCTAAATGAGAGTGGCAATTAATTATTCACACCGGTAAAAGGAAGAAACTTTAACGAGCAGCCCAACCATGAAACCTACTCCGGGAAGTTGAATAAGATGAGAAGGAAAGAGAAGTCCCTGGTCACTTAGTCCCTCAACTGATCTTTAGGTGGGATGGGACCATGTTCTACGGCAGAACCAGAAAGGACCTGGATTAAGTCCTTCATTTACAGATAATGAAACTGAGAGGTGGAAGAAGGAAGTCAGTTGTCCAAAAACACAAAGAAAGTGACGTGGCTGTGAGCTCTTACTATGTGCTGTGTTCTAAGCATTTTACATCTACGTGCTCTTTTAATACTAACAATTCTACAAAGTAGGTACCTTACAGTGAAACTGGGCTGACTGTCAGTTCCACAAATGGTGCAGGAATGTCCTGCTCATCTGGAAACTCACCTAAGAGAACCTTCCCCAACTTAAATTTCTACAGCCAGCTTGCCTTTTCCCTAGACATTGCTACCTAAACCAGCACACACCAGACTCAAGAGGAACCAACCCTGAGTGAGCCCAGGCACAGATTTTTAATATGCCTACAGAGTACTGAAACCATGAGACAGGAGATAAAAGAACCCAGTTACATGAGAGACAAAGGAGGTAGCTCCATTCTATAGTATGACATGCGAGATTCAGGGTTCTTTTGGCCTCTGTTGCCTACCCTTGAACGCCTGCGATGAGCAAACTCAAATTTCTTTTCTTAGGCAAGCTTGAGTGAGCTTCTGCTTCTCGCAATCAGAATTTCCCTATCAAAGCTAGCATGCACGCGTGTGTGTGTGGGCACACATGTGCACATGCTTGCATGTACGTGTTCATAACCACACAATGAATTGAAGCATGTCAAGTAAAAGAGGTTCTACTGAGAATATGAGAAAAGACTTGACTGAGGACTTGGAAGGTAAAATGTCTGTCCCATTGGGAGTCACAGGGTATCTTCTGATCCAGAACCAACGATGATAATCAAAAGTAATGCCAATTAATACTAAAGTAACATCTGAGCTCTTCCTATGTGCTAGCTTCTAAGAATTTTACATGCATGTACTCATTTAACCCTAACAACTTTGTAACATAGGTACTATTGTTATCCCCATTTTATAAACAAAGAAACTAAAAGAGAGGTTAAGTAACTAGTCCAATGTTCTCCAGTAAGTGACAGAGCCAGGATTTGAACTCAGAGAGTATAGCTTCCTAACCTGTGGTCTAGGTGGTGGATGGGCAAGAGAGTCTCTAGGTTCCTCCTTCTCTTTGAGGGACCAAAAGCCCAACAAGGGGCTTTCAGAATTCCAGAAGGGAAAGGTGGGCCTCAGCAAACAGATCAGCCTCCTAGGTACTAGGCAAGTAGAGGGTTTAGGATAAAAATTTTGCAAAAATAATTATTGCTTCAATTTGTTAGCCCTTGTGATTTAAGCCACTGCCTCAGCCATAAACGATTCTGACTGCATTTTGATTTTCACCTCAATGTTAAGTCCCACAGATCAACGATGTAACTGTGTCAGCCATGAGTGAGAGGCCATGCTCAGTCTGCGTGGAGCCAATGAGGATTAGTGGTTTGTGAGGAGGTGGATACTAGCAATATTTCATATCAGCCAATATGACCACGTATTTAGCCTTGTGAAAAACAAGATTAAAAATAAAGTTTGCAATTTTTAAAAACCCATATGTTGTTTTAATTGTGAAGAATTAGATTATTTTGTTTGTTTTCCATGCCAGGAACCCAAAATCAGCCTGCAAACTTATCTTGCAATTCAAACCAATTCACTACTTAGAGCCAGTCCACAATCATCTGTCTTACCTTCTCTTAATTCTTGAGTAGAAAAGATGCAACTCCTTCCCTCCCCACTGGCCTAAAGGGCCTATGTGGATCAGAAAAGAGGGATGGTTGCAAAAAGCAGAAGACACGAGACACAGAATGAAAGAAGCATCACTGTAGGTTATTGAAAAAAGAGTCATAGGCAGAGCTGGAAAGTCATACAAAATATAAACTGCCTAAAGAAAATAGATATTGGTTCAATGGAAGCTTCCCAAATTTTGTCTTATGTTTGAAGACAGAAAAGAAAATACATCCAACTTATCTGAGTTCAGGGTCTGAAGCAGCTGGCTCACGGGCGTGATTCCTATGAAACCTGTTCAAAGGAATAACCTGTTTTCCTGCTCATTAGGGATTGCGAACCAGATAATTCAGTTTCAGCCACCCAGCAATACTTTATAACCCAGAGAATATAAAGGAGAGATGGTGTTGGGAAAGCAAGATAGAAGAAGGAGCAACAGTCTCTTTCTGTGAAACAACACAGAACACATCATTTTCGACTTCAACAAGAAATAAAAGAGAATAAAGAATCTGGAAATCCAGAGCTTATAAATCTTTTTCCATTTCCTTCTTGTCCTTCATCTATTCCAAGGTGTTTTGAGAAACCAGGGAAATTACTAAAGATTATCTAGATCCCTAAAGTTTGCTCAGAGTCTATATTCATGAGGAAAAAATTCTAGGAAGGGGCGAGAGAGAAAACAGAGCATGCATAAAGATTATAGAAAGGAGAACAAGTCAAAGTTTAGGACCATCAGCCATGTGACAAATACAGCACTGACCTTTACAGAGCAAGTTTTTAGTGACCCTCCAAAGTCCACCCATATCTCCTCATTTTCCTCTATGTTTGTCCCTATCCATGTAACATATAGATATCTTATGGTTTCATAGTACTTTTTGATTTACAAAGCACTTCCGCATTCATTAGGTCTCTTGGTCCTCCAAGCAATCCTATCGGCAGACACCATTACAGATGGCAACGCTGAGTTTCACAAAGACTGAAACTTTTGCCCAAGATGAGACAGAGCTCTATCTGGCTCTATCTGTCCATATATTAACTCCCTCCCTTCTCTCTGCTGCTTTAGCTGCCAGAATCCATCAACTCCTTTTAAAATAATCAAATGCAACATTTCATCTGGGTAACTAGTCCCTCTTTTTCTCTCAATCCATATGCTCCAAGTAGAGTTGACTCCATCCCAAGTGTTCTGCCTCAGATTTGTCCTATTGAGTATCACATGCCCTTGGGATGGGGGAATAACTCAATCAGGACTAATAAGATGCAATCATATTTGGTTTGGTCTGCTGTAAACAAGAGGTGATCTCTTTTCCACTGGACTTACACCTCACAAGATGGAGGCCTGGTGCTTCTAACAACTACCATAGGGAACCTGATATTGGAACCAACCCTGAAGGTGAGGAAGGCTGAGGGATGGAGGACAACCAGATCCACATGGCACTTTATGAGCCCCTGTATCAAACCACATGTGAAGGGCAACCCTCCATCTTTTCAGTTAGGTTAAACACCACATTTCTTTTCTTTTCTTAAGCTAGGTTGAACTGGGTTTTCTCTCATTTGTCCTAACTGATACATTACCCAATGCCTTGGGTATGTCCCTCCCCAAAATATTCCTCAAGACAAAGAGGAGGATCTTCCCAGATAGAAGACAAGGACATAAAAGGTCACACAGCCAGGACTCCAAGCTAAATACTCTCTCACCAGGTACTGAGCTATTTTCCCTGGCATCACAATATCTGATACTTAATTAAGACTTTTTTGTTATTGTTCTTGTTTATAATTTTGGATAGGTTATCTTTCCAAATAGACTCTTAGGATGGAAACGTGTTCCTATACTACACCTGTAGCCCTCACAATGCCCTGAACAATATGTACATAGCACACGTTGTTTTTTTAATTTTATATATAGTATATAGCACGCATTATAAATACTCAAAAACCTTTTTACTGAATTGGCAAAAGGAAATACAAAGGGGGTAGGGATGACATAGCAGCAGTCAGATAGCCAAATGATAAAAGAATGAAGAGACGATAAAGTTAATTTCTATGATGTCCTTAATATTGGCCTTATGATTCAATATAAACTTTAAGAATTTTTTTTCAAAAAAAAAGCAGCACATCGTTTAAAAGTGGCAATGCCTCTATACTGAAAACTGAGAAACCAATAGAATATAGCAGAGTTCTAACCTCACAGTAGGCTTTCAACAAACTTTTATGAAATTTAATCAAGAGGCAGGCCCCAATCCAAGTTACTATGCCATGAAATATTCCCAGAAGGGCTTTCTTAATGACAATAAATAATCCAAAACATTTTTTCATGGTTTATTTTTTCATGTTTTATTCATATGTTAAAGAATAACAGGGGCTTCCCTGGTGGCACAGTGGTTGAGAGTCCGCCTGCTGATGCGGGGGACATGGGTTCGTGCCCCAGTCCGGGGGGATCCCACATGCTGTGGAGCAGCTGGGCCTGTGTGTCCGGAGCCTGTACTCCGCAACGGGAGAGGCCGCAACAGTGAGAGGTCCGTGTACCACAAAAAAAAAAAAAAAAAAAAAAAGGAATAACAAAAATAGCAACAACTATTTTGTCAAATATCTACTATGTGCAAGACATTGCCAGACACAGAGAGATATTTTTCATATATTTACCCAGTCCTTTAAAAAATCTGCAAAGTATGTAGTACTATCGACTTTTTAAAAATTTTTTAAAAAGAGTACCTCAAAGAAGGTAAGTGGGAGTTCTGTTTGGGGAACTAGAAAACCAAATAAACCTCCTTATCAAAAATCACATAAAAATATGGGCTAAAATAATATAAACATCTGTGAAAGAGCAGGGCTTATAACAAACAGAGAAAATTCCACCAAAAGCAAAGAGGGATCTGAATCCACAGGAGTAAGTGTATGAGCTCAGCTGAAACAGTCTGGGAGATGGAAAGTGTTGCTGGTTTTGTAACCCAAGTCCCTTGGATTTTATGCCCAGACAGGGCCAGGAGATAAAGTAAGGCACAGAGTTGGAATTAAGTCACCTCATGTAAAACCAGGCAACTCAATGGGCTGTAAATTCAGTGAAAGGGTGAACTAAAAAAACCCATCTACTAGCATAGGGAAATAACAGGAAAGCTTTTTCTATCAAGGCCTGGTTGCTGATGGAAATAAAGTTTACCCTAAGAACTTGTAACCAGGAATAAGTCTCTGTGTGTTGAGTGTGCATTTACCACTCTCAAGCTCTAGGAACCATGAAAATGGTTTCTGGCTTGTTAATACCCCTAAAACACCTGAAAGAAAAAAAAAAAAACTTCCTAAAGGGACATGCCCTCAACCCCAGCCATCCAGGATTCAAATAGAAAAAGCACTGCTGAATTAGCTTATAATCCAAAATTGTAAAACAAATTTAAAAAGTCTCCTCAATAAACAAAAGTCAGTATGTAAAACATATACCAGGTTAGACTCCAATATCTTCAAATGATGGACCTACCAGGGAAACTGAAAGATAAATATTTTAGATGGTTAATATAGATGGAATGGAAAATTATAAAAAAAAAGGAAAAAGACCTTATAAATGAATAACAGAAAAGTTTGAAAAAGAACAAAGTGGAACATCTTAATTTAGTCATTTAAATGAAAGGAAATTAAAGATATAAAGTTTTTGTTTCTGAAGCTTGATGGTGAGTTCCCAAGCATTCATTACAGTATTCTCTATATCTTTTGTGTCTCTAAACAAAATAGTTAATTTTGAAAAGTAAAAAATTAAACAAACTCAGTGAATAGGTTACACAGATTAGATACACCTGAAGAAAGAATAATGAACATGAAAGTAACTGTAAGGAAATTAACCCCAAATTAAGTTTAGAGAACTAAAGAGATAAAAAAAATTTAAGATTGTGTTGAAGGGTATGGATGACAGAATGAAAAGGCCCAACATATGTCTAACAGGAGTTCCAGAAAGAGAAAATAGAGAGAAATAGGAAGTGTATTAGCTTTAAAGATAACAGCACAGGATTTCCAAGTATTGAAGAAAAACATAACTCAGGATGCAAAATTATTTATGAGCAGAATAAGTAAAAATAAATCCACACCTAGATACCCATTGTGAAACTCCACAACACCAAAGAACAGACCTTAAAAGCATCCAGAGAGAAAACCTAGGGTACCTTCAAATGATAATTAGACAATAAGAGATTTCTCAACAGCAACAATAGAAACAAGAAGACAAAGGAATAATATCTTTGAAACATTCAAAGGAAATAATGTCAACCTTGAATTCTTTACCAATCTAGATCACCATTCATAAATCATAGTGAGATAAAGACCATTTCAGGCACACTACGTCAGACAGCTTTCCACTAACAGATACTTGCTCAGAGCACCAATATAGAATGTACTTTAGGGCTTCCCTAGTGGCGCAGTGGTTGGGGGTCCACCTGCTGATGCAGGGGACGCGGGTTCGTGCCCCGGTCCGGGAGGGTCCCACGTGCCGCGGAGCGGCTGGGCCCGTGGGCCGTGGCCACTGGGCCTGTGCGTCCAAAGCCTGTGCTCCGCAGCAGGAGGGGCTGCAGCGGTGAGAGGCCCACATACCAGGGAAAAAAAAAAAAAAAGGATGTACTTTAGGAAGGATTCTCAACCCAAAAGGAAGGGCTGAAATACATGAAAGAATAATGACCAAATAAAATGGTTTAAAATGTGGTTAATCTAGATAAGCATTAATTGTAAAATCAATAACAACAATAATTGGTGAGTATAAAACCAGACAAATCTTAAATATTGAACAATAAAATGTAAAAAGAGAAAGGACAAATAGATTCTAAGATTCTTGTGCTGCTCGGGAGAAGAACAGATCTTTGTTAAGCCAAATATGCATGCTAAAATGTTAGGTGTGACCTTTAAGAAATGAAAGCAGAAGGCATGAATTTCAAATAGTAGAAGAGGGAAAGTGAATAAAAATAACAATATAAGGCAGTGAGAAAAGGGATAAAAGCAAGTAACAGTAGAGCAGTGAGTTAAACTAGGATTTCTCAAACTATAATGGAGAGGAATCACCTGCAGTTCTTGTTAAAAGGCAAATTCTAATTAGTAGTTTGGGGCAAGGTCTAAGAATATGAATTTTGCATAAGCTCCTGGATGATGTTGATTGATTGGTCTATAGACCACACTTTGAAAAGCAAGTTGGGAGATTATATTATTCCCCAAAATGTGTTGCTCATCTCTGGGCTGGATTATACTTTCTCCATCTCACTGATGGTCAGGTTTGCTCATGTATGTTGCTTTGGCCATGAAACAGGCAGAAGCGGTATGTGTTATTTCCTAGGAGAGGCTTAAAGAGCCATCATGTGCCTTTCCACAATTTCTTTTCCTTCTGCAATGAAAGTAGCAAAAATCAGATAGATGTAACTCAATCAGCCTGGGTCTGGGAATAAAGACACACTGAACAAAACTCAACCTTGCTGCCTGGGTGAGCTTACATGGGTGAGAAGCAGAAAAGCTTCACTGATGTAACATACTGTGATTTGGGGCTATTTGTTACTGCAATGGAACCCAGGGGCTATTTGTTACTGCAATGGAACCCAGCATATTCTGATTAATACAAGCTGTGCTGTATACTATAGGTGTGTTACACTGAGTTTAAAGAACCACCTTCCATCACTTATTTGAGTGGGGACTTTGGTCAAGATATTTAACTTTTCTGGACCTCAGCTACTTCATCCACAAAATGGAAATAAAATTTACTTGCCTGAAGGTAGGATAAAACCCCATAAAACAGCTCAGAAATAGTCTGCTTATGAATGAACTAGGTCCCAACAACCACTTCCAAAAAGAAGAAAATGGAGAGGAGAGAGGACGAGAGAAGAAAGATGAGGCGGAGGAGGAAAGGGAGGAGAAAGACAAGTCTAAATGACTTGTTCAAGATCATATAGCTAATAGGGTAGTGGAATGATACACCAACCCAGGCAGTTTCACTCCAAAACCTATTCCTTTTCTACTCTGCCACGCTGATGAGGCCAATCTGAATGAACAGATTTCGTCACTTTGAATAGTGTTTAGTTTGGAAGGGCTGCCCCCAGCCCTGACCCTCAATCTCTTTCTGAGCACACCTTCATTCATCCCCAACCTCTTTTCTCCCCATCCAGTTTGACCGCTTCTTCACCCTTCCTAATCCCACAGATCAGAAGCAGATGCCATGGCTTTGGCAAAAGAGTCAGAATGAATACCACTATGAATTTTAATGGATGAGGGCAGATGGGAATCAAAGGAAAGAGCATCCTCGGAACGCCACCTTCTTATATTTGCATCTGAAAATCTGCTCTGTCTCCACTGAGGAAATCATCTAATTACACCTTCAGCTTACTAGTCAACAAATTAATAATATCTGTCAAGTGCTTTCTCGGAACCTACAATTGTGCTCACAGTTGCATGATCTGGGAACAGGAAGAAATTAGCCAGGGATGCTGATAATACTGGATGGGAAAACACTGCACATGATGAAAACTTAGAAATGGAAAACAAAACCCTAAGGCTTAAAATATATAAAGAAGAGATTGAACTTGAAAAAAATGCAAACTGTATATAAACTAAGATGCATCATCTTGGGAAAAAATATTCCAAAGCACAAATATTCATTGAGAAGAAAAAACAGATAGGCTATGTAAAATAAATAGCTAGTGGGAAGCAGTCGCATGGCACAGGGAGATCAGCTCGGTGCTTTGTGACCACCTAGAGGGGTGGGATAGGGAGGGTGGGAGGGAGACGCAAGAGGGAAGAGAAATGGGGATAAATGTATATGTACAGCTGATTCATTTTGTTATACAGCAGAAACTAACACAGCATTGTAAAGCAATTATACTCCAATAAAGATGTTAAATAAATAAAGTCATTTGTGGGGAAAAAACAGGCTGAAAGGGACTAAGGAGTGACAGGTAAGAATGAATGTTGGTGATAAATAGGAATAAGATATGAAATCTCAATGTGCTAATCTAACAAAAAGGGCCATTGCTTTTTTTTTTTTTTTTTGATTATATAAGAAAAGGGCCTGCGTCCCAGAAAAAACAAATGATCATTTATCTTTAAACAACTGACTAAACTGTACTTAGAATACTGCATACTGCATTTGTAGCAGCTTGGAAACTATTAATAAATAAGACAATGGAGGTTGTTCTGAGTAGGACAATCTGGATAGGCAACTCAAAGGCAACTAACACTTGCTCGGTGCCCACTGTGGGCAGCTCTGTCTTGAGTCAAAAGGTATAAAGAGTTTCCAGTCTAGTTTGGTTTCAGCCCTGACTGCACTCAGAGGAAAGAGCATACATTAACTTTACTATTTTTAGCCCTGGACAGGAGTGGAAAGCTTCCAAAGAAGCATAAATCACACACACGTTTTTCTGATTTACTTTTAATCTCAGGAGTTGGCTAACTCCATCACAAGAGCCAAATCTGTAACACTGGCCTTCATCTCCGCTGCCTTTGTCAAGAGGGCTCAGAAATATAAACTGAGTGATTAGAAAGAGAGCCCCTTTACTTTTAGAATCAACAGTATGGTGTGTTTGCAAGGCTGTCTAACAGCTCTCCCCCAGTCTCTCTGCTGTTGTTAGAATCTGCTCTTTCAAATCAAACTGCTCCTCCACTAAGGCCCTGCCTCTTCTCCCTAAATGCTATAGGGAAAGGTAAAAAAGTTTCCTGATGCCTCTAACCAACAGCACAGTACCATTTATAGTGGAAATTTTCCTCACAGCCTCTACCCAAAGTGCAACCTGGGACATTAACCACAACTATCCTCAAACTAAGACAATGAAGGGAGGTACCCGTCGGGGGCCTAATGAAATCTCCATACAAATAGGGGGATAGTGGTACAACTGGGAATGCAAAGGGGAAAAAAATGCATAGACACAAGATAGAGAAGTGGCTCTGTGTAGGAATGAGTAAGAAAGACAGCCTAGAAATCAGCAGGGATCACAGTCTGAGCAAGAAATAGCCACGTGTGGGCACTAGAGTTTAAACGGTCTGGAACACGGGTCAGTCCTAAGCTTAGCAATATAGAAGAGTTAATACAGCTAATACTTTTTTCACACCACGCACTGTACTAAGTGCGATGCAGACATCAATTCACCTGATCTTTAGACCACAACTGGATTATCATCATTCCCATTTTAGAGATGAGGAAATGCCACAGAGAAAGATAAACAAGGTGGTGGAAGGTCACAGGGCTAGAACTTCTGCAGAAGTGAGATTTGAACCCCGGCGGTCTGACCAATGACACATGTGTGAACGCTGCATCGCGCGGCCTGCGGCACTTGTGAGCACAACGCGGTGGCTAAAGGAAGAGCCACAGAGAAGAAGGAAAGAAGTTTTTAAAGTAAGGGTTACAAGGTTAATTTTTTTTAAGTCAGTCTATTTATGCTGGGGAAAAGAAAAAGGAAGGAGTACTCCCTGGAGGAGAAAGAGAAGGAAGAAGGAAGAAGGAACAAGGTGCATTTTTTATTCATTTGAAACCCTTGCGTTCCAGCAATCTGCTTGAAACAGGCACATGGGTTTTGACACAATTACTTGGGAAGTTTAAATGACTTGTTCCAATTGAAGGATTAACAAGATAGGCTTGTACTTATTTGAGCATGTCAAAAATAATAAATAAATCCATTTTCCTATACTGTTTTATGTTTTGTAGGCAAAAGGCGTTTGGGAGGGAGGGATGTATGTTGCAAAAATTAATAATGCCAAGAAAAAAAGGAACCTTGAATAGAAGCACTTCTGGCTTCCACATGATTATCTTCTCTTTCTGAATGTCCACTTCCTGAGCCACGACCAGGGCCTCAAAAGACATCTAATAGACATCACCATGTATCAGATGCTATGTGAGATATTCAAGACACAAGATTCCTCCCCAAATGAGGCCACAATCTCACAGTTCAGAAAAGAAAAATGTAGAAATAAGAGAAACATAAGGTAGAAATAACAAATTCCAAAAAGGGGTGGGGGGAGAATTGGCTGCATAAATTTAAAGGACAGAAAAATTATATCTGATTGGAGGACTCTGAAGAGGTTTTGAGGGGAAAACTGAGATTGGATTGAACCCTAGGGGGGACTGTGACCAGGAAAAGGCATTCCAGGAAAGAGGATAAGCATGAATGAAGGTACAGTAATAGAAAATAACAATGCATATTTGAAAAATATTGAGGGCCATAATCTGGCCAGAATATAGGATGCTTACAGGGTAGAAATGGCCAACAGAGGTGAAAAAGTGAGTTGAGACCATACCGTAGAAGATCTTAAAATTTTAACTTTTGACAAAGATAGCTATTAAGTTTCCCATGCAGGAGAGTAGCAAGGTCAGAGGCAATATGCTGCAGAAAAATCACTATGCTAGTAGCAGTATTAAGCATGGATTGAGTAAGAAAGAGACCTGAAGTAGGGGGCTGAGAAATGTTCACCCCTAAGCTATGAACTATGCCCTCAGTCATACATGACACCATTTTCATGGCCTGCCTTTGGTCACGTAAGGGTTAAGGCAAGAGAATATACATGAATCCACGTGTCCCACGTGGAAAACAAAGTCCATATGAAGTAACATATGAAGACGGCACCACAGTGTCAGCCTGCGGAGCAGTCTCTGCCATCTGTCCTTAAAATTAAAGGCTTCCAGGGGCTTCCCTGGTGGCGCAGTGGTTGAGAATCCGCCTGCCAATGCAGGGGACACGGGTTCGAGCCCAATCTTCTGGGAAGATTCCACATGCCACGGAGCAACTAGGCCCGTGAGGCACAACTACTGAGCCTGCACGTCTGGAGCCTGTGCTCCGCAACAAGAGAGGCCGCGACAGTGAGAGGCACGCGCACAGCGATGAAGAGTGGCCCCTGGGGCTTCCCTGGTGGCGCAGTGGTTGAAAATCTGCCTGCCAATGCAGGGGACACGGGTTCGAGCCCTGGTTCAGGAAGATCCCACATGCCGCGGAGCAGCTAGGCCCGTGAGCCACAACTACTGAGCCTGCGCGTCTGGAGCCTGTGCTCCGCAACAAGAGAGGCCGCGATAGTGAGAGGCTCGCGCACCGCGATGAAGAGTGGCCCCCGCTCGCCGCAACTAGAGAAAGCCCTCGCACAGAAGCGAAGACCCAACACAGCCATAAATAAATAATTTAAAAAAAAGAGTGGCCCCTGCTCGCCGCAACTAGAGAAAGCCCTCGCACAGAAACAAACACCCAACACAGCCAAAAAAATAAATAATTAATTAATTAATAATTTTTTTAAAAAAATAAAAGGCTTCCTCCTCACCCTTTGGTTATGTTCTTGGACTCAGATAATCTCTTCCCATTCTGTTTCTGACCCTCTGCTAAAGTTTCAGTATCTCTCCCCACTTGTACTTTATTTGGTTGCAGACTGGTACTTTTGACAAGACTCCTAGACTCTTTATTCCAATATTGCCCTGGGATGGTGCTTTCAGATCTATCATGGTCCCATACTCTGCAGCCAAGGGCCATTCCAGCCCCATCCTTACTCAGGCCATGATCTGAAAGCTCTCAGGTCTCGAGGCCCACTGATCGGGAAAGATTAATCGACACTGTTGTCTCAGAGGAGAAGTACTTTCCAAGTATCTCCATCTCCCAGGCTTTAAGAAAAGGATTGAAATCATCCTAGTGATAGTAGCCAGGGTCATGAGTTCCTAAGATTCACAAACAGGAAGGCTCTTCCAAGTCATCTAACCCATCTTCCTCAGTTTATACAGAACAAAATATATATTAAGAGGCTTATTCATAGTCACACAAAGTGTCAACCAGAACTAATATCTCCTAACTCAATCCAATAGATATTTGTCAGCAGTTAGAATGTATAAAGTGTTATCAATCTAAATTACAGATGTAATCAAGACCACAATGACTGCATAATTTTTATCCACATCCTATAGCACTTTATTATATGACCCTGCATTGCTCATTAATTGCTTCATTCAATCATCTTGGCTTTCCAAATGGATTGAAATTCTTGGAAGGCAGGCATTAGATTGTCTCCTTGCATTTCCAGCTGCCTGGCATGGTGCTAGACACAAGGTAGACCCCCAACAATCACCTAATGTGTTGGTTGATTACAAAGAAGTGGTGAATTTTTTGCACCCTCTGTATTTAAATATATGATGTTGTATATCATCAGTGTTCTCTTAGGAAGGAAAGATTATGAACAGGTTTTTTTACTTTTTCTTTTTTAATGTTGGTAATTTAGATATTAATATTTTAATGAAGTAAATGAGAACTAATATCCTCATCTACCACCAGCAATTAAGGAAACCTGGGGTGACTCCTATATCTGTAGATGAGAAAAACAGCTGTTGAATCATATCTCAGCAACAATGTCTGATCCTTTATTAATACACATTTCCTTTGCTGAATTAAACATGGTGTCTCCCCTGTCTCTTTCTCCGTGCTCCCATTCTTTACCTATAACAAATAAAACTGCAAGTGTAGAGGAGTCCTTAATCTAGAAATTGGTACCTTGAGCGAAGTGGAAGTTATTTCCCCTTTAACACCCACAGAATAATGGCCTCAATGAGACTTCCCCAAAGATGGGGAGAACCAATGGAAGAATTGTTCAATTCTGTAAAACCCATTATGAATTAGGACACTGATGAGTAGTGGTCTGAACTTTTTCTTCCAGTTCTAAACATGGAAGTTCGAAAAATCCTGTAGTTGAATATAGTAATTTTTAAAGAAATTTTGGAGCAAAAGGATTATTAATAAATATTAGCACTAATCATATTTACTATTCTTACAAGTGTATTCCATTTTTACTCAAATTGCTCTGGAAACCTTCATAGTTAAATATAAAAAACAAATAAAAGAACAAAAACATCCTAGCACCTCCAGCATTTGCTGGGCTGTAAACCAGTGAGTTATTTGTCATGCAGCTTAATTCTGTCATAAAATGCTAATCAGCCTTTCTGTCACTTTGCTCTTGCCCCATATCTTTTTATGAGAACATTAACATGGTTACTACAGAGCAGAGACTCATGGCTGCAAACATACTTACCATTTATGTATATTTTTGTCCAAAAAAAAAAAATTGTTGCCACCAAGAGCCCCAGACTCCTAGTTAACCATAATCCTGGTTTCTGGCATGGAGGGCTTGAGGCTGCTGTACCATCTGGATGACAGTATCAGGTAGCCAGGGCCGGGATCAGCTTCCTCTTGCTCTGACCTTTCATTGTGCAGGGGGCAAGCTGGGAGCCCTTCCTCCTACAGAAGGAGCAACTGAGGCTTCCTTTGCAGAGCTGGAAAAAACACAGGCTGTATTTTAAATGGTTCCTTTAACAGTCCCTAGATGGAAAAATCGACGTTAGAAAATAATTCCCCAAAGGCCTTCAGGGTTGGAATCTCTTCCCAGAAACTGAAGCAGTAAGGACCCCAGAGAGCCTCCTCTTACACATATGCAATCAGCAGTCCAAAGCAACTCACTAATGAACAGCTGTAGGACTGGGTAATTCTTTCCAACACCTTTAAGAGGGCCTTTAGGAGGGCCGACAAGCATCTTATTATCTTAGTAGCTTATCCTGTGGCCCAGGAGGAAGCTATTGTCCTGCAAAGACATGTTTTATACCACAAAATATGGGCTTTGACCTGGGACAGTTCTGAATTTGAATTCTGGCTCCACTTACTCTGTAGCTCTCGAGTCACTTGTCTTTTCTGAGCCTCTAGATTCGTTGCTGTTATTGTTTGTCAAGTTGTTGTAAAGATTAATGTCTGAAAACTACTTAAAAATAATAGTAACTATTTATGACTATCCTCATTACCACTGCTGCTATTGACTTTCCATCAGAACCAAGTTTGGTGTTCAAATGCATTAACTGTATTCTAGTATGATTCCTTCTGTCTTTCATCTAGATTTCTGAGCTCTCTTAGTTTATCTACAACTTAACTCTCCTATTCTCTATATTTTAATCTAGGCTGCCTCAGATCCTCTTTGGAAGTAGAGTAGACATTATAAGTAAATGTTTCGTTGTCTTGTCCAAAAAGTAAAGAGAGTCTCTAATATACCTGATGGTTCAATTCTTCCTTTTTGACTCCAACTAAGGTAACTAGGTGGTATCAGAGAAATCAATCTTCGAGAACCACCTCCTTCTCCCCAGTTAGTCATGAGCCCAGAAATCTGTAATATAAACTCCACTTTGCATAACAGCCAGACATCTGGATCAGTTATTCTCATGTTTATTTATTAAACCTGATAGCTCTGAACTTGGATGAAAATGGGCAGAATGAAGCAAGATTCATTAGTCATTCTTGTGTTTAGTGATCTGCAAGCATGCTATTCAGATGACTGAAAATATTTTCACTTTCCATCTGTATATCTTTCGGACTATACAGGTCTACCCTAAAGTAGAATAATAATGACGATAATGGCAGTAATAAACCAATATAGACATGTCAGGAATTATCAGAATTACCAAGCTGATCAGAGCAAGAGTCCACAATAGACAGGCTGTCTCCTTTGTCATACTTCTCTTTTGCTGCCACCCAGCCACTCATGGGGACGGTTCAGGGGCATCATAGTGGGGAAAAGCCTAACAGGAAGCCGGAGAAACTCTGAACTCGTCCTTGCATGGGAGCACTCTGTGTGCTCCCTGTTTCTCCTGTGAGTGGCTGTGAGATGTCTAGGCAATCAGAAGTCGATTGTCATCAAGAAGAAAATTCCTGTAAGAGTCACTTAAATTGTGTCACTCAGGAGGAGAAATCAGTACCAACAATCTCACTGACATTGCTGATTTGGAAGTCTCCAATACGCTCCCCACTCACACTAAGCAGCTATGTTACTGCATTTACTCACGTAGTAAAAGAAAATGGAAAATGCAGTCCCACCACTGAGCAAGCTACAGCCTCACCCCAAAGTCTGCTGGCTCTTCACTTACTCCCTGACACTCTCTCTAGTCATAAAGAGCAGCCACGAAATGTTTCAGCATATAAGACTGAATGAATTTTACAATTCCTTTTTTTTTTAAATGTAAGTGAATTCTCTTCTGTCCTCTCTTCAACTATCTCACTCTCCAAATGCAAACTGAGTTCCCTTTTCTTATTAAGCTTTCTTTTCATAAACACTCATTAAGGACTCACAAAAGGTGATGCTTTGCAGATGGGACCTGGTATTCTTTCCTAGTTCTGACCCACGTCCAGTAGACAGCGATTAGTATCAGTAGTAATAATAGGCCACAGATGCCTTAGCATGGAAGGTCTGGTAGGTATCCAGGTAAACAGACCTGATCTGGGAGAAGGAGATGTTACGTGCTGCTGTATATTCCGTTCTCATGAAGAACTACTTCCTTGTAGGTCAATGTCTGCAAATTTGCCTTCTCCTCAAATTACTCAACCTCTCCATGCATACAACAAAGAAGGTTGTTTGGGTTTTTTGCTTTTTTTTTTTTTTTTAACTTTTTGGTAGTAGATCTACTGTCTGTGGACTAACTCTTGAGAAAGCCCCAAACAGATCATATATTTAAGACTATCCTTTAGATATGGCAGAAGCACAATCTGGAATGGATGGTCATCCTAATCAATCCTAGTAGCTCTCAACTCAGAAGAAAATGGGCAGAAGGAAGCAGGATTCAATAAAGGAAAATGATAACGCATTTCATAGTTTATAAAAGAAGCACTGAGGGCTTCCCTGATGGTGCAGTGGTTGAGAGTCTGCCTGCTGATGCAGGGAACACGGGTTCGTGCCCCAGTCCGGGAAGATCCCACATGCCACGGAGCGGCTGGGCCCGTGAGCCATGGCCACTGAGCCTGCGCGTCCGGAGCCTGTGCTCCGCAACGGGAGAGGCCACAACAGTGAGAGGCCCGCGTACCACAAAAAAGAAAAAAAAGAAGCACTGAGAGTTTGGTTCAGCTCCTACTGAACTCACTGTCAATCAGCACAACAAACCAAACAAAAAATATTCGCACACAAATGTTCAAGGAAAAAGACACACTGATGAAACTTTAAGAACCAATTTTAGCGAAGTCTCCAAAGAAATCCAAGGTCACGGTGTTCTTTGGCTGACTACCTGACCCAACCCTAGGGCAGAGAGTATAGTGCAGGGCAATCACTGGAGCTACAGGGAACAAGACAGTGACTAGCAAAAGACATTGACTCTTAACTCATTATCTCTGTAAGAGATTTCAGAAATTATCAAATCCAACCTCCCTCATTTTGTAGAAGAGGAAACTGAGGCTCCAATTGTTTGAGACTCTGACCTGAGAATACTCAAGTTAGTAGCAGAAATGTACAGCAGCAGACAAGAACTCAGGTAGCATGACCCTCAGTCCAGGGCCTTCTCACATCAAGTACCAGAGAAACAGGAAGCGCAGGAGGAAAGTATAGATGGCTAGTGATACCGCCAAAGACTGAGCCCCACGATCAAATCCCTGGGATGCATGGGCAGCCAGTGTCTTCCTTAACAAGGAGAAAGAGGGCCAAATAGTACTGTACAGGTGGTAGAAATCTTTGTTTTCTATTTTGGTAATTAATCTTTTATATTATTGTATTGGATTCTGAGAATGTTGTCTGTGGCTCTGAAAATGTCTGGAATCTTTCTTAGGGCCAATATAGTTCCACTTTTGCAAATGTTCCACAGCACATGTTCAGAAACGTTTTCTCTGTTTTCGGAGTACGGTACACTATAAATTGATGCAGCTATATCAGTTAGGTCTACCTTGTTAATTATGGTTACTAGGTCTTCTACATCTTTACTTACTCATTTGTCTATTTAATTTGTCAGTGAACTGAGGAAAAGTTATTAAAGTCTGCTTGTACGAATGTGTTTTGGTCTATTTCTCCTTGACAGTTTTTGCTCTATTTATTTTGATGCTATGTTATTTGATTGAATGACTATTAAATCTTCACTAAGAATAGTGCCTTCATGATTTTAACATGTCCTACAACACCAACCAGAGGAGTTCAAGGTTCTTCCCATATAAATAAGAAAACAAAAGTTGGAAAACTCAGTGATATTGGAGAACTGAGCCTGACTTGGACCTGCCTCTTTTATAAAGCCATCCCCTAACTACCCGGCCAAAGTGACCTTCCCTCCACTGAAACCACAAAGCATTTGAATTGCACCTCTCTCATGGCTCTTAAAACCCCCTGCCTTATGATAGTTTAAGAGCAAGTTTAAAAACTTACCCTAAGGCTGGAAACTTCTTTACCTTTGTGGTCCTCATAGCACTTAGTATATTTCATTGCTTTGAGTCTAACAGATGTTTAATAAAGAGCTGATGAACTGCACCGATTAATCAAAATAATACTTTCTATAGCCTCTAAAACATGCTCCATGAATACAGGGTTCTCCAGAGAAACAGAATCCATAGATATATAGTTATACAGATACAGATACTAGTACACACTCCCATTCCAAGAAAGGAGATTTCTTATAAAGAACTGGCTCACACAATTATGGAAGCTGAGAAGTCAGCAAGCTGGAGACCCAGGAAGGTGGTTATACAGTTCTAACCTGAATCCAAATCTGAATACAGAAGAAGATCAATGTGCCAGCTTGAAGACAGTCAGACAGAACAAGTTCTTCCTTACTCAGGCTTTTGTTCTATTCAGACCTTCGATGGATTGGATGAGACCATACTGGGAAGGATAATCTGCTTTACTCAGTCTACCAATTTCAGTGTTAATCTGGCAGAAGACCACAGACTTCCCAAAAGGCAAGAAACTCCCCCAAGTACCTGGGTAGGGCAAAAGAAAAAAGAGAGACAAAAGAATAGGGACACGACCTGCACCTCTGGGAGGGAGCTGTGAAGGAGGAAAAGTTTCCACACACTAAGAAGCCCCTTCACTGGTAGAGACGGGGGGTGGCAGGGGGGAAGCTCCAGAGCCGTGGAGGAGAGCACAGCAATAGGGGTGCGGAGGGCAAAGTGGAAAGATTCCCGCACAGAGGATCGGTGCCGACCAGCACTCACCGGCCCGAGAGGCTTGTCTGCTCACCCACTGGGGCAGGTTGGGGATGGGAGCTGAGGCTCGGGCTTCGGAGGTCAGATCCCAGGGAGAGGACTGGGGTTGGCTGTGTGACCACAACCTGAATGAGGCTAGTGCACCACAGCTAGATGGGAAGGAGACTGGGAAAAGGTCTGGACCTGCCTACGAGGCAAGAGACCATTGTTTCGGAGTGCGCGAGGAGAGGGGATTCAGAGCACCACCTAAACAAGCTCCAGAGATGGGCGTGAGCCGCGTCTGTCAGCGCGGACCCCAGAGACAGGCATGAGACGCTAAGGCTGCTGCTGAAGCCACCAAGAAGCCTGTGTGCAAGCACAGGTCACTCTCCACACCTCCCCTCCTGGGAGCCTGTGCACCGCCACTGCCAGGGTCCCAGGATCCAGGGACAAGTACCCGGGAGAACACACGGCACGCCTCAGGCTATTGCAACGTCATGGTGGTCTCCGCGGCAGGCTCACCCCGCATTCCGTACCCCTCCCTCCCCCCAGCCTGAGTGAGCCAGAGCCCCCTAATCAGCTGCTACTTTAACCCCGTCCTGTCTGACCAAAGAACAGATACCCTCAGGCGACGTACACGCAGAAGTGGGGCCGAATCCAAGCTGAAACACAGGAACTGTGCGAACAAAGAAGAGAAAGGGAAATCTCTCCGTGCAGCCTCAGGAGCAGCGGATTAAATCTCCACAATCAACTTGATGTACCCTGCATCTGTGGAATACCTGGATAGACAACGAATCATCCCAAAATTGAAGCAGTGGACTTTGGGAGAAACTGTAGGCCTGGGGTTTGCTTTCTGCATCTAATTTGTTCCTGGTTTTATGTTTATCTTAGTTTAGTACTTAGAGTTCATTATCATTGGTAGATTTGTTTATTGATTGGTTGCTCTCTTCTTTTTTTTAATATATAGATATGTATTTTTTTTCCTTTTTCTCTTTTTGTGAGTGTGTATATATATGCTTCACTGTGTGATGTTTGTCTGTATAGCTTTGCTTTAACCATCTGTCCTAGGGTTCTGTATGACGGTTTTTGTTTTGTTTTGTTCTGTTTTAGTATAGTTTTTAGCGCTGGTTATCATTGGTGGATGTGTTTCTTGGTTTGGTTGCTCTTTTTTTCTCTTCTTTACCCTTTTTACTTTTAAATTTTTTTATTGTTAATAATTTTTATTTTTTATTTAAATAACATTATTTTCTTTCTTTCTTTCTTTCTTTCTTTTTCTCCCTTATCTTCTGAGCCACGTGGCTGATACGGTCTTGGTGCTCCAGCCAGGTGTCAGACCTGAGCTTCTGAGGTGGGAGAGCCGAGTTCAGGACATTGGTCCACCAGAGACCTCCCAGCTCCACATAATATCAAATGGCGAAAACTCTCCCAGAGATCTCCATCTTAACGCTAAGACACAGCTCACTCAATGATCAGCAAGCTACAGTGCTGGACACCCTATGTCAAACAACTAGCAAGACAGGCACAACCCCACCCATTAGCAGAGAGGCTGCCTAAAATCACAAGGTCAAAGACACCCCAAAACACACCACTGGACGCAGTCCTGCCCAACAGAAAGACAAGATTCAGCCCCATCGAGCAGAACACAGGCACTAGTCCCCTCCACCAGAAAGCCTACACAACCCACTGAAAGAACCTTATCCACTGGGGGCAGACACCAAAAACAACAGGAACTATGAATATGCAGCCTGAGAAAAGGAGACACCAAAAACAGTAAGTTAAGCAAAATGAAAAGACAGAGAAACACACAGCAGATGAAGGAGCAAGGTAAAAACTCACCAGACCAAACAAATGAAGAGGAAATAGGCAGTCTACCAGAAAAAGAATTCAGAGTAATGATAGTATAGGTGACCCAAAATCTTGGAACTAGAATGGAGAAAAACCAAGAAACGTTTAACAAGGACCTAGAAGAACTAAAGAGCAAACAAACAATGATGAACTACACAATAAATGAGATTAAAAATTCTCTAGAAGGAATAAATAGTAGAATAACTGAGGCAGAAAACTGGATAAGTAACACGGAAGATAAAATAGTGGAAATAACTGCCACAGAGCAGAATGAAGAGAAAAGAATGAAAAGAATTGAGGACAGTCTCAGAGACCTCTGGGACAACATTAAATGCACCAATATTCGAATTATAGGGATCCCAAAAGAAGAAGAGAAAAAAAAAAAAAGGACTGAGAAAATATTTGAAGAGATTATACTTGAAAACTTCCCTAATATGGGAAAGGAAATAGTCAATCAAGTCCAGGAAGCGCAGAGAGTCCCATACAGGATAAATCTAAGGAGAAACACTCCAAGAAACATATTAATCAAGCTATCAAAAATTAAATACAAAGAAAAAATATTAAAAGCAGCAAGGGAAAAGCAACAAATAACATACAAGGGAATCCCCATAAGGTTAACAGCTGATCTTTCAGCAGAAACTCTGCAAGCCAGAAGGGAGTGGCAGGACATATTTAAAGTGATGAAACGGAAAAACCTACAACCAAGATTACTCTACCCAGCAAGGATCCCATTCAGATTTGACAGAGAAATTAAAATCTTTACAGACAAGCAAAGCTAAGAGAATTCAGCACCACCAAACCAGCTTTACAACAAATGCTAAAGAAACTTCTCTAGGCAGGAAACACAAGAGGAGGAAAAGACCTACAAAAACAAACCCAAAACAATGAAGAAAATGGTAATAGGAACATACATATCGATAACTAACTTAAATGTAAATGGATTAAATGCTCCCACCAAAAGACACAGACTGGCTGAATGGACCATATATACACTGTCTACAAGAGACCCACTTCAGACCTATGTACACATACAGACTGAAAGTGAGGGGATGGAAGAAGATATTCAAATGGAAATGAAAAAAAAGCTGGAGTAGCAATTCTCATATCAGAGAAAATGGACTTTAAAATAAAGGCTATCACGAGAGACAAAGAAGGACACTACATAATGATCAAGGGATCAATCCAAGAAGAAGATATAACAATTGTAAATATTTATGCATCCAACATAGGAGCACCTTACTTCATAAGGCAAATGCTAACAGCCATAAAAGGGGAAATTGACAGTAACACAATCATAGTAGGAGACTTTAACACCCCACTTTCGCCAATGGACAGATCATCCAAAATGAAAATAAATAAGGAAAGACAAATTTTAAATGATACATTAAACAAGATGGACTGAACTGATATTTATAGAACATTCCATCCAAAACAACAGAATATACTTTCTTCTCAAGTGCTCATGAAACATTCTCCAGGATACATCTTATCTTGGGTCACAAATCAAGCCTTGGTAAGTTTAAGAAAATTGAAATCATATCAAGTATCTTTTCCAACAACAACACTATGAGACCAGATATCAATTACAGGAAAAGAACTGTAAAAAATAAAAACACATGGAGGCTAAACAATACACTACTAAATAACCAAGAGATCACTGAAGAAATCAAAGAGGAAATCAAAAAATACCTAGAAACAAATGACAATGAAAACACGACAACCCAAAACCTATGGGATGCAGCAAAAGCAGCTCTAAGCGGGAAGTTTACAGCAATACAATCCTACCTCAAGAAACAAGAAACAACTCAAATAAACAACCTAACGTTACACCTAAAGCATCTAGAAAAAGAACAAAAAACCCAAAAGCTAGCAGAAGGAAAGAAATCATAAAGATCAGATCAGAAATAAATGGAAAAGAAATGAAGGAAATGATAGCAAAGATCAATAAAACTAAAAGCTGGTTCTTTGAGAAGATAAAATTGATAAACCATTAGCCGGACTCATCAAGAATAAAAGGGAGAAGACTCAAATCAATAGAATTAGAAGTGAAAAAGGAGAAATAACAACTGACATTGCAGAAATACAAAGGATTATGAGAGATTACTACAAGCAACTATATGCTAATAAAATGGACAACGTGGAAGAAATGGACAAACTCTTAGAAAAGCACAACCTTCTGAGACTGAACCAGGAAGGAAGAAAAAATATAAAAAGACCAATCACAAGCAATGAAATTGAGACTGTGATTACAAATAAATCTTCCAACAAACAAAAGCCCAGGACCAGACAACTTCACAGGAGAATTCTATCAAAATTTAGAGAAGAGCTAACACCTATCCTTCTCAAACTCTTCCAAAATACAGCAGAGGGAGGAACACTCCCAAACTCATTCTACGAGGCCACCATCACCCTGATACCAAAACCAGATGAAGATGTCTCAAAGAAAGAAAGCTACAGGCCAATATCACTGATGAACACAGATGCAAAAATCCTCAACAAAATACTAGCAAACAGTATCCAACAGCACATGAAAAGGATCATACACCATGATCAAGTAGGGTTTATCCCAGGAATGCAAGGATTCTTCAATATATGCAAATCAATCAATGTGATAAACCATATTTACAAATTGAAGGAGAAAAACCATATGATCATCTCAATAGATGCAGAGAAAGCTTTCAACAAAATTCAATACCCATTATGATAAAAACCCTCCATAAAGTAGGCATAGAGGGAACTTACCTCAACATAATAAAGGCCATATATGACAAACCCACAGCCAATATCGTTCTCAATGGTGAAAAGCTGAAACCATTTCCTCTATTATCAGGAACAACACAAGGTTGTCCACTCTCACCACTATTATTCAACATAGTTTTGGAAGTTTTAGCCACAGCAATCAGAGAAGAAAAAGAAATAAAAGGAATCCAAATCGGAAAAGGAGAAGTAAAGCTGTCACTGTTTGCAGATGACATGATACTATACACAGAGAATCCTAAAGATGCTACCAGAAAACTACTAGAGCTAATCAATGAATTTGGTAAAGTGCAGGATACAAAATTAATGCACAGAAATCTCTTGCATTCCTATACACTAATGATGAAAAATCTGAAAGAGAAATTAAGGAAACACTCCCATTTACCATTGCAACAAAAAGAATAAAATACCTAGGAATAAACCTACCTAAGGAGACAAAAGACCTGTATGCACAAAACTATAAGACACTGATGAAGGAAATTAAAAATGATACAAACAGATGGAAAGATATACCATGTTCTTGGATTGGAAGAATCAACATTGTGAAAATGACTATATGACCCAAAGCAATCTACAGATTCAATGCAATCCTTATCCAACTACCAATGGCATTTTTCACAGAACTAGAACAAAAAATTTCACAATTTGTTTGGAAAAACAAAAGATCCCAAATAGCCAAAGAAATCTTGAGAAAGAAAAATGGAGCTGGAGGAATCAGGCTCCCAGACTTCAGACTATACTACAAAGCTACAGCAATCAAGACAGTATGGTACTGGAACAAAAACAGAAATACAAATCTATGGAACAGTTTAGAAAGCCCAGAGATAAACCCACGCACATATGGTCACCTTATTTTTGATAAAGGAGGCAAGAATATTCAGTGGCGAAAAGACAGCCTCTTCAATAAGTGGTGCTGGGAAAACTGGACAGCTACATGTAAAAGAATGAAATTAGAACACTCCGTAACACCATACACAAAAATAAACTCAAAACGGATTAAAGACCTAAATATAAGGCCAGACACTATCAAACTCTTAGAGGAAAACATAGGCAGACCACTCCATGACATAAATCACAACAAGATCCTTTTTGGTCCACCTCCTAGAGAAATGGAAATAAAAACAAAAATAAACAAATAGGACCTAATGAAACTTCAAAGCTTTTGCACAGCAAAGGAAACCATAAACAAGACCAAAAGACAACCCTCAGAATGGGAGAAAATATTTGCAAATGAAGCAACTGACAAAGGATTAATCTCCAAAATTTACAAGCAGCTCATGAAGCTCAATATCAAAAAAACGAACAACCCAATCCAAAAATGGGTGGAAGACTTAAATAGACATTTCTCCATAGAAGATATACAGATTGCCAACAAACACATGAAAGGATGCTCAACATCACCAATCATTAGAGAAATGCAAATGAAAACTACAATGAGGTATCACCTGACACCAGTCAGAATGGCCATCATCACAAAATGTACAAACAGTACATGCTGGAGAGGGTGTGGAGGAAAGGGAACCCTCCTGTACTACTGGTGGGAATGTAAACTGATATAGCCACTATGGAGAACAGTATGGAGGTTCCTTAAAAAACTAAAAATAGAACTACCATACGACCCAGAAATCCCACTCCTGGGCATATACCCTGAGAAAACCATAATTCAAAAAGAGTCATGTACCACAATATTCATTGTAGCTCCATTTACAATAGCCAGGATATGGAAGCAACCTAAGTGTACATTGACAGATGAATGGATAAAGAAGATGTGGCACGTATATACAATGGAATATTACTCAGCCATAAAAAGAAACGAAATTGAGTTAATTTTAATGAGGTGGATGGACCTAGAGTCTGTCATACAGAGTGAAGGAAGTCAGAAAGAGAAAAACAAATACCGTATGCTAACACATATATATGGAATCCAGAAACAAAACAAAAACAAAAAATGGTTCTGAAGAACCTAGGGGCAGGACAGGAATAAAGACGCAGACGTAGAGAATGGACGTGAGGACACGGGGAGGGGGAAGGGTAAGCTGGGACGAAGTGAGAGAGTGGCATGGACATATATACACTACCAAATGTAAAATAGATAGCTAGTGGGAAGCAGCTGCATAGCACAGGGAGATTAGCTCTATGCTTTGTGACCACCTAGAGGGGTGGGATAGGGAGGGTGGGAGGGAGACGCAAGAGGGAGAAGATATGGGGATATACGTATATGTATAACTGATTCACTTTGTTATAAAGCAGAAACTAACACACCATTGTAAGGCAATTATACTCCAACAATGATGTTAATAAATAAATAAATAATGGGATACTGTTATGGTTTGTTTCTCTCTAGTGGAACAAGGGCCAAATAGATAAAAGTTTGGGTTTTTTTTTTTTAAATGACTATTAACAGACATCTTATCCTCTTGCTTTAATTAAAAAAAAAAAAAATGCTACAGGTAAGACTCCGGCAGGAAGTGCTTATTTTGTTAACTCTAAAAGTACCCTTAACCACAGAAAGGACAGCCTAGAAAGGCCCTTCACTCTGGTAGTGAGACAGGTGCAAGGTCATGTTCTGATTAGTACTGAAGCTAGAGAGAATATGCTGATCTATGGCTAAGGTCTACAGCTTCAAAACTTGCTTTAAATTATATTTTCATGAAATGGAGAAATAAGCAATCCACATCTGTCCACATCTAGGCACTTTTTAAAACAGCATCATAGTTTGGTATTCAGAACAATGTCAAATGAACTGTAAACTTTAATCATTCTGAACCAGCTGGGCTGGGACCTCTTGGTGTCCAGGTCAGTGTTCTTATATGACATGGTGATCTTATATGACATGGTGGCAGCTGCTGAAATTCCAGGTATAGCTTCTATATAAAAAATAATTAGTTTTTACAACCGTATTTCTCAATACATCTCTGGCTATCGGACAGGTTTCGTGGTTGTCACTGTTGTTGTAGTTTTAATGTTCAGCCCACTATAATCCTACTGCACATGGTCAGTAGGTAACTTGCACTGAATGCAACTGACCGTGGGTGTAACACAACCCCTGCATTGGTCTAGGCTCTATTAAATGAGACAAGGTCAGTGATCATCTGCATGGATTTCACAGCAACGTCAAACTGCTATAAAATGTCTAAACGCTCTCGATCTCTGTATTTTTCTCACCAGGGACTGGAAACAGTTCGCATATTGGCCCTGGTCTACAGAAGTCACTTTCGGAAGCACTGTATAGATGTGCCTTGACCATCTGAGTCACTTTCAGTGGCCGTGAATATACCATGAGGTGAGACGAAGGAAGAAAAGGAGGCCACCGAGTAGAGACAGAGGGAAGGTTCTCTATGGGAGAGGAAATATGGCTGAATCAATACTTTCTGTCAGCACAGCCAAGCAGAATTCCAGTTCTGTGAAAAGAGGGCCCCTCTCCCAGCCCTCCCATAAGTAAACGCCAGCTCCAGCCTGCAGCAATCACACTCCAAGTGTCTGCAAACATAGGGTCCCATGGCCAAATCCATGAGGAACTCAAACATATGTGAAATGGTTTTAGGCTCACTGCCTTTTTCCCCAAGCTGGCTTGGCCTGTCCCCAAAAGAGAGTCAGAAACCACTCAGCCGTAGAGATGTGTTTGAAAGCACTTCAGGGGAGCCCCCATCCTTCCCAAAAAAGCTGAGGGCTTTAGGGAAAAAAAAAAAAAACCCTCTAAATTCACTTAATCCTCCTGAAGACAATCTTTTCTACATTTTATCATTTCTGAAATTGGTATGCATGTTATAGCCAATGTGTACACTTAGTACAGCAGTGTTCCATTTTTTTGCTCCTACTGTTTTTAAATTGATATTGTATATTTAATGGTATTTTTGAAATGGAGGAAATGAGGTATACAATTTCATTGTAAATCAAAAGCCTATGTATGATATTTTACTTTGCTTAAGCAGCCTTGTTTTAGGGAAATATACATCAAGAAAATGAATGAAGGCACTGGTCAGCCCATCTGACAGATTTCAATAATATGAATGTATTTATTGAGATCCTGCCATTTGTCAGGTATGTAACAGCTTCATCTGTATTAACTCATTTAAACCTTATAATGACCTTCTGTGGTTGGTGGTCACCTTACAGATGAGGAAAATGAGGCATAGAGAGGTTAAAATTTTTTTTCCAAGATCATACAGCTAGAAAGTGTTGGAGTCAAGGTTCAAATCAGTGGTTCAAACTGATGTTGATTTCGGACTTCTCAATAAAATCACCTAATCAGCTTACTGATAAAGCAAAGTTGAAGTTCATCACTTACTATAATAAGGAAGAATACGCCCTTGACAAGACTTATTTTCTAAGAGGGATATTTATGAGGTTTGGGAGTCTGGTTTAAGGCAAGTATTTCAATGCAGGGGCCGGATTCAGATTGGCCCAACTTCCTGACATAGTAGTTTAGGGTTGGTTGACACAGCAAGGAAATGGTTCCAAGAGTCTTAAAGCATCAACAGTGGCTTGATGAGTCTGATAAAGTGATTTATATTGTCCTGAAAGGGGATTATTTCCTCTGATGAGAGATGGTTGAATCATCTTTTTTTCATATAAATGGATTTTCAGGAAGTTCTTTAACCAAATCATAATTATTTGCAACATGATGTTCCTGGGTAAGAGTCTCCTGAAATCAGGTGATTTTAATGCAGACAGTGAGCTGTGTGGCTGCAGATGGTTTGTGTTCTCACCAGGTGGTTGCCATCTGGTATGGACTGAAATGTGTCCCCTCCAAATCCATATGTTGAAGCCCTATCCTCCCACCCCACCACCACCACAAAGTGGCTGTATTTGGAGATGGAGTTTTTAGGGGGAATTTAGATCAAATGAGGTAATATGGGTGAGGTCCTAACCAGATAAGATTGGTGGCCCTAGAAGAGGAAAACAAAGAGATTCTGTTTTCTCTCTCTCTCTCTCTCTCTTTCTCTCTCTCTCTCCCTCCCTCTCTCTCTCTCTCTCCCTCCCTCCCTCCCTCCCTCTCTCTCTCTCTCTCCCTCTCTCTCCCTCTCTCTCTCTCTCTCTCTCCCCCTCTCCCCCTCCCTCTTTCTATGTGCCCTGAAGAAAGGCCATGTGAGCACACAGAGAAGCCAGCTATCTGCAAGCCAAGAAGAGAGACCTAACCCAATCATGGGGGCACTCTGATCTCTGACTTCCAGCCTCCAGAATTGCTGGAAAATAAATTTCTGTTTAAGCCATCCAGTCTATAGTGGTTTGTTATGGTCACCCAAGCTAGCTAATACACCATCCATACTCATAAATATTCACTTATACAGCCTCAGCTTCCCTTGCTGAGTGGCTGCAAGAATTCAGTGAAATCACATATGTCAATATGCCTTGTAAGCTGTGGAGTGCCGTATGAACATTAGCTCACAGCATTGTTAATAGTAGAGGTCCCTGCGGTTCCTGGCTTCTTGAAGGCTCAATACTTGGGCCAGAGCTTAATGACATGGTTGAGTAAAGCAACTGAGTCTAGCAGTTCTCTGAGGCAAGACTCACCTTGGGTTAATTACGAAGCTTAGCAAAGGGATCGAAGAACAACTTGGCACCAGGAAAATCCACATTCTCTGTATTCCTGACAAAATGAACACCCAGCTGTAAATTTATTGACTCTCCCTTAAGAAGTTCTAATGGAATAAATTTTGCCTTCTTGGTGCCTGCTAATTAGACAATTATTTAACTGTTTCTTTTTTTAATGACTCTCTGCTGTTGTTTGAAGACTTCTGTCTATTATTTGTACTAAAAACCTCTGTCACATTTTTGCCTCATTATCCTTAACAAATAGTACATTCCCCAGCCCCAATCCCTGGTTCCCTTACTGCTCCCTCCCCCAGCACCTCCCCAGTCTACAGTGCCCAGAGTTTCAAAGACCAGCTGTTACCATTTTGTTGACTGAGAATTTTAGAAACTTCTATCACAGGAACAAGTCTCCATGGGGGCTGTTGAATTAAATATCAGTTCTTCAAACAGGAATTCGCTCAAAGAACAAAAGCAGCAGGAAGACAAGCGACAAATACAGGCAAGTGCTGCAGTCCTCCCACTCAGTGACTGGCAAACTGGCCCTCTCTCCCTTCCCTGGCAGCCTGAGACTGGAATTCCTAGGCCTGTGGCCACATTTGGCCATGGAGAGTCATACAACTCTTCCTAGGGCTGGAGGCCCAGCCCAGCCCAGCCCCAGGGTCACTCATTCTTTCATCAGAATATGAGTACATTCAAAGATGACCCTTTTCACCATCTCCTGCAGTTGGCCTCATCTGAGCATTTCAAAGGTTTTCCACTGAACCACTCTTTCTTCAGAAGGGAGAAAAGGGAAAATAAGAAAGTCAAAGAATGAACATTTGCTGAGCCCTATGATTTGTCATATCTGCCTGCCATGGAGAGTAATGGACAGTGCACAGCAGTATAGAGACTAGATCCTTGCTACTCAAAGCATGGCCAAGGTTGGCTTCACGAGTGTGAGACCTATGCCGCCACACAGGGCCCTTCACTCATGATGGTCACACTTGGTTTGATCCTCTGCTGTTTTGAAATGCTTAATAATTTTACCTCTCAACTTGTGTTTTGTAAATGAAATCCAATGGTACATGGAGCATGCTCACAAGCTGAGGAGATATGGGCAACATGCATATTTACTGTTCCCAGATGCATCTTCGCATATGGCATTTGAGGTACCCATAAGCACTGAGTTCCAGTGGGCCCACATCGTGGGAGTTCAACAAGGCTCAAAGCAAGTACAAGGTGAGCATGTTAAGTCCATGACTGAGCAAGCCAGAGTGCCGGCAGCCCCAAGAAACCATACTTTCCTTCATACCAGGATCTACTTTGGAAATGGCAATCTAAGAAACACAAACTACCAAGGAACCATATCTTCGTATCTTTTCTTACTCACATCACATCCCTGTGTTAACCAGCCACTTATGCTGAAAATGATGACACGGAAGGACAAGGAAAGACAGAAGGTAGGGCAACCCATAGTTCCTCGTTTGTCCAGTCCTTCCTCATCAGGAGAGAAAAGCAGAGAACACTGTGGACTGTGAGTGCGTCAGAAGTGAAGTGACAACAGTTGACTTCGGTGAGAACAAAATACAGATGGATGCATGAGCAATGGAGCTGAACTGTGTAATTATGGTGATTCCACATACGAGTTAAATGCTCTCATATTTGTATTTAAAAGTGACATTGCACAATTTAAAGCTAAATGGCAAATTTCACGCTAATATTTTAAAACTTTACTTTTCCTTTACATAGTGCTACATTAAATAACAAAACACACCACGACGAGATGAAAGTGAGACCCTGGAAGAAGGAAAAAGCTCTATACTTTAGTACCTTTAACAACACTTTCTTCCTGCTGTTTCAGCAAAGGGCCCCGAGTTTTCATTGTGCACGAAGCCCTCGGTGCTCAACCTGCGGGCAGGCAGCAGCGAATGACCTGGGAGCAGCATCCCTGGCGCCTCATCAGATCCTCATTTAAACACAACCCCCAGGTGACTTGCACGCAATGTGCGCATGAAAGCTTGAGAAGCCCAGGATTAGAGAATCTTTTCAGTGACTCACAGGTGTCCACTATGGAGCTGTGAGGTCGATCCATATTATCCCTCACTGACAGATGTAGAAACAGCTTAGAGAGTTTAGTGGACTTGCCCAAGGCAGTAAGTTCCCAGCTAATAAGTGGCAAAACAGAAATTAGAAGCAAATCTGTCTCGTTCCAAATCTAAGCTCTTTTCATTTACACCAATAGTTTCCAAGAAGAGTGAGCGTCCGAAATAAACCGGGGAATTTTTTAAATGCAGATCCCTGGGCCCCACCCCAGACACACCCCATGAAAATCTCTTGGCTGAGGCTTGAAAATCGGTATGTTTAAAACAGTGGTTCTCAAATTTGGCCGCACAACAGCACTACCTGGGGACCTTTTTAAACATTGTGACCGCCAGGCCACAGCACAGGTCCGCTAAATTGGAATCTCTGGGGGTGGAACTCGGTCATCGAAATTTAAAACCAGTTGAGAACCACTGTTTTAAAATACTTCCAGGTGATACTCATGTTCTCCAGGGTCTGGGCAGCCGGCTTCACATTTGCATATGCTCTTATTCACAAGGCTTCCCCCGGGCTTCTGGGCACACAGGTTAGAAAGAAGCAACTAACAACCAAACAAACACAAATGTGGGATTTCAGGAAACTAATTTTATTTCTAGAGCCAAACCAATCAACCAGCTCTGTATGTGAAAAAATGCAATGAGTACTCAGAATCACTGGTGTCTTTGTTACTAAAACTCCAAAAGTTATCAAAAAATCGTTAGCAGCCAAAAGCAAGAACTCTGCACTAAATATTTACATGTGTTTCTAAATCAACATTTTTATCTTCGGGAATCAGGACAGTCACTCATCATTATTCTGGAACTCTTGTCAGGTGCCTATGTTAGGAGAGATAGGCGCTGTCTGTAACAGGGTGGCTGGGGAGCCAGGGACCCAAGCCCCTCCCGTGTGCAGGAAGGAGGCTGCCAGGGGCAAGTGGGGGAGGCCAGTGGCCTCCTTTGAACTGTTGGCAGAGAACCTCAGGAGCTCAGGATTAAAACGTCCCCAGAGGTCAAGAATTCAAACCCTTTCAAAATCTGACCCTGCCTACAGCATCTGGCCCAACACAAAGTTTCTCAAAGCTTATCTGGGGACCACCACCTGGGTGCCTGGCTTCAACTGCAGCCAACTTCTAACCCCAGCCCAAACAGACCATAGCAGCATCACCTGTGGATGGCCCTTTTTAAAACCAAGTTTCCCAAGTGATTCATATGCTTGTTAAAGTTTGAAAACAGCTGTTCTGATAGTGCCACCAGATAGTTCTATCCAGTGCTAGACAGCTGCAAATCCACCAAGCTAGCGCCACCCTGGGGATGTTTTGGTGATTAACTGCCTTTGTCCCCTTGAACAACACATACCTTCATAGCACTATCTTTCCTATCTATCCTCTAAAGTTCATTGAAGGTTGTTCTACACATACCCTAGTATGTAGAGAATTAGCCACGAAAAGGGTCTCAGACGTTATATAATCAAATATGCCTAATCCAGGTGTCACTTCCACATAAGTCAAGACCAGTTCCCCTTACCAATTCTAAATAGATCCAATTGGCCTACTTTGTAAGGTTTCACTGGCACACACAAAGTTCTTGGCATTGAACTAAAACCTGCTCCCCAAACTGCAGAACAAACGGTCCCACGTCTGCCCTCAAAGACTGCCCAGAACAAATCTTCCCTCTTCCACAGGACAGTCTTTTATACCCACAAATATATACCACATCTCTCCCAAACCATTTGTTCTTCAAGCTAAATAATCCCATATCCTTTAAATGTTTCTTTTTATTAAATTCTCCTAAAACTATGTTTGTATGTGGTCTTAACATAATACATATTTTTAGTTCATGTGAATGGAATTGTGCAGTATCTCGTTTCTCATTTTCTCATCAAACAGGGGGCCTTAATAAGAGCTACATGACTATGCGCACCTTAGTTTTTTCCCTGTTGCCATTATTTCTCCTCACCCTCTCCCCACCTCTCCTGCACCCCTGACTCTTCCTGACATCGTGTACTCCTCTTTTTCACATGCACTCCCTTTCATCCATGTACCCTTTAAACCAAGGCACCCAGAACTGAACATCATCTCACCCAGTGTAAACACCCAGGATACTGGAGATGCATTTTAGAGGGTATATGATCCTAGATTCTCACAATAGTTATCCATCAGTAGGATCTTCAGTCGTAATGACAATCCCTCATTTAAATCATTTACCACTGATGGACATATCCCTCTTTCTCAGGCTGAGTAAGCCTATAACATGGGAAACATTGTCTCCTAAATAGACTCACGCTGCACTCTATCTCCATGTGTTCCTTTTGCTTACAGAAATGCTTGTGGGGTTGTTAAAGGTAATCTTATTAAAAGAGACTCAGAATATTCAACAGAAACCTGAGAGAGCATCTAGCATGAAGTGCCTGAGGAGGTGGGAGCAAACTCTAAACATTTTATGAAGGAAAAAACCGAGGTCCAGAGGGCTTCAGTGACTTGCCCAGGGACACAACCCAATTACAGCCTCAGAGCTGAGTCAGAAGCCCGAGGTGTCCCTACTCTCCCGGGCCATCTCCTCCAGCCTCCAGGCAGGCCCTGAACGCCGCAGCACCGCAGAGGGCTGTGAGCCGGTGCCCACAGCTGCCGTCTCCTCCCCCATCCTCTGATTCTCTGAAAGCAGAGCACACAAACCCAGTCTGTATTGGAGGTTCAGAGCTACAAAGCCTGCATTATTTAACACCAGCTTTAGCTCTCTGGGATGGAGAATAAATAGCACTATAATAAAATCCATAAAATATATCAAATTGGATTTTTTTTTCAGGGATGGCTCCAAGCACAAGTTGGTAATCAAAAGGTTTTCTGAAAGACTGGAAATAGTGTTTGCTGTGTTGAAATTTCCCTGAACCTTAAGAACACCCTGTTCCCCATCATCTACTAGCTGAATACTTAAGGCAGAGAGACGTGTGTTACTCCAAGTCAGGAGGAAGAAGGACATTTTCAAAAGGCCTGATAAGGAATGTCTTCTCCTCAGCTTTAGCATCCATGGCCACCTGAGGGTAAGAAGGTCTTTAGCCCTCAACACCTCCTAACGATCCCGGGGCAGCAGCCATCAAAGTAGCAGAAGTGGTGGATGCCCTTGCCAGCAAGCTGAGGAAGCTGGCAATGACGGCATGTGGCAGGGAGGTTTGCTCTCCTTTTACAGATATTTGGGTTTGCAGGGCTGCTAATAGTGAAGCCTCCCTGTTCCTCATAAGGACTTGACCACAATTCGAATATGTCACCAGGTGATGCTTCCCTTAAAGCTTAGGAGCTGAAGGAGCCCTGTTGTCCATCAGTGTAGTGAGGGGTAGCAATTAGCACAAGCCCCCCCATCATGATTTCCCTATTACTAAAGTACGTTAAAAGAAAGCCTCCAAGTTCAAGAAGGTTTCATGAGCATACCCAGTTACCTCTCTTCCAACCCAAGTTCTTAATTAAACAACTAAATGATATTGTTTAAAGAATGAAATCATAACAGTGATAGCATGAAAGAAAGAGAGCAATCAGGGCATCAGAAAGTTTGAGGAGATCCTGGAAGACAGAAGGTGGGATGGGAGGGTTTCACCACCCAAACAGCAGAGATAAGAGGTGCTGCGCCCAGGACAAGCAGGAGACAGCCTAGCAACTTAGTTTCAATGAATAGCAGAGAGCAGGGAGGGGCTCTGAGGCAATCAGGTGAGTTAACTGAAGAACTCTTTTTGAATCAACTGAGCCGGCAAAGTGCTGCCTCTGCTCCCAGGTATACGGAACACAAAGGGCAGAACCTTTGTCTGCTGGGATGAAGATTTACGACTATTCCCACAAAAACGGGCAATTATCTAGATAAGGGTTGATGTGTGGGTGTTTGGGCAGAGAGAAGGAGTACAAAGTTTCATGCATGTCTATACTCCACATAGACCCTAAAGGAAAGAAGGAGGAATAAGAAAAGGAGGATGGGAGAAGGGAAGAGCTCTCCTTCAGAATGCCCTCCCTTCTAACTTCAGCCGCTGTGGCACCCACAAAGTGTCTGCTTCACCTCAAGGTGCCCAACACATGGCCCAGACACTCACACACTTCCCTCTCATGAGAGAAGTTCCTGTTGACAGACACCAGCACACCCACAGAGGAAACCATATCAGGAATATACACTAATTAATCTAATTAATCCAGCCCTTTATTATGTGTCTTAAGCAATAACCAGGACTCAGACATTTGAGTGAAACCTAGAGAGAATGTAGCTCCACCATGACGACGAAACCAATTAACTGACTCAAAACAGGTATCCCAGGGAGCCCACATGAACTTAAAAAGATCTAATTAGTATGTTCTGTGACAGCAGAAAGGGTTTCACATTTCTATAAAACAAGACAGATGTTGATCCAAAAGATGAAGAAAAAGGACCCAAACAATGGAAAACGTGGAAGGAAAAGTTAAGTGATATGGAGGTTAAAGTCAAGAAGTCCAACATCTATTTAACAAAAGCTCCAGAAGGAGAAAACTGTTACAATGGATGTGGGTAAATAAAACATAATGAAAAAAATTTCCCAAAGCTTGAGACAGACAAGAATCTTCAGACTAAAAAATTCTACCAAGTGCAAAGTAGGATTAATAACAGGGCTTGGTGAAATTTCAGAATCCCAAGGATAAAGAAAAACAATCTTAAAAGTTTGCCAAGAGAAAATAAGCATTTATAAAAAAGGATTAAACAGTATTTTCAGTGTTTAACTTATCAACCACTTATATAGCACTTATCCCAGGCTGTTTTCTAGGCACTTTAAAAAGAATAACTCCTTCAGTATTAAAGTATCACAATTCTTCTCATCAATAAGCCTGAGTACTGGGACACAATCAGATAATATCTTTAAAGCTGTAAAAAAAAAAAAATGATTTTTAAGGCCAGAGTCCCATACATATTTAATATGTATGGGCAAAATAAAGGCATTTTCTGACATTGAGGGTTCAGAAAATTCATGTGCCCTATGTGAAAAAAAAATACACTAAAAGCTATTCCCCCAAAATTAAAAAGAGATACATAAAGGCAATATAAGGTATAAGAAACTGTGGTAGCTGAAGATGACCTAGAAGAAATGAAGAAAGCTGAAAAGAAACTAAACAACGATCCAGTGGACCTTGACACTTGGGATATCCTCTTCTGAGCACTGGTGACTTACTGACACAGGATAAAACTGACTTCTTTATGACCAGGCACTAAGCTTGGTGTGACAATGGATAATCTATGCACAATCAGAACACTGCAGGGCTTCCCTGGTGGCACAGTGGTTAGGAGTCCACCTGCCGATGCAGGGGACGCGGGTCCGTGCCCCGGTCCGGGAAGATCCCACATGCCGCGGAGTGGCTGGGCCCGTGAGCCATGGCCACTGAGCCTGCGCATCCGGAGCCTGTGCTCCGCGACAGGATAGGCCACAGCAGTGAGGGGCCCGCGTACTGCAAAAAAAGAAAAAAAAAAAAAAAAGAACATTGCAAATGCTGTTTGGGGGCCTAATTTTCCTAATAAACCTATAGTCAAAGCAAGAAAAATGTCTTTACAGAGTAAAATACAAATAAAAAAATACTAATGTAACAAAAACTGAAGAGAGGAACAGGGAAAAGGAGAGCGGGAAAAAATATAAGTGAAATAAATACCACATCCTTCATATCCAGGAATCAGCAAATATAATCTAACATTAATAAATCAAGAAAAGGAAGTATTAGTGATAATTTAAGATTATAATAATTAGAACTAAAAATCAGAAACTTTAAAAAGTAGTTACTGCGAGTATTTGGGAACTCTCTGTACTTTCTGCTCAATTTTTCTGTAAACCTAAAACTACCCTAAAATATAGTCTGTTAATTAAGAAAAAAAAGTTACTTGTGTGTATTAGGTACGTGGCTTGGTGAACATCTCCATTATGATTAATAATATGTTTAACCTTAGACTAAATAACAACATATCAAAACAGGATAGAGGTTCTTGACAACTATATTCGATCTTTATTATGGCTTTTTATATATTTATCTTAAACCCATAAACTCTTTGAAAGCTCATCTGTGTATTTCCTATAGTAATTAACACAGAACTTTTATTACTACTCATTTAAATAAGTTATTAGTAAAAATTTTAAAGAAGTGCAAGTACAAAGGCACAAATAATGATGTTCCTTACTAATTTTCAACTTTCACCCATCACTTCATGTGTGCACTATCTAGTCAGGACAGGTTTTGGCTAGGAACCAAGGTCGTTTTTGCACCATCTGCTGCCTGTCTAGCCCTCCTTTAACCATGGCTCCCTGGTTCTGGACTGCTTTCCCAAACCTGTAGCCCTTTCCTGGGCCCTGCTGGCCATAGCTGCATCCTTCTACACACCTGACGTTCTGCTGCTTGTTCTGAATGTGATGGCTCTGTGTTGTCAGGTCTCTGAATGTCCTTCCTTACAGTGGACAGACCAGCCACCTACACTCTTCAGTGTACTCTGCCTTTCTCGGTTATGGAATCCTATTCTGCAACTGCTTTTGACTGATGCTGTGGCCACTTCCGAATCTGAGATGAAAGAAAAAAAAAACTGGAAATAAAGGGGTAGAGAGTTGAAAATTAGGAGAGTATTTTTCAAGAGCAATTTGATCAAGGATATCTAACCCAGGTGGTCTGATGCCGCCTCCTCCAATCAAGCCAAGAGAAAGGAGCTCAAACAGAAGCTCTCAGAGAATTTAATGGGTTCTCTCCGCAGCTGGGTGGGCATAGTAATGGTGAATAACTCATGCCTGTGAAATCCAAAAGGTAAGAAAAGTTATGGCTGGCCTCTCACAACATGAGAAGAGAGAGCTTCTCATACTGGGATCCCGGCACTCCCAGTATTTGTGAGGGAAATACACATGTGAGTGTTCCTGGTGATCAAGGTGTGAGCTACTCCTGAGCCTGCATGGAATCCTCACGGATCCTGAACAAGAGCCCCTGACAGGGGTAAGGGGGCCCAGCCAACAGAGGCTGGGCAGGTGGCCAGCCATAGGCCAGGGGCCTGAGGTGGAATACAAGTGCATTTGGATGTGTCAAGGAAACCTCAGGTGAAAGAACCCCTATGATGGGGCGGGGGGCAGGAAAAGGTACTGGGGGCATTTCTAAAAGCCTATCAGGACGGCTAATGAGACAGAGTCAGCTGCAAACCTTTGTCAATCCCAAAAAGCACAGATACCAGTTCATAGCAATATTTATTAAGTGGAAAATTTTCTACCTGTAGTAGGCAGATTTCTAAGATGGCCTCCATGATTCCTGCCCCCTGGTAGCCACACTTTTGTGTGATCCCCCCTCTCCTTGACTGGACAGAACCTGTGCCTTGCTTCTAAACAACAGAATAAGCAAAGGTGAAGAGATTTTGTAAATGTGATTAACTTCCCTAATCAGCTGACTTTAAGTAATCAAAAGGGAGACTCTCCTGGGTTGGCCTGACCTAATCATGTGAGCCCTTATAAAGAGCATCTAGAGGTCTGAGATGCTCTCTCCTGCTGGCCTTGAAGAAGCAAGCCACAGTGAGCTTTACAGGTGCAAGGAAATGAAGCCTGCCTGCAAGCACATGAGCTTGGAAGAGGATCTTGAGCTTCAGATGAGATCCCAGCCCAACAGCTGGATCACAGCCTTGTGAGATGCTGAGCAAAGGACCCAGCTGTGCCCACACCCCTGACACACAGGAACTGGGAGATCATGAATGGGTGCCACTTTAAGCCACTAAACTTGTAGCAGATTGTTTCATAGCAATAGAAAACTAAAATATCACCCTACACACACTACTCTATGAAGGTCCAAACTATGGTTAACTAGATGAGGGAGGATGGGTTAAGTTACTAGACGGGGAAAAGAAGGAAAAGCGCTGACCACACCCTCTGTCCCTTTGCAAGCGGTCAGGCTGCAGCTTGACTAACTGGGAGAGGATATACATAAGGATTAAAGACTTTGTTATTACCTGGGATTGCATTTGTGAGGTGTGTGTGTGTGTGTGTGCGTGTGTGTGTGTGTGTGTGTGTAAGTGTCCTAGCTGTCCTGGTTATCAAGAAAGGGAAGGGAAGGATACAACTGGCCCCACAGTGTGAGGATTAATGTGCAGGGAGCAATGCTGCTTTCAGATTATACCCCGAGAGTCTCTCCTGGTCGGCATAAGAGTAATTCTTACTCTATCATTTTATTACTCTGAGGTCTCTACATACCAAATTGGAACTGTCTGTGCCTGATGCTATGTCTTTCATCTGAGCAGACTGCCTAGTGACCCACACTGCCAGCAACCATTAAGGAGAAACTCCAAGCTTTTCAATCCACTCAAAAGAGTCCCTTCACCCTCTTTCTGTTCCATCTTCAACCTTGTCCCTGAATTTTCCCAGCTCTGGATTACTTCCTAACCTTATTTCCTTTTTCTAGCCCTACAGTGTTTCTTTGGACTTAATCATACATATGTCCTCCTGGTTAGCTTTACTTCTCTTTCTTCAATAAGGTCTCTCTCTGGGTCCATATACTTATGTCTACTCTTACCTAATCACGTGAGCCCTTTTAAAGAGCATCTAGAGGTCAGAGATGCTCTCTCCTGCTGGCCTTGAAGAAGCAAGAGATGGTGAGCTTTACAGATACAAAGAAATGAGTTCTGCCTGCAAGCACATGATCTTGGAAGAGGATCTCAAGCCTCAGATGAGGTCCCAGCCCACAGCTAGATCACAGCCTTGTGCCTGACCAAGCCCTGGCCTCTATGACCCAACCTTGGCACTGGTCCACTTGATTGGTATCCTCACCAAAACCATCACAACCTCCCAGAGACTCTTCATTTGTGATTTTGTAAGTACGTTTTTTCTTCTGGGCCCATTGTGAATCTACAACTAAAGGGGCCAGTCCAGCCCAAGAGAACATCAAGAGGTCTGAGATGCTCTCTCCTGCTGGCCTTGAAGAAGCAAGCCACGGTGAGCTTTACGGGTGCAAGGAAATGAATTCTGCCTGCAAGCACATGAGCTTGGAAGAAGATCCTGAGCCTCAGATGAGACCCCAGAGTGTCATACATACTGAGGGTTTCAAAGGGCCTTGGAGGTAACTCCAGGACAGACCTACAGTGTAACAGATGGTGCGAGACAAGGCACCCTACTATGAACACAGGCCCAAATTCCACTGCTGTAGCTGGGGAATGAGAGGAGCCATCGCCAATCCTAAACTTGAACTCTGAGAGGGCAAGGGTCTTCTCCTTGTGATAACTACTCTACCCCCACACCCGGAAGAGTGCCCAGCATTTGGTTCATGTTCCATAAATGTCTATCAAAGGGATGAATGGCTGAAGGAATTCATTAACCCCACCAGCCCTATATTAGTTCCAAAATGACCCAGCAAGTATACAGTTTTGTCTAACAAATGGATACACACTTAGCCCCCCACTCTCTCTCCTTTTGCCTCTCTCCTTCCCTCTGCCTTTTTTTTCTATCTGCTTCAGTTTTGTCCACCTCTGTGTCAATGTCCCAAACTCTCTCTGCCCCTCACGTCTCTAGCTGACCCTTCTTGGACTTCTCTAATCCTACTCTCTCGATTTTTCTTCTCTCCCCACCTCATGCCTCTATTCTACCCCACCCCCTCCCATTTCCTGTTACCCCTTTCTTCATCTTGACTTTCTCTCTTTGCACCTCCTCCTCCCACCCCCTCATCTGTCCCATCCGTTTCATCTACCCCTCTCCCTACCACCTGCCTGGCCATAATACTAGTTTGAAGTCCATTTTATTTGTGATGTCTATTGATTAAAGTTTTATGTTCCTTGTTCTTAATTAACTTATCATTCATCCTGTGCCCATATATTGCTGTTGTATATTTCAAACAACAGATATACTGCTGATAAAGCTATTTGTAAATCAATGTTCTGTAAACAGAATCACATTTCAAATGTACTAGAAGAACTTGCCAAATAAAAGAATGTTTTGATGAAAAATTAAACAATTCTCAATAATGCATATTTTTTGTAACTCTGAGGTTTCAGATAATGGCCATGTGAAACAAAATGAACTCATTTTAATGCCACCAACCACAATCATTCCGACCCAGTTTGGGTTGATCTCCTCAAGATAGATATTAGATCTCAAAAAAGTCTGTAGAAGGGAATAAATAATTCCTCTGGGAGGCTCTTCTTTATGAAAATGGAAGTACTGGAAGATGAAGAATGAGTGAGAACATGTTCAAAGCCTGCAAATTTATAAAAGGTAAAAATACAAAGAGTGTTCATTTATTATATATATGCATGTATAGTTACTATTATATTCCAGGCACTCGGGTAGGTACTGAGGATAAAAACTTGATTAAGACATAGTGACTGCCCTCAAGCACTCATATCTAATAGGAGACAGAGACACATAAATAAGTAATTTCAAAACAATGTGTAAGTATTATAAATAATAGTAGCATGCATTAAAAGAACAAAAAGGCTCAGCAGTGGCACCACGTGGGGAAAACTTCACAAGAGCAGAAACTGGGTGTGTTTTGTTTGCTGTTTTATTGTTAGTGCTAGCACAGAGCCCCACTTATCTTAGAAGCAGTTCTTATTAAACTGTTGCACGATCCACTTTGCTGTGGTGGGAGTTGAAGGGGGCAACTGAATAAAGGTGTCACTGAGGAGAAGGTAGTAAACCTGGCCTTCAAGGAAAATAGATGTTCTCTAGAAAGACAAGGATGGAATCAGCATTGGGTAGAAGCAGCCATGCATTTAAAGTACAGAGGTGAGAGAGAACACAAACTTCAAGAACTAAATTTTGAGCAAGCACAACTCATTCACAAAGGCCCTCTCTCACATTATCAATGGAAAGATAATTTAATTCTTTCATGTGCAGTTCAACATTTTGTTTTTTCTCTTGATGCCTTTTTCTGTTCTTACCATTGAGTTGCTTCCTGTCTCTCTCATGCCTCTTTGCCCTAATTGGTCCCTCAAGGGTCTACTAATTCTTCCCACTGCCAGCCCTCTCCTTTGTATACTCCTTAGTTACTGTCTTATCACAACTGTTTGAGGTAGTTCCCTACCAGGTATATGTTAGGGCAAAAATGTGCTTTCATTCTAAATAAATCCTGGATTGCCCCATAGGACCTGTTAGATATGGTATACTACTATGTGGGTTTCCCTAGGGAGCATGAACTTACATGCAGAATTTTCCAGAACAATGCTTATTTCAAACACTCTCAAAGTCCCTGAAGTTTGAATATTTCATCTCCTGTCTATGTCTCCCAGTCTGATCTCACAGCATGAAGCAGCACAAAATTCTTTTGTTAGACCATGTGTCACACACAATTTTTGCTTCAGAAAATCCAAAGACCAGACTGAAGGAGCCTTGTCTCCTATGGCAGAGTCTGTATGTCCTAACATTTGCTGCAACAGCTTCCCTACTGCGACGCTGCTCTAGAATGGGAGGTGCATGTTTGTAACAATTGTGAGCCTACTGGCTGAAAACTGGAGGTCACAGTGCCCTTAGGAAGGGCGGGAGAGGTGACAGAGAGGCTGAGGCAGGACACATAGCACGTGGGCTTTGCGGCCAGACAGGCCTACATCCAAATCCCATCTCTACCACTTATGAGCTAAGGAACTGCCTTCCACTGAGTTGGTCTTGGCCCATGTAAGTCCTCTTCCTCCTCCACCTGGGGGTGAAATGGAGCCAGGAGGTTCTCTCCTAGTAGCTGGAGTATGTCACCCAACAGTACGTAATGCAACATGTGCCAATGGCCTTCCCCACCCCAAGGCTGCCTCCTGCTCATAGCCACACAGGCTCCTCTGCCACCTGCATTTGCAGGCATGACCCACACCCGAACCTTTGTCTCCTATGATTACTCTCCCATTGACTCAACCCTGCTCCAGGGTCTCCGAGCAATAATACCCCAAAGCGAACCTCTGACCCACACAGCCCCTGCAGCACGGGCAGGGGTCCTTACCTGGGGGTCATGAGCTAGGCAGGGGCTCTCTGCAAAGCTTAGAATTGCATCCTGGCTTCCCAGTTCTCCAGTCCCTCACCCTCGGGGATGCTGCATGACGTTATGGAGGTTCGTCCATGCAGATGCACACAGGCCGGTTGAGGACGTTACTCCTCCACACTGCAAGGGAGGGTCTTTTCCTAAATCACACACACACTAGATGTGCCAGCAGTGGCCCTTCTTCTGATCAAGTCAATGTCCTCCAGGCAGCTGCCCGCGTTCTCCTTCGCTTGCTTGCCCTCCCCCATCATCCCCACTGTCTTCTTGCACATCTTTCTCTTCCATTTATTCTCTCTACTCCCCTTTCATTCCCTTCACATGCCTTGGTCACTGTATGAAAATATAAAGGCTGCACATTTCATCTAAGTTATACCAGATCCTCTCAATTCTGACTCCTCGTGACCCCAAAGCAGCTGCCTGAAGCCGAGGCACAGGAAGGACGGCACAGCAATGTGTGGGCAGCATTATCTAAGAGCTAAAATACGTACCCAATTTACATGGCGATTTGCATTTGTGTATAAATTATACATCAATATGTATCCTCCCAAGAGAGTGAGTTACTAAAATAATTTTGCTACTTTCAAACTTGCCACTGCTCAATTTTTTTCTCTCCCCTTTGCAACAACACCCACGCATATATACTCGTTTCTCAGGAGAAAGAGAGTGAGGAAAAAGAGGGGAAGGAAGAAAGAATAGGATAAGAGTGAAGTAGGGGAGAAAATGGAACACACGAGGGGATAAAGATCAGAAAAGGAAAATATCGATGAAATAATAAACATTTTTGAGCAATTAAATAAAGGCTACCACTTTAATGAGCTTATAATGATGCTTAAACACAATCTAATCCAACTCAAAGAAAGCAAAATAAATATAAAATCAAATATATGCACCCTCTCCATAATTTCCTACTTATGTCAGATAAAAATCATTAGAGCTTAAGTTCTACAGACAGCTTCTCTAATAGGTCACTCTGACATGCATATGCATAGATTCAGCCTTTTACCAGTAAGCAAATGTCACAAAATACTTCAGCTACAAATGTTTTGTGCCCACATTTAAACTGGCTTTCTATGTGACACTGGAAAAGGATCAAGCAAGACACAGTGTGTCACAGACAATGCTAGTCCTATAAGACAACTACAATGAGAACTTCTCTCCCCGACCCCAGTCCATCCTACACCAGCTCAGATCTCCAGGCAGCAGAAGTCTGTAGAAGTCCTACTCCCCTGACCAATCACTTTCTTTCTCCTAGGAATCTGAACTTGGAATTCAGAGATGTTGGGCAGCTTTTGGGCTCTTTACCCTAACTCAGGAGCTGCATTTGCCCTTAGGGTACAGCCAACTTCCACAGGCAGAAAGAAACACAAATAACAATGACAGCGAGAAAGAAACGCAGTAGTGGGGAGAGCTGGAGGCCGACATCACGTCTGCGCCTAGGTTCTGATGGATTCCTAGCTCCAGGCTGCAATCCTATTTTCTGCCCTTGAAAGCTCTGGGACACCTGTGTGTCCTGACACTAAACTCCCCCTTTCTGCTCCAGCCAGTTTGGGTAGGTTTCTGTTATTTGCACCAAAAGAACCTTGACTAAGACTATTTAATAAAATTAATCCAGAGGTATTTCCAATTTGATTTTGAATTTCTAATTATTTTTTTAATATATTTAATGTGTTTCTGACTAATAAGATTTTTTCTCTTTTCCTATTAAATAAATCTGAACTCTTCAGGATATAGTCCATTTGTCTGAGGAGCTTTCCTTAACAGCGTTATATTTTCGGCCATAAAAGTATCAGATACTGTAGGAACATGTATCACTTTGCGTTGCACAAAAGATTATGACTTTGTGAACTGCACATCTTGGAAAATAAAATACAGTGAAGTTCAATAAAATTCTCACCCGCAGGTCTCACTTCTTCATTTCCACCATCAAAATACCAATACCTCATTAAATGTGAACAAACATTGGAAATGTGCTAATTCAGTTAATAAATGCATGGAAAGAGCAAAGGCACAAATAATGAAAAAAAGCGGCAAGAAGGAGGCAATATTAAAAAAAAGGAATACATCTGATAAATCCTGCAGGGCAGGCGTCAGGCTTGATAAGTAATTTATTACAATAGAAAAGAAAGTGGAACGTGGCTGAGGTACAGAACCGAGAAGAGAAATGTGGGCTGGCCAGAACAGGGCTGTTCTCTCAGCCATACTTGTGTGGAACGCTCAGAGTTTAATATCAGAACCCCATTGTACATTCTTTCTAGTTGGTTGTATTACCACAGGCCAAAGCTAATGTAAGATAAAATGCACATCCATAGCGTTGCACAATACTGAACCAGTAATTCTCAACTAATTTTTTACAATTCAACAAAGAAATATGTTGCAAGCTCATAATAGTACCTTATATAATAATTCATGCACTATCCACCCCTATGATAGGAACAGACTGGGAGCTACACATGTGAACAAGAGACACAAGCCCTGCCTTTAGTTGATACATGTTTTAGCTCAGTCCTATGTTCATGCTCTACTTTCTCCACTCACACCTACTAATATAACTCATGTTGGATTGAAAAACATAGAACCATGATTATCATTCTTAATATTCAGTCGCTACTCTATGCCAGGGACTGTACTGGGTGCTTTCTATATATATTACATATAATTTTCTTTGTAACTCTGCACGGTAGGTATTATGTTACCTGTTTTACAGATAGGCGAATGGAGGTTCAAAGAAATTAAGTAACTCGCCCATATCACACAGTAAGTAAATGAGGGAGCCAGGACTGAAGCCAAGTCTCTCTTAAGCCAGAGGCTACATATTTCTATTTCATCTGGACTCAACATAAACTACACCAAACTGTCTCTGAAAAATGAAAAGAAAGGCATTTTCTCAGTCACTCAGTTGCTTATTGTAACGATTTTGTACTGTGTCCACTACCATGGCGTGTGACATCAAAGGGACCACTCACAATGCACCCCGTGAGCCACTTCCTCCAGGCGTGACAATGTGGCCGGTGCTCTGGAGCTGCACAACTTACAGACCTCAGCTACCATCGAACAAGGTATCCTGAACGACGCAAAACTAAGGAAGAAGCGCACCGTCGACTATGGGGTTAAAGAAAACCCTCACTAACCTTAAAACAAAAGAAACTGCAATAACTCCTCAAGAAAGGTAAAACCACAGTGGACGTTCCAAAGGGAGCATCCAGCTTCCCTAAGGGCTGCTTGAGGAGATTAATAAAGGAGCCCTTTAAATTTAACCAGGAGCAATCTGCTGGCTGCACAGGTGGCCTGACAGGGCCCACTGCTGCCAAGTACATTCAAAGACACTGCAAGGAAGCAAGGCGAATGGGAAAAGCTCTTTACATTTTTTAATCTTCTGTGTTGATTTATCTTCCCCTGTGCTATGAGTGGAAGTAAGGCATTCTCCTGCCTCCCCCCAGTTTCACCTCCTCCCCAACTTACACACACACACACACACACACACACACACACACTCACAAAGTCCCCTACCCAGAGATAAACTGCATCTGTTCTTCATTCCCCTCCTTCCATTGGTATCTAAGTTACCGAGGAAGAAAGATATTAATTTTTTGCTCTAGTAGTCAGAAGATTAGAAGCATTAAAACAGATGCACCACAGTCATGCTTATTTGAGGGTTTTTTTTTTTTCATCTAAAGACCAAAAGGAAGCAAATCTAACTGGTAGATACATAAACCAGGGCTGCATTCTCAAATAGATAATTTTCTAGCTGCTGACTTTCCTCTCTTGCTCTATCTAACACCTCATATTGGTAAATACAGGGTCTGTTTTATAATGAATCTCTGGAAATCCTCTCTGTCACTCAGCCATCCAGGGAGCAGTCCTCCATGGCATGGCACGTCCCTTCACAGGCGGCTACGCCTGTTCAGAAGACATCAGAGATTCCCCAGTGGGGAAAAAAACCACAAAACAGAAGGCTTTAAAGTCAAATAAAGATTTCAGTGAGAAAGGTTGTTTTAGTTAGGGGAGGAAGAGAGCTCAGAGAAGACAGGGACTAGACTCAGAAAACGAGTGTCCTCTTCAGTACAAAGGGAAATGCAGATAAGTGGTGCCTCAGAGCAAACCAATCCTGCCCGGTCCTTAGAAACCTGAGCTTCATAAAATACAGGTTCCTGGGTGCCACCCCAAAACTGATGCTGAATCAAAACCTCTAGGTATGGAGCCTAGGAATCTGTACATTTTCAAAGTGCACCAGATGATGGAGTTTATTCGAGTTTGGCCTTTTAAGACACACAAATTCATACTGTCTTGTCCTACTAGAAGCTGACAAAGATCCTGAAGGGGGAACAAGTCACTGGGACCCTTGAGACCCTGTTTAGGGTGGGGAACTGAGAGGCAGAGCAACAGCAGTTCTCAGTGAGCAAACCATAACAGGAGATGGATATAATTTAGACATGAGTTCACAGTTCTGGAATTAAGTGGCAAGAAGAGGAATGGAAGGGAAAACGTAGATGCAGAAGGTATTAGACAGGAAAACTTAATAGACTGTGTGGACTGGTTGAATGAGAGGTGTGTTCAGACATAGTGATTCTGAGCTCTGGATGTGTGTCCCAGAACCAGCATTTTCTGTCAACCTCCACAACCTCCACCCTTGTCCTTATCTGCACTATTGCAATAGCCTCCAGACAAGTGTCCCTATGTCCACTTTGGCCCATTCCCTGCCCATCCATTCTCTTCCTCATAGACCATGGTCACCTAAAACTACACATCTGATCGTGTTATCCCCTTACTTAACATGGCCTCAAGGCCCTTCTTGATCTGACTCAGCCTCATCCCTTTCCACTCTCCCTTCCATGTCACTTCTCTACCCACATCATTTTCTTTGACTTGCACAGTTTCTTCCCACCGCCACCCCCACTTCCAAGACTTCTAGTAAGGCTGGTTTTTATGCCTGGGATGTTCTTATCCAACCCTGATTCAGTTCGCAGATCTCAGGTTAAATATCAGTTCTGCAGGGAAGATGTCCATCACCCCGAGTCTGTCAGGTCCCTTGTTATACATTCTCATGGCTCCCTGTACTTTTCCTCTGTAGCTCTTCTCATTCATGTAGTGAAGTATATTTTTGTGATTACATGATTAATGTCTAACTCTCCCACTGGAAATGCAAACTCCACTAATGCAGAGACCATATCTTTCAGTCCCTAACCTACCCAACCCCTAGAACAGTGTCTGAACTATAGTTAATACTTTTTTTACTAGGAAAAAAAAAGAAAGCCAATATACTTGAATGGCTGGGAGAATAAGAGTACCACTGAAAAGACAGGGAAACCAGGAAAGAAAAAAAATGAAGCACTTGATTTCAAGTACTGACAACATTTGACAGCAGCAAATGCAGGTGGATTTAAGTCAAGATAATAATAATAACAATTACAATGACATTTGACTTTAACAGATAATTGATAATGTATGTTGTGCTCTAGGGCTGAAAATAAAAACTTGGAACATATAATCATTTAAGTGGTAGTTAATTCCTGAGAAATCCAAATGAAAAAGTACACATAAACAATATCAGAGAACCAAATATTGAATCTTGAGGAATACCCGTGGTTAGCAGGTGGGAGGACCAAGTGAGAGAAGGATGGACCAGATGGACACGACCAACCAGGATGGTATAGTGAAATGGAGAGCACAGGGAGGGGTTTTCCAGATCTGAACTGTCAGTGATGTCAAATGCAGCAGAGAAGACAGGATGGTGAGGATTGAACAGGCTACTGGTATTGGCACAAATTTGCTCCTTGAAAAGCTGAGCACTTGAAACACTCATGGAGCTTGGGTAAGAGAAGTTGGGAGCTAGATAAGAGCCTATTTTCCAACACCTCCATATGTACATCTGAAAATGTAACCCCATCCTTAGAATAGGTCATTGTGCCCCACGGTAGGCATATTAAAGGCTCTTGAGATGGAGCCCCTTCCTCACTGTTCTACTCCCACTCAGATACTTGAGCTCCGTTTCCACTTTGTTCAACAGCATCTGTCCTGAAGGCTTGCTGACCTAGCACACATTGTGTGGTCAGATGTGATTATTCACCATGCCTTCCCATCGCCTTCTGGATGGTGGCATCTTGTTCTTATTGAAGAGATATTGGAGAAGGCACCAATGGTGTAGGAGCTCGCCCAAATCTTCTCTGAATTAGAACCCAAATTGGTTCTAATCTGAACCAACTACTTGACACATCCTCAATGAATGTTTACGGATCCTATGGTTGATGTTATGGCCTTTGATCTGTCTTCAATGTATCCATTTTTTATTTCAGCAGAGCAAAATATGTGGTGTTATAAATATCTGTGAAACATTAAATGTGAATGCAAAAATCCAAATATATGGTAGCATCCGTTCTTGAGATGCTAACTGGCAAACATAAAGGAAGACACTGGTTTGGGGAAAACACTGAAAACGTCAGTTGATGGGAGTTGGGAGTTTCTACTGGTCCATAACAACCCTGACACCCTAAAGTGTGTAAATCAGATAAAGGCCAAAGAAGTCACTAATTTAAGATTTCCCATAAAACGATAAGGTAATACTGGAAATCAACATATGTACTCCATCATCTAGCTTAGAGCACAGGAATAAAAACACAAGAGCTAAAAAAATAGAACTGATCAATTTGCATCCAGAAGTGACCACTTAGAAAGCCACTTTCTTCTAATATTGATTAGCAGACAGATGAAAATCTAAAAAAAGGAGTTTTACTGAACTGTTGCTCCCCACCCATTTGCCAGTTTACTTGGCAAATGTGCCCACCTGTGGACAAACCCATCCTTGGTTCCCTAGAACCAGTGGCATAATCAATTATCAGAATGTTCACATGTGAACTTAGAGACCCATGATTAAGCTAAACAAGAAGTTAAACTCCTCCAACCCCTTGCTTTGACATCATCAGCCTTGTGTTCTCTGCCCGCCTGTCCACCAAAAGATAGATTTGCTCATTATAAGCAGCCCCAGATACATGAAGAATGGCTTTAATTGTCTGCAATTTCAAGATGAGCCGTCAGTGTATAATCTAAAAGTGGAAGGAAGCAGACGGTAGTCCCACTCTCTCTTCAGTACATTCAGACCACATCTGACATCCATAATCCACCCTCAGAGCCATACTTTATTAGGGATGTAGACAACCTGAAGTAAGTCTAAACCTCAGTAGACAGAAGGCCTCAAACAATGTCATGTGAAAACACGTTGAAGAAACTGAGGCTATTCTTTTCAGAGAAGAGTAAGATGGGGTAGGATGCAAGGTGGGGAGATAGGAGGGTAACAGTGCATTGTTGAGCTGTCCACCAACGTCATTGATTTTTCCATCTTCTCCACTATACTGTGAACATCACAAGTGCAATGACCATTTTTCATTGTATTGGGGCTCCAGGGCAGCTCTGGGCCTATAAAAGATACTCAATAAATATTTGGCTTTTAAAAAAAGTGAATGAATGATAATTGCCTTCTAATTTTCAAAGAAATGCAATGTGGAATTTGTTCTCTGTGGTCCCAAATAATAGAATCAGGAACAATGAGTAGAGAAGGTATAAGGAGAAAGCTTTCATATCAGTATAAAGAATATTTTCCTACAGAGCTCTTCTTTAGAGAATGAGAACTTCTTCCTCAGAAGTATCTAACAGAGACCAGCCAAGTTTGGGGCACTGACAATGATGCAGAGGAGATTCAAGCATCAAGTGAGTTTACTTAGGTCATGGCTCTCAACCCTGGCTGCAGAGTAAAAACACTTAGGGTTTTGTTTTTATTTTAATACAGATGCTTAGGCACAATCCCAAGAAACTTGGTTTCAGTTGGTCTAGGACATCAGTATTTTAAAATACTCCCCAGATAATTCTACTGTGCAACTCTAGTTGAGAATCATTAGTCTAGATGAAAATTTAAGGTTCCTTCCAAACTTAGATTCTATGATTCTACATCTCAGGAAATGGGAGCTTCCACTCAAAATACTCCAATTTTGACTGACTGCCTAGCTCATTAGATGTTCTCTAACGCTGATTAAACTAATGAGGCATCTAAGGCGATATTCCAAACAGAAGGATAGAAAATTGGCAAGAGACAGAGAGAGAAAGAGACAGAGAGAGAGAGAGAGTGAGAGGGCACAAGCTGTATTAAAGCACATATCTTAATTTGTAGTTTGTGAATTCTAAATAATTGAATTTGCACTTTATCAAAATTTCAGAAAGTACTGGCTGTGCAAACACGCAAAGTTCTTCTCCTGATATTTCCTGATATGGAACCATCACCAGTTGGATCACCAGTAGGTGTGGATTTAATCAGAGACCTCAAAATTCTCAAATGTCAAAATGCTATCTGACCTTTCAGCCTGAAGACTGAAAATACCCCAAGTGAATGGGAGAGTGCATATGGCTGTTAGAATGCAAGTAGGTGACAATCAGATCATTTCATATGCTGCTTTTTATCCCGAACTATTTTAGTAAAAGTCTGCTCTTTGGTAAATGAATAATTCACTTATATTTCAAATGTATTTTAAATGCACCACATTTGAAAGCAGGATAAGATATATTTAAATAATATGTTATCACTTTTTAATAGGTTGAGAAGTGGTTTGGGGCGTTGCTCAAGATAGAAGCAGCCAGTCAGCTGCGCACCTAGTAAAATGGAGATGAGATGGACACCGGACCCTTTTCTTCAATCCGATAACTGGAGGCAAATTCCACTGGATAGCTTTTACAGTTCAAGATTTCCAGTTTCAGGTTCACTTTAACTTACCTTCCCAGATCCTGATTTTGCTACCTAAGTCCGTTCAGTACTTAGTTGCCACTACCTGTTGTTCCCTATGATTGAGAATTCAATTCATTTACATTTACATTCATAGACGAGACCATAATTCTAGAATAAATTTATCATATCATTAAAACATAAAAGTCTTAAAAACATACTTAGACAAATATTATTAATTTCCAACAAAGAAAGTTGCAGGGTGGGAAGGCACAATGCCAGGTCTATAATAAGTGTTCAAAGATACTAGAATGCAGTGACTAAAGGTCACTTCTTCAAGCAGAGACAGGTATGTGGTATCTACCATCCAAGTAACACAGAGAGTGCTTTTACACAGTATGTTTAAAGAGAATGGTTAGGGATGATTACTATATTCTTGGTAAAAAGCTTCAGAAATTGAAAACATTACTTTCAAGAATAAAAACCCCACCTGGTACTAAGATTCATGGCCAAATAATTTTATCTATACAAACATTGTCTCTTTTTATTCTGCTCCATGTAAAGTAAGTACTATAAGAGGAATTGGGTGAGGTTTTCCATTTTAAATAGGATGATAAGGGAAGGCCTCACTGAAAAGGTGACATTTGAGCAAAGACCCTAAGAAAGTGAGGGAACTATGCACATCTTGAGCGAGAAAGTTCCAAGCAGAGTGAACAACAAGTAAAAATCTCGTGAGGCAGGAACGGCTGGAGTATTGGAAGCCAGGGTGGTCACTGACACACATAGTAAGAGAGGAGGGGGCTACTGGGGCTATTAGGACATTAGCTCAGAAACAGGTGTGAAGGGACTTCCCTGGTGGTCCAGTGGTAAAGAATCTGCCTTCCAATGCAGGGGACGCAGGTTCAATCCCCGGTTGGGGAACTAAGATCCCACATGCCACAGGGCAACTAAGCCCACGCCACTATTGAGCCCGTGTGCCTCAACTAGAGAGCCTGCATGCTGCAAACTACAGAGCCCATGTGCTCTGCAGCCTGCACGCCCCTAGAGACAGAAAACCTGCATGCCACAATCAGAGAGAAGCCCATGCACGGCAAGGGAAAAAAAGATCCCACATGCCAAAACGAAGACCCAACTCAGCCAAAAATAAAAATTAATTAATTAATTATTTAACAACAAAAGAAACAGGTGTTAAGAACCTTGTAGTAAGAGCTTCATAAGGACTCTGGCTGTTACTCTGAGTGAAATGTGGATCTATTCAAGGTTTTGAACACAGGAGTAACATAATTTGACTTTGGTTTTTAAAGGATCACTCTGACTGCCATGTTGAAACTCCACTACAGGGGGCCAAGGCAGAAGCATGGAGGAATCATTCAGGAATGACGCTGCAATAAACCAGGTGAAAGAGGGTGGTACATGGGACCAGGGTGATAGCAGGAGAGGTGATAAGAGGTGGTCAGATACTGAATATTTGAGCATATTGAAAATAAAACCAATAAACTATATTGATACACTGAAACTAGAATGTCAGATAAAAGGTAAATTAAGGATGACTTCAAGCACTTGGGCCCAAGCAACTGAAAGGGAGGAATTGCCCTTTATTGATAAGGAAATATTAGGAGGATCATTAGGGGGAGAACAGAAGTTCAATATGAGACATACTAATTTTTTAACATGCCTATTAAAATCCAAGTAGGGCTTCCCTGGTGGCGCAGTGGTTGGGAATCCACCTGCCGAAGCAGGGGACGCGGGTTCGTGCCCTGGTCCTAGAGGATCCCACATGCCGCGGAGCGGCTGGGCCCGTGAGCTATGGCCACTGAGCCTGCACATCCGGAGCCTGTGCTCCGCAACGGGAGAGGCCACAGTAGTGAGAGGCCCGCGTACTGCAAAAAAAAAAAAAAAAAAAATTCAAGTAGAGAGTTGGGTAAGCATACGATTATATGCATTTCAAGTCCATAGGAGAGTTTCAGGCCAAAGATAAAAATCTGGGAGTCCTCAGCAGACAGATGATGTTTAAATCCATGAGTCTGGATGGGCCTGGGTGTAGGCAGAACAGGGAAGACATCCAAGGACTGAACCCTAGAGAATCCAATATTTACAGGTCAAGAAGCTCAGGCTGCACCAACGAAAGGGACTGAGACGGAGTGGCCACTGAGGTGTGAGGAAACCAGAAGAGTGTGATGGATTCCCTGGAATCCAAGGGAAGAAACTGTTACAAGAATATAAGAGTATAAGCAAACATGTTAAATACTGTGACAGAGCAATTAGAATCGGGACTGGGAACTGTTTCTACCAATGGGGAAGGCACTGATGGTCACTATGAGTAGTTTGGCGGGAGTGGAGGAGATAGAAAGCCTGAGTGGAGTGGATATTAAGACAGGAGGAAAGGGAAGGGGATCAAGATGGTGGAGTAAGAGGACATGGGGCTCACCTCCACCAACAAACACAACAAAAATACATCTACATGTGGAACGATTCTCACGGAACACTAACTGGAAACTGGCACAAGAACTCCTACACAGTCAAGGTTGCAAGAAAGATTCCCATGTAATTGGGTAGGATGGGGAAAAAAGCACTGAATCAAGACCTGTGCTCCTAAGGAGGGAACTAAGAGGAAATGGAAGACCACACAGATGGACTCTCATCCTGGAGAGTGAGCAGGTCAGGCCACAGACAGGGCGTCCCAGTCCTGGGGTCATATGCAGAGGAGACAAGACCCCTTGGCTGCTTAGAGAACGGCTAGGCCAGAGAGAAGGGCTGGAGAAGCCTAGACTCCACTCACAAGGAACGACAGGTGCTGGCTTGCAACCAGACAGGGCGAAGAGAGGTCTGCCCTAGTGAATGCCACCTCGCCGCACTGCCCAGTCCAAGCCGAGTGAACACCCCAACCCTGCTCACTCCACACCACAGCTTGGCCCTGGATCTAGGGCAGCCAGGTCCTGGGAAAAGACTTGATCTAGGGATGCTGAGATGACCCGGGGGCCTGAGGTGTGGTCCAGGTGGGAAAGTGGCAGCCACTGTTAGCACTTACTCAAACAGCACCCCAGAAGCAGTCCAGACTTCTGACAGCAGCTCAGTCACTCGAATCCCTGCAACCAACATATCGAGATCCCCAGTCCCAGCTGAGCAAACACTCTGGCCCGGCCCACTCCACACCATTACCTTGCACTACATCTGGGACAACCACAACAGGGGAAAAAACATGACCTTGGACTGCATCTGAACGGAGCCACAGATGCCTTCACAGGTAGTGCATCAGACCTCTGAAAGCACACGATCCCCACTTATTACAGCTACTCCTCTCCTTTGGGGCAAAGGCCCCAGTGCAGGGAGAAGAAAAAACACACTTAAAGAGAACACAGTCAGCTCAAGCCTGACCCTCAGGGCATCTATCTGCTCCATCAACTTGGGGAGCAGACCTCAACCCTGACAGGGCAGTGATGGCCACTGAGCAGACAGGAAGTCCTGCCTCACACTCTGCACAGGCTCTAGCTCTTCCAACACCAGTCACACCCCTTATCAAGGTGATAGCAGCCAGCACACCCTGAGGAAACACATGGCTGGTAAACACAATAAATCCAGCCATCACACCAAAGACATCAACAGAAGGACTCTCACACATAAAAACACCCCTTCAAGACCACAGTAGACAACGGTTTCACCTAAATTCATAAAGACAGAGGAAGTTAAATAAAATGAAAGGGCACAGGAACTACTCCCAATTGAAAGAGCAAGAGAAAACCTCTGAAAAAATAAATAATGAAACAGAGAAAATCAGTCTATCAGACACTGAGTTCCAAAGTTGGTAATAAAACTGCTAACTGAATTAAGAAAGAGAATCAATCTAAACATAGATCATTTTAAAAAGGAACTAGAAACTATAAAGAGAACTCAATCAAAAATAGATAATTCAATTCCTGAGATAAAAAGTACTCTAGAAGCAATGAACAGCTGACTAAATGACACAGAAGAATGTATAAGTGATCTGGAAGATAGAATAATGGGAATCACCCAATTAGAACAGCAGACAGAAAGACAAATTTTTAAAAAGCAACATATGAGATTTATGGGATAATATAAAACATGCCAACATGTGCATGACAGGGGTTCCAGAAGAAGAAAGAGAGAGAGAGAAGGGGATCAAAAAATGTATTTGAAGAAATTATGGCTAAAAACTTCCCAAACCTAAAGAAGGAAACAGATATAAAAGTACAGAAAGAACAGAGGGTCCCCAACAAGATGAACCCAAACAGATCCACACTAAGACATATAATCCAAATAGCAGAAGTCAAAGATAAAGAGAGAATTTTAAAAGCAGCAAGAGAAAAACAGAGAGTCAAATACAAGGGAACCCCCATAAGGCTATCAGCAGATTTCTCTGCAGAAACTTTGCAGGCCAGAAGGGAGTGGCATGATATATTCAATGTCCTGAAAAGGAAAACCTGCAACCTAGGATTCTCTATCCAGCAAGATACCATTTAGAACAAAAGGAGGGGACTTCCCTGGTGGTCCAATGGTTAAGAATCCACCTTCTAATGCAAGGGATGTGGGTTCAATACCTGGTCGGGAACTAAGATCCCACATGCCGTGGGGCAACTAAGCCCGCATGCCACAACTACTGAGCCCATGTGCTCTAGAGCCTGCACGCTACAACTAGAGAAGCCCTCGCACCACAACCAGAGAGAAGCCCACACGCCGCAACAAAGAGCCTGCATGCCGCGACAAAGACCCAGCGCAGCCAAAAAATAAATAAATAATAAATTTAAAATTTATACATTAAATAAATAAAATTTAAAAAGCAAAAGAACATATTAAGAAATAGAATAAAAGGAGAGATAAAGAATTTCTCAGATAAGCAAAAACTAAAGCAATTCAACAATATGAAAACTACCCTAAAAGAAATGTTGAAGGGTTTCCTCTAAATGGAAAAGAAGTGAGACTATAATTCTCTATTAAAAAAAAAGAGAGAGAGAGAGAGAGAGAAAATCCTAATTGGAAACGCAAAGATATAGTAATGATTGAAAATCACTTAAATAAGACAGTATGTAGATTAAAACACAAACAAAAAAAAAAGTAAAAGCAACTGTAACTACAATAAACAGTAAAGGGATAAGCATGAAGATGTAAAATATGACATCAAATTCACAAAATGTCAGGGAGAAGAGTAAAAACTGTAGATTTTTTAAAATGTGTTTGAACTTAAATGATTATCAATTTAAAGCAAGTAGATATAATTATAGGCCAACATATATGAACCTCATGGTAACCTCAAATCAAAAACTGACGAGAAATACACAAAAACCAAAAAGAAAGGAACTCAAGGAGACTACAAAAGAAAATCATCAAATCACAATGGAAAAAACAAAAAGAAGAATAAATGAACACAGAATAACTATAAAAACAACAGGAAAGCAAGGAATAAAGTGGCAATAAGTACATACCTATCAATAATTACTTTACATGACAATGTATTAAATGCTCTGATCAAAATACATAGGGTGGCTCACTGGATTTAACAAAAAAAAAGACCTTTCAATATACTACCTACAAGAGACTCAATTCAGGGTGAAAGACACACATAGACTGAGAGTGAGGGGATTGGAAAAAGATATTTCATGCAAATGGAAATGACAAGAAAGGGGTAGCAATATTCATATCAGACAAAATAGACTTTAAAACAAAGGCTAGGGCTTCCCTGGTGGCACAGTGGTTGAGAGTCCGCCTGCCAATGCAGGGGACACGGGTTCGTGCCCCAGTCCGGGAAGATCCCACATGCTGTGGAGTGGCTAGGCCCATGAGCCATGGCCACTGAGGCTGCACGTCCGGAGCCTGTTCTCTGCAACGGGAGAGGCCACAACAGTGAGAGGCCCGCGTACCGCAAAAACAAACAAACAAAAGAAAACAAAGGCTATAACAAAAGACAAAGAAGGACATTATATAATAATAAAGGGATCAATACGAGAAAAGGATATTACATTCATTAACATATACATACCCAATACAAGAGCACCTAAATATATAAAGCAAATATTAACAGACATAAAGGAAAAAACTGACAATAATACAATAATAGTAGGAGACTTTAACACCCCACTGACATCAATGGACAGATCATCTAGACAGAAAATCAATAAGGCAACAGAGGTCCTAAATGACACAATAGACCAGTGGACTTAATTGATATCTACAGGACACTACATCCAAAAACAGCAGAATACACATTCTTTTAAAGTGTACAGGTAATATTCTCCAGGATATATCAACATACTTGATCCCAAAACAAGCCTCAACAAATTTAGGAGGACAGAAATTATTTCAAGCATCTTTTCTGATTACAACAGTATGAAACTAGAAATCAAATACAGGAAGAAAAACAGGAAACAAAGAAACACGTGAAGACTAAACAACATGGTACTAAAAAAATCCAATGGGTCAATGATGAAATCAAAGAGAAAATCAGATAATACCTCAAGACAAATGACGATGAAAACACAACCTTACGAAATCTATGGGGTGCAGCAAAAGCAGTTCTAAGAGGGAAGTTCATAGCAATACAGGCCTTCCTCAAGAAATAAGACAGATCTCAAATACACAACCTAACCTACTACCTAAAAGAATTAGAAGAAGAAAAACAAAGCCCAAAGTCAGCAGAAGGAAGGAAACAATAAAGATCAGAGAGGAAATTTAAAAAACAGAGACCAAAAAACAAAAGAGACCAACAACAACAGTAATAGAAAAGATCAATGAAACCAAAAGCTGGTTCTTTGAAAAAATAAACAAAAGTGATAAACCTTTAGCCAGGCTCACCAAGAAGAAAAGAGAAAGGACCCAAATAAACAAAATAAGAAATGAAAGAGGATAAATAACAATCAATATCACAGAGATATTTTAAAAATCATAAGAGAATACATGACAACAAATCAGAGAACCTAGAAGAAACAGACAAATTTCTAGAAACACAGCATGCCAAGACTGAGTCAAGAAGAAACAGACAGCCTGGAGGGGTGGGATAGGGAAGGTGGGAGGGAGGGAGACGCAAGAGGGAAGAGATATGGGAACATATGTATATGTATAACTGATTCACTTTGTTATAAAGCAGAAACTAACACACCATTGTAAAGCAATTATACCCCAATAAAGATGTTAAAAAAGAAAAAAGAAAAAACAGACAATTTGAACATACTGGTCATTAGAAGTGAAATTGAATCTGTAATTTAAAAAAAACTCCCAGCAAACAAAAGTCCAGGACCAAGATAGCTTCACAGGGGAATTCTTACCAAACATACAAAGAATTTCAGAGTGTGCCCTTCGCTTCAATTTTTTGAAATAGTTTGAGAAAGATAAAAGACACAAACTACTATATATAAATAGATTAGCAACAAGGATATACTGTATAGCACAGGGAATTATATGCATTATCTTGTAATAACTTATAATAAAATATCATCTGCAAAAATACTGAATCACTACGCAATATACCTAAAACTAACGCAATATTGTAAGTCAAATATACTTAAATTTTAAAAGAAAAGGCAGGAGGTGAGGCAGTAGAAAGAGCAGGTGTAGACAATCTAAGTAGCCATCACTGACTACAGGAGCCAATGAAGAACTAAATAGACTTATCCCCGATTTAAGCAGTAGAAATCGGCACATATAAAATGGGCCTATATTCTACTCACAGAGGAAAGAAAGAGCTGCTTATCTCTTTGTAATAAGGTAAGACGTTTATTCAACTGCTCATTTTGTCAGCCTACCTGGCTTCTGAATCCAATGTCACAGTGTTCCTGATCAATTTGACAAACTCGGGTGTCAGGCTTAGATTTCAGCTCCAACAGTTTTCGAGGCCCTCATACAAATCCACACCCCAAATGCCTCAGGCCTCCACCCAATCAATAAATTACAGTTAATGCCCTTAGGGAAAATGGTCTTTGATGAGACTCAGCGTTAGCAGCCAATCCAAGCCCACTAACTTCCACATCTGGAAATAGGTAAGGAAAATGAGGCTGATGGCTTCAATTTAGTTCTCATTTATCAGCGACACAATAACCCGACTCAAGGACTTACAATTCAGGGTGATTGGATGACTTTGCTGAGTAGAGGTCCGAGACCGAAACAATAAGGAGGCTGAAGGTCAGGATTCAGGATTACTGGTAGTTATTTCAAATGACCAGGTTTATAGTCAGGGAGCAAGAATAAAAGGCACCAAATAAGATGCTCAGAGGCTCAAACCCAGAAAAGCCATCAAGCTAACACAGTATAATATAATTCACAGCTCTCCTGGGACTTTTGACTCTTAAATACATATATATATTTAAATTAAGTGATTACAATAAACCTTACATTTCTACAGCTTAATGTCCTCCAAAACACTTTACTGTCTGGTATTTGTTTTCTTTTTTTTCATTTGAGTCCCTTAGCAGACAATAATATTCTCCATTTCATAGATGGAAAAATCAAGCTTTGGAGGGTGAGTTACACAGAACAGCAGTGATGGCCAATAAAAAGCACACTTTGTTTCAGTGAATAACACACTCCCCTGATGAGAGAAGGAATTGGCTGTTGAGTTTGACAAAATTCGGAGAGTATATGTAACGGGGTGAAAAGAGTTTTATCTGTTAACACCAGAATGCTTCTTAAGGAGAAAACAGCCTGCAGTTAGGAAAATACTTCGATAAATAGCCGATTCTGGTTTGCCCAGAACAATCCCAATTTTTTGCCTTTTGTCCTGGAGAAATTATTAATATTGCCTACTTGTACTTTCAAAGGTGTTCCAGTTCCTAGGATGTGGTCACCCTATTGACTATCTAGGCAGGGAGGGAGGTGAGACCCCACCAGAGAGGGAGGGTCAGCAGGAAATGAGGCAGCAAAGGGATGGCCAAGCTGCTCTGCACTGACATAAACAGGAATGGAGAGAAGAGCCAGAAGAGAGAAGAAAGCAGTTAGAAGAAACTAGGCCAGTTACATGGGGCTGGCACTCTGTAGGGGGTTAGCGGCCACATCCCCAGTCGCAGGGTGACCTTAGGATATCTCGTTTCCAATTTAAAATTCTTTTCATTCCCAAGTTGTAAAACCTTGCCCTGCCCTCCCTTTTCTCCACTTCAGTCACATCTACTATACATAAAAATGCTTTATGTAAGTTTTTTTAATAGAAATTAAAGAAATTCAAGTTATATAGGTAGGGCTAAGAGGCACCAAACAAAGAGAACACACAAAGGACAGGTGATGATGCAAAAACCAAAATACAGGAAACCAGAAACTTAGAGCCAGAGTTGACCATGAACATGTGAGCCCCCCAGGGATTCTCAAAATCTACAGGACCCAGTATGGAGCTTTGGGACAACTTCCTGTAACTCACAGAGCAGGAACACCCAGGTCACACTTGGGTTGCATGAAGAGTAAACACGATGGGGACTGACAGCTGTTCAATTAATCAGAAAAGTCAGTTGAAGCTCCTTAAACATTTGATTCAAACTTAAACCTATAACTGCACATTTATTTACCAAGGTATTCATGCAGAGCCAAGGCTGCTGCTTCTACTATGAGTCTGTTGATTGGAGTTCTTACTGGTTTTCTTGCATAAACCACATCCATAATGCAGCATCTAATTTCTTTAGATGAGGCAAAACAATCTAAATGCAGAATTCTCCTAGACTTTTATAATATTCTTCTAATCTTTTGCAGATGGTTTGTCCATCCCTAATTTGAGAACAATCCTCCTTAGCCACTTGTTTTACCAAATCTTTCCAAAGAAGCTTAGCTTTCACAGCAACGCTTTCTTCTTGCATTAATGTCCCATCTACTTATGTAATATTTAATAAAATTACATAATTATGATAACAAAGACAGCTGGCATAAACAAGTCTGCCACAAAGGCAGCTGACTCTTGAGAAGTGAAGTCATCCATGGGAGCAGAAGTGGTTGGTATATTAAGAGCATTCGGTTTACCACACGTCTCGACAGTGTCCCGTGTTTCACAGAGGAGAGAGAGTTCTATTATTCCAAGGAGCTTACTAAATGGAGGTAAAGTTTTTAAAGTTTCTATTGGATTTATACCTAATTTTCCTGAAGAGTTGAACAGCTTGCCAATGCAAAGCACACGGAACAGTGGCCATGCCCTGCTCCATCCAATGGTCACATCCCTGTCAATGCCCAGACGTTCCGTGTGCTGTTCCTCCTGATCTCCATTCAGTGGGACGGACCTGGCTCAGAAGCAAGAGAACCACCCCCGTCATGGGAAAAAATCACTCCCATTCCTAACTGAATAATTTTATTGTGTGATGGACTTTGACATACGCTCAAACGTCAGTGAAGTCCCTTAAAGGAAGCCAAGCTGTGCCAAAAGCCAGACAGAACAGCTCCAGGAAACTCTTAACAAGAAGCTGTAACATTTAGTGGTAATGACTAAACGCATGCATGTGGTGTAAATTAGGACTCTCTTCCCCTGGAAAGGGCAGAGAGCTAAATCTAAGAAACAGTCAGAGAAAGCAAATTTTCTCCTAATCAGAAAAGCACAATCATGGTGAAGTTGAACAGGTAAATGGAGCTGGTGTATACAATTAGGAACCTTTTTCTTTTCCTCCAAACTGTGAGAAAGGAAAGGTGGGTATCTGAGGAGAAGAAAGTTAGAAACTTCTGGAAGATGACTTCCTTGGTTAATTGAGGAGACAGGTTAAGCCTTGATAATTGTCTTTTTTAAAGAAGAGCTGAAAACACCTACAGCCCGAGGAAGTGCCTGAATTTACAGGGATTTCTGATGTCAGAAATTCTAAAGTGACAGCATCCTTTCTTTAAAGTTATAGATTTTTTTAAAGGATTGATATTAAGTACAAGAAGCACTTAATAAGGAAGATTTCTAAAATACCCATGTTTTGTGTTTCTTTTAAATTTTATCCTGCTTATATATATTCTTCATAGATATAGTGTTTAATAAATACAGATGGTGGGGAACTTAGTACAAAAGGTGGTTGTTTTTATAAGAAAGGCAAAATTGAGTAAAAGAAATGTATGTACCATTGTCTTTGGAACTCAACCTCACCAGTAGGTCACCTAGGAATCCACATCTGAGGCAGTTTAGTTAATCAGATCTAGAACTGCAGGGAACCCAGACAGCAAACTGAAAATGAGAACTGTTTTCTCAAGAAAACAAGAACTGGCAACTGGCAGAAGGTGGGGGATGTAAAATTGACAAAGTTAACTGGATGTTTTGTTTGTTTTTATATTTAAAAGATGTAGGGCTTCCCTGGTGGTACAGTGGTTAAGAATCTACCTGCCAATGCAGGGGACACAGGTTCAAGCCCTGGTCCGGGAAGATCCCACATGCTGCGGAGCAACTAAGCCCATGCACCACAACTACTGAACCTGAGCTCTAGAGCCCAGGAGCCACAACTACTGAGCCTGCGCCTCAACTACTGAAGCCCACACGCCTAGAGCCCGTGCTCTGCAACAAGAGAAGCCACCACAATGAGAAGCCTGCGCACCGCAACAGAGACCCAACACAGCCAAAAATAAATAAATAAATTTATTTTAAAAATAAAGATGTTAAAAAAAAAAGCAAAGAGATTAAATGAAAGTTACTGTTTGGGGGCCTGGGGAACAAAGATGCAAATTGTATTTTACCTGCAGCCAACTTTGCTGAAGAAGAGAGACTCTGGTTCCAGCCTAGCTTTTGTGGTGTGAAGTTGGGAGGCAGATATTAGTGGAGTCTCCACACTTCCCTCCTTTCTCTCATTCTCCCCCAGCTCAAATTCATGGCAGGGAGGCCCACGCTGAGGCCTCTGCGGGAAACCATCAACAACTGCTGCTAATGGGAAACCTATTAATGGGACGAGGAAAGCTAAGAGTGTCATGCAGATGATATTTATAATAGAAGAAAAAGAAACTATGCACTAAGCTAAAGCAAGAGCTGGCCAGGCTAGGCACTGTTCAGTCCAGTAAAGAAAAAGCTGCAGCCCTCCTAGAGAAAGGAAAGTTATCACACCTCTAAAGGTTTCCACAATATCACAGCATCATTGCAACCGCCAAACCCTGGGAGTAATGACACAACATTCACAGTGCACCATAAGGCCTCACAGGACACCAGCGTTAAACAACAGCAGTGGACGGACATTTTTCTTAACTTGCGTTTTTAGGAAGCAGTGTTAACCCATAGGAAATAGACTGTGGGTGGGTCTCCAAAACCTGGGCTAAATCCAACTGCAACAAAACACGTCGTGAATCAAATTCAAATATGCCCATTATAGCAGAAGAGCATGACTGTACGAGTATTTTCCAAGCCCTGCTACATCACCTGGTTTTACTAAGCTAACCCAAATTCATCTTTAGATTTTGAAGATTTCCATCCCACCCATTCTGGTAATATTAACACACCTGAAAGTCTGGAACAATGGTTCTCAAAGTCTGCTCCCCAGACCAGTAGCATCAGCATCACCTGGGAACTTTTTTGTTACAAATGCAAATACTCAAGCTCCACTTGAAGTCAAGTTACTAGGAAAATCTGGGGTTGGAACCCAGAATCTGTGTTTTAACAAGCCCTCCAGTTGATTCTGATATACATTCAAGTTCGAGAACCACTGATCTCAAATTTGGCCACGTGCTGGAATCTCCTAGGAACCTTTAAAAAATAAAATGCTGATGCCTAGCTCCTACCTCCTCCACCAGCTCCCGTTAACTGGCATCAGGTGAAGCCTAGGCGTCTGGCTTGTTTTAAAACTCCCCAGGTGATCTGAATGCGCAAGAAAGTTTGTAAACCTCTAGAACATACTCGGGAAATAAATGTCAACAGACAAGTTCTGTTACCTGAGGCAAAAATTATACAAGTAGACAATAGGTGTTCAGAGCCATCAATTACAAAGAATAGCAAGTAATCTATACTGATAGACTCAACAATGTTTTTCTTTGATCATATTTCAACAAAAGAAAAAAATGAATTTTCCAACAAAGGTCTTAGGCTTGATTTATTTAAATGTATGTTTGAGATCTCCTGTTTTGTCCTTGCTGCTAGAGAACTCAGAGGCTACTTTTTGACCTTTGGAATTTTCTCTCTCCCTTTTATAGTACCTGACTCCTATTCTTTTATACGTATGGGAAAGTCCTATTGCCAGGCTCTGGCACTGAAGCACATGTATCCCCGGGCTATGCAGTGATCTGTCATGGGATCCAAGAAGCCAGGGACAATGGTGACTCATATGTCTGGAGACCCCGATTTAATCAAAGTTAGGTCATTAAAAACATCTTAATACTAGGACAAACACAGATATATTATGAATTGAAATTGAAAGGCAAATTTGGATCATTCTGGGTTCTTCCCCCAGGTCTCCCAAGAATGGTACCTATTTACTGTCTTCTGCCATTAGATGCACTTCACTAGGAAAGCTGGAAAGCCACAGACATGGTATATATGAGCCTTATTGAAAACTGCCTGGAGTTATTTTGCAAAAAGATGTAATATAAACAAATAAAGGCAGGAATTGTCCCTTGAGTTCTCTTCTATGTAATTATTCAAAACCATTATTATTAGTATCTCTCCTCCTTCAAACACTCTTTATTCTTTGCATTGCATCAGACACCAATATTCAATAAAGAGAAAGAAGTTTTTCCCCATGGGACATGATTGATACATGAGATCCCACTGTAGGAGACATGCAGAATACCTCTGAAATAATAATGGAGCTAACCCCTTAACTTTTCTTAATGAGAATGGAGGCTGGGACTGGCCTTCCAGGTGAGGACTTGTGTCTCCAGAGGCCTACGGCAGGAGCAAGTCAGGACTTCGTGGTAGAGAAACAAGGGAACAGGGCAGGAAGCAAAAAGGAGATAAGTTGTTGAAATTGAGATTCAAGGCAGAAACTTGTAAAAACTTATAAGGCAAAAGCCTGAGAAAAAAGGGCGCCCTTACCCTCTCCGCGAAGAATGAGAGAGGAGAGAAGGAATCAAAAACCCAAATCAAGACTGCAACTTCAAGGAGAAACTGTCAGCATTTCGCAGAGAATTCTGGTGCCATATTTATAACACCCAAAGCGTTTATTGTTCAGCCTTTCCTCTGTCCTCTAGGTGAAAAATAGAACTCTGCTTCTCAGAGCTTTTACCAAAAAAGGGCAATAAAATTCTCCATAGAGCTGGCCCTGTCTCCCAGGCTTTCCTGCTTTCTAACCAAGTTTGAGCTTGGAGAATTGGCACTTTGGGGTGTATTTCATGTAACTCTGGCTTGAGGCACTGGCACACTGCACTACGTTTGGGGGCTTCTCACTTCTGCTGTGTTCCATCCAGCGCAGATGGCAGCACAGATAAATGCAGCACCCCTTGGGTTTGTCAATATTTTGGAGAAATGCAGTTTCTCTCTTTTTGTCAGAAAAGATTAAAATATAAAACTCCTAACTATCCTTAGGACTAACCATTCTCAGCAACAAGATAAGCATATCCCTTTCCCAGAAAGTTACAGAGATAATCGGCTCACATTCCACGAATACTGCACTAGGAGCCATGGCATATTAGAACCGACCACCCAGTCCATACTCTGCTCCAACAATGAGGAAGAGGCAAGATGGCCTTCTCAGGGCCACACAGCCAATGAGACCAGAATCCCAGACTCCTAGTTTAGCTCAATTTTCCTCCCAATCCACCTCTCCACTACCTTGAATGCCACAGAAACCAGCAGGGCTGAGAGCTGCCGTTGCCACCAGCAAATTATTGATAAATGAAGCAGAATGAAATCTAATGGGATGGGAGTGAAGACTTGACACTTGATGAGGGTGGGAAATGGATGCACACACAGGAAGCAGCGAGCCGACTTGCAACAGGTCTTTGGCTCGTAGGGAAGCACTGAGGGCAGATCACACCACCAACCAGCAGAGAGGGCCGAGCAAGGCCTTGCAGGGAGTGCCAGAGGATGTCCTCAGAGCCTGGCCTAGGGCACAGACCCTCTTGTTTCACTTCTGGTTTGATGCTCTGGACGGGTACAAGGTATAAAGTCTGCTCCCAGGGAAGTAGAAAGTACAACAGATATTCTAGAAAATTGATTTTAGCTCTGTGTCCGTATCTATAAGATGGAATCATTACCCCCACCCTGTAATAAAATGAAGTGAGGTATGTGAGCTTGTATGCAAATTATAAAGGTGGGTGAGAGAGCACTTTTATTTATAAACACAATCCCTACTACCTCAGGGGCAAAAATACTAGGCCTTTAGGGAATTTCTAACAGAGTCCCTAGGTTTAGAGATGGAGAAAGTATGTAGCGAAATGAGAACAAACTTTGGAAACAGAGCCGGGTTTACACAGCAGCTGAGTGACCCTAAGCAAATTCCTGAACTTCTCCAAACCTCAGTTTCTTAGCACGTATTAGGAAATTAGTAAATCGTACCATAAAAGAAGAAGAGGAGAAGAAGGGGGGGAGGGGGAGAGAGAGAGGGAGGAGGGATAATAATAAAAACAAAGATGCTAATAAAGCTCTCCCTGAGAAAGAGGCAATCTCAGGGCCAAGACAAAATCTTTCTTCTAAATATTCATTCATGATTGCAAACCTAATCCCAGCTGGGCTTCTCTAGACACACCTTTGTCCCGAAAAATCTTCCCCCTGTCCCTTTCTGATCGTCCAGGAGTGGAAAGCCAAACTCCAGTCACGGTTTAATCTTCAAATCAGGGCTAGAAATACACCAACTAGCACAAAATAAAAAGGGAAGGGAAAAAACAATCTGTCAAAACCATCAGTTTTACAAGTAACTAACCAAGAGAATCAACTATTCATTACATAATTTTGGAAAATTCTTAAAAATAATTGGAAATGATTGCCTATATTTGACTTTCTTATTATACACACAAGAAATTAGAAATTCCTTCAGGAAGTGAAAGAAACAAAGGCGGAAAACAACGACAGGTATATTGGGCAGAAATGATAGAAACCACAGTTCTCCGATCTGGGTCAAAAATATTAAACAAAGAAAAAACACTCATTATTCTGTCAGCTCTAAGACATTTTCAGCTTGCTCAAACTGGAACATATCCCCCTGTGGTCTTGTAAAACTCACTGAATTGGAGTAAAGTGGTGTAAGTAGCAGCTTCATCTTCAAAGGTGCCATGTAAAATATACATATTAGCAAGCAGGGGTTTCTCACTCTTATTCCCTCTCTCTGTTTCCCGCTCTGTTCCAAGCCCCAGCCACGTCTTAGTAGCATAATACTGAGAACTGTTTACATGGGCCTGCACCTGCCACTGCCTCCAACACCGAGGCCTCAGCCTCTGCCAGGGAAGCCCTCCTGGGTTCCTCCAGTAGGGCCTGAACTTCCTGAGCCAATAAATCTGACATAAGTATTTACATCTCTTTCCTTTAGGACAGTACCTGGTAAATAGCACCCAGGTTAAACTGCTTGTATTTGAAAAAGCAAATTAACCAAAAAGGCATGTTTGTGGGTGTTTGTCTCAGTGTTTTGCTGTGTAAATTCCTCTTGAATAAGGAATTAGACCAGGGACAGGATTAGACCAGGGACAAGCAGAGTCTTAGATCTGAAACAAGATTAGATATGTGAATTCAAATTTACAGTCCTAAACACATCTTCAGATTTGAGGAGTTCTGATACATCTTGCCATTTCCATTTTGCAGCACATTGGTGGACTGCTGTAGATAGGATTAGAGACTCCTCTCTTCCTCACCCTGTGCCACCTTTTGCAATGGACAGGTAGATGGAGCCGCAGAGCAGGATGCCCACCAACTAAGAGACAGAAGACCTGGTGATAACTTCATTGTCTTCCAGCTTTTTGTATTTGAGCTGCCCTTTTCCTTCCCACCTATGGGCACTGAGGTATGTCTCTCTAAAGGTACAGTAGCCATCCACAAAAGTGTGACTTTGGGCTTAATCCTACAGAGTGAAACTGAGCGACCATTTTTGGAGATCCACTATAGGCCTAGAATTATGCAAAACCCTGTATCTCCAGCACCTAGCATAGTGCCTCTTGCAGAGTGGACACTAAATAAAGTTTGTTGAATTAATTAATTAACTAATTAATCTGTACTGGGCCTAGATTTTTTAAAAGAAGTTAATGCTTGAATTTATATCAACAGATTACAAAACTTAAAGATAGGTTTTGATCCTACTGCCGAAAGAAATACCGAATTCATGAGAGAGAGGACATTACAAAAGAAAATATATCAAAAGTCTAATTTGACCTTCAAAACAATGCCTGATGAGAAATAAAAAGCAGACATGATGAGAGGAAGAGGGGCCAGACAACCAAGGGGTTAGAACTGGGAAATGCACAAACCCACCAGAGTGGAACAGGGGATCCCTCAAGCTCCCAGAATTTGACAACGGAAGTGTAGGCAAGTGGTTTGAGCATAATAAGTAGTAAAAGTTTGGCACGGGCCACTAGCAAGCAAACAGGACTCAGTTCTGGGAAAGTCTAGCAGCAGCAAGAGACTGACTCATGGGGTCTGGGGGTCACAGATAGGACTCCAGTAACTAGGTAAGCAGGATTAACAGGAAAACTCTCATTGCACAGCTGCAGAAAGCAAGCCTAGTGTTCCTTAAACCTCTGTCACCTAAAACCTCCCATGGTCTTAGTTGGCGTTTGAGACCAGAGTGGGGCTGCGCCTACAACAGTATCAACATCAAATACTAATATGGTGCTCACTGTGCTGGGCACTGTTAAATCCAGTCACTCATCTAATCCTCTCCCCAGCCTTATGACGTAGGCACGACCGTTATTGTTCCATTTTACAGATGAGGAAACTGAGTCCCATAGCACTTAAATGTTTGTCCAGGGTCATGCAGCTAATAAGTGGCACAGCAGGGATCTGAACCTGGACAGCCTGGCACCAGAGTCCATGCTGTAAACGCTAGATCTGCTACTTATTAGGGGCCCTGGTTGTGGGACTCCGAAGGAGGTGGTCAGGGAGCTCCATGTTCTTTCTAAGCAGGGCCAACAAAACCAATTACCTAAGTGGAGATCCATACTTTGAAATGTGCAGAATTAGAAAGCAGAGCACATAACCAAAGATTCACATGCAGGATGGCATGATCCTATAAGAAAAATTCAGCAGGGCAAAAGCCCCAAAGGGCCTGAGGCTTGCTTATGCAGTGAATTAAAATTTATACACTATGACTCAGCTGTGCAGAAATGGAGTTTAATTCCCCATGCTCTTAAGCCCCCATGTCCACGTGGCTGCCCCCACAAGGCTTCCAAGCAACCACTGGGGCTTAAAACTATCTCCTTGGGATGAATGTTCAGTGCATCCAGGATTCGCCCCTTTAGAGTCCAACCAGAGGGTGGATTTATCAACTCTCTTAGTTCTGGGAAAGGGCTTCAGGCTGAGGGATGCTGTCCCACTTACTCCTGGGCATGGGGCTCTGTAGTATGTGGCTATTTCAGTCAAAATTAAATAAAATTTAAAATTCATTTTCCATTCACACTGGCCACATTTCAAGTGCTCCATGGCCACATATGGCTAGTGGCTACTGTAACTGGGTAAGTGCAGAGGTAGAATATTCCCACCATCACAGAATATTCTATTGGACAGTACTATGTATACATATAATCTGTGTCTATTCTTGCCTATTTGTAGCTTACTTTCTTCCAAAAGTAATACTGTTAACACACGATAAAATACATATATAACAAGACATTCAAAAATCGAGTCAGAAGTCCCACACTTTGTAGAACCCAGCTCTGCCAACAGGTGGTAGTGGGATCATGAACAAGTTACTTAGCCTCCTGAGTGTCAGTTTCCTGGTCTTTAAAATGGAGATAACAGTTACTGATCACTTGAGATAATGCATGTGGAGGTACTTTCAAATTTCTAAGACGACAAATTTAGCCGTTGTTATTCCTATACTAATAAAGAATCGCGCTATACACTGAAAATCTGTCCCCCCCACAAATTCATACACTGAACTCCTAACCCCTAGTGTGGCGGGGCCTTTGGGAGGAGATCAGTTCATGAGGGTGAGGCCCTCACTGGACACCGAATCTGCCAGTGCCTTGACCATGGACCTCCCAGCATCCAGAACTGTGAGAAATAAATTTCTGTTACTTAAACCACTCAGTCTCTGGTATTTTGTTATAACAGCCCAAACTGTCTAAGACAAAGCATTATTTTATTTTTAAAAGAAAAAAAAAACCACATGTAGCAGGATTCAGACTAATTACATCTCAGGTGCTAAAGGAATCTGCACCTATATCTCAGAGTTAATCTATGTTAGCATGAAGAAATCATGAAGAATAGATAATGATTAGATGACTGAAGATGGAAGAATTCTTGAGTTTTTAAAAGGAGGTAAAAAGAATAGTTCCTGTACCAACTACAGTCCAACCCATTAGTTAGCAATTCTGAGGACATTTAGAACACACTTTAACAAAACCTTTTGAAATATTCACAAGACATTATTTGTTAGCATTCCTTACCAAGCCGAATAATTTGAGGGGTATGGCAAATATACCTTGATTTCAGCAAAATATTTAGCATCCCCCCCAATATATCCCTGTGATTAGGATGGTGAAATGGGGACTAACGGGCAGTGTGATTAGATATATTAGTGTCTGTTTGAAAAACTACCCCAAGTAGTGTTGATTATGCGTTCAAAGTTGGCTTGAAAGAGGGGTCTGAGAGTATCTTCCTTGGAGCCATTCTGTTGCACATCTTTGACAGTGATGGATGCTCAAGGGGAGTCTTTGCATAGGAAAGAACATAGAACAATTTGCCTAGGCTTCAACAGGGAAGGCTCTGAAGGGATACTGTCTAGAAGGGTGTGGCAGGCAGGCAGCTTCAACTCTAGGCAAGAACACGCACACACACACACACACACAAATACTGGACATTTTGTCCTGCTAAACTAACTACAATCATGCAAAGATAGATATTATTAACCCCACTTTCGAATTAAGGAAGCTGAGAATCAGAGTAGTTAAATTAATCCTTTAGGGTCACAGGGTCAGCCAGCCCTGATTTTCCTAACACCCAAGCTTCCAGTCTTTCCTCTCTTCCTCTACCCCACATCTCAACTGTCTTCACTCCCAGCAATGTACGACTCCTTTATCCTTCTCCACCTTCCTCTTCTCTCTTTCCCACTTCTTTCCCTTTTCTGTAATCTGCTCTTTGCCTTCCTCCCTATCGATGCCCTATGCCTACTGATGTCTAGGCAGGCCTCGTGCCACTAGGGTTCCTAAGGAGAGGCCAGGGGCTGATCCCTGCACTAGAAAATAGTGTTCACATTCCCGCAAAGGCAAAATTACTAGATATCCCAAACACAGTTGGGAGTGACCCTTATTTTAGTGTTTATTCCATTTTCAACTCTGTTGGGACAAATAATTGTCCTATTTAAAATATTTAAACTGGAACTAGGGTGTGGGAGTGAGAAAGAAAAAGAAAATATGTAATACCCTCACTTCCTGATTTTATAGTTGAAATCTGCTAGGTCAATCACACATTGTCCAATCAGCATTCCAAAAGCATGACCTCTTTCACCCAACACGCACGTGCACCATCAGATACCTAATACCTCTATTTTTAATACAGACATCTGGAACCCCAATATTATCATTCACATCTCACATGCTCATTTTTATCTTCATAACAACCCTGTCTGATAAGAAGAAAAAATATTACCATTCCCATTTTAAAGAATCACCAAATCAGAGAAGGTCAGTCATTAAATTTATAAGCAATTGTATTTCCAAGTCTCTAGATCTAGAGTCGCCTGGTTTCCAGGTCTGCTCCCTCTAATCTCAGAGGGCACGTTGACATCATTTCTGGGCGAAAGCTAGGGCTCCTGTCTTCTTACTCAGGTCTTTTTACAGAAACACAAATTCATACCCCAAAGGGGCTATGGGTGGGCAGTTTAAATGGAAATAATTTATTCTCCCCTTAAGTAAAAAGGGGATAAAAGGAATAGAAGAAGAAAAGAAAGGAGACAAAACCTCCTACCACTTCAAAGGCAGCTATGACCAGCTTCATGAATGGCCAGGGAAACAGTTATGTACAATCACACAGAGCCAAGGAATCTAAGAGCAGGACCCTTCAGCCTGACCCCCAGCCCCTTGCACAGACTCTATGGCATCCTTGATGATAATGACAATAATCACTAATGTTCAATGAACACTCTCTAAATCCCAAATACTGTGCTTATATGAGTTTTACATGTGTTCTCTCATTTACTTAGTCTACAACGCTAAGAGATAACTATTATTATCATCCCATTTTACAGATGAGAAAAAACTATGTTATAATCTATCTCTAATCTTTGTAACAGTCCAAAGAGATTGCTGTCACCTTTATTACCATTTTAGAGATGGTAAAATGAAGCTCATAAAGGTCAAGGAACTTGCCCACAGGTTACAGAGATCTCACAAAATGGGGTGCAAAGCTCCTTCTACAGAGCAATAGCTCAGCAATAGAGAAAATGCCTTCACATCCTCCTCCTATCAGACCACCCTCCTCCTATTAGACCATCCATCATAAAACATTTAAATACCACAACTGAATGGTGACGTTCTGCAAATAAGCCCAAGACTGGGTCTTGCAGTATCCCACTGAAGAAAGGGGAGCACTGGCCCCTGTGGAAATTATGAGTCAATAATTCAAAATGTAGACATGGATTTGTCCCAAAAGCAAACTTAACCCTCCAAAAAAACAGAGCAGTAATTTCATAGGAAGAGAATTTTAAAAGATAAATAGAGAACTGATGGCTTAAGTAAGGTAAAGTTATGGCACTGGGTTGTAAATCCTGATCATAAATTAGGGCTGAAATAAAGAGGGTTTTTCATTCAGTCGCAGGGCCAACTATTTTATTGGATACACTAGCACCACCTTGTGGTGAAGGGAAAGAAGTTACAAGGTTGTACCTGCTGTATACTAATAAAACGTGCCTTTGCTCCTGAGGATAAAACGATGTTGTTTACAAATCACAAGGTTCCAGAATTTCATTCACTAAGTGATGATAGCTATTTTGACCAAATATGCTGCTTTGGGAAAAGCCTGTTTTACCCCAGAGAGGGCAAAATGCAAAATGAGCTTAGTCTGGGTATCTTCAGGGCGCATCATGAGCGTCTTTATTGATGAATGCTAAAACAGGTTGAGATATGATAATACCTCACATTTGCATAACACATTCACATACATAATTTTTATTTTGTTATCAAAACAACACTGTGAGTTAGGCATACAATATATACTGATCCCATTTTACAGGTGAAGAAACTGAGGTTCATTTGTGTTAAGTGTGAAGTCGTTTGTAAAGTTTCCAGAGACGAGTCCAGGGGTCAGTAAGCCAGCACAGACACTGAGAGCACTGTACAGATGGGCAGGCTGCAAAGGCCAGGGTATGAAAATCAAAAGTCAGTCGAGGAAATGTTTCATTCACTTTGAAATGACTTCTAAAGAGGTGACTTCTCAGCAAAGATGTGCCTTCCACACGTTTGAAAATAAACAGAATCATAGCAACAGATGCTCTCTGAAATAGGCAGCCCCATGCCATGCCCAGGTGCTGGCCCATTACTGAAGTCCTTTACGACCAACATACTGACATAGAAGTACATTCCTCCCAAGCTGGCCTCGTCACACTGCTGTTGAAATAATTACATCATCTTAACCGGACCACTTCACCCTGTCCCCAAGTTGTCCCAAATCTGCTTGTTCTTTCTTGTCTACAGAACATCAGAGAAATTATTTCTATCCCTCTGTTTGGACTGAGCCAAGGAATAGTGAACAGTCCTACATGTGGCCCTGTTCATGGTGGGATGGCATACATCTGTCAACTTTTTTGGATGCCGCTTTTAGTGGGCCTGTGTCAGGATGGGGTGCTCACCTGTCCCAATTGGGAGGGGGCTCACTCAATTCCTATTTTTGTGTGATGTTATGAGACATTTGGAGGGTCATATGTTCGTTCAGCATTAATCTTATTGATCTCAAATGTCAGTTCATCAAATCTATCAATAAACATACTATGAAAAATATATGCACATTAATCTTTGCATTTCAGATTGTTCCCTACTGGATATTTTTTCAAGGGAGAGGTGTAGAACTTGACAAAGGTATTCTAAATTCCATTTGGGAAAATAAACAGACAAGAATACCTTTTTTAAATACCTTAGAAGAAGAATAAGGAAACCTCTCTTCAAGATATTATATAGTTATTTCAAATAGTTTTCCTTGTTTGTTGTTTGCCTTCTAATTTGATGATGAGGTTATTTGACATAGATTATAAGAATTAGAGGATTTAGAAGAATTTTTGGGCAAAGATCAGTATTCTTTTCTCCTTGGTTGGTCCCAAATTAATTAATCGGTTCTTTTTTAAGGCAGTGAGTGAAAGGCCAAGATATCAATCAGACATTTTTTTCAACAAAGTCCCTTTATTTTCTATTCAAGATAACATTAAGAAATCATCAGATATCACTTCTCCTTGAACTGCTTTCAAAGGCCTGAGCCAAACTAGACACACACACACACACACACACACACACACACACACACACACACACA